>NC_060119.1:2400000-3000000 GCF_021461395.2 Schistocerca americana
TTAATATTTCGCGTTTCCGAGGAAACTCACGTTCGGCATGCAAATGTGCCTTTATATTGCCCCCTCAATTGCGAGGCGAAAGGACACACCTGCAGGCGAGCAATTCACCTAAAGGCACAAGAAAATCTAAGTTATCTACAACTATTTATATGACTTACATTACACATTATACACATTATATACAAAATTTGAATGACGCGGGTGCGCCGTAATAGTTCTTATGTTGGCAGATAGAGTGCGCGCATGCGCAGAAGCGTCTGTGTAACTGCGGCACTGCCGTTATTTCGTACAGTTAGATCACGCGGCACAGTATTGCAGTTCATATTGTTCGTGTGCGCGCGTTTTTCAGTCGTTGCACAAAGAAAATATTCAACCAAGATTACATATGAAGACTACATTCTATGACAGGTAACTTAGTTTTAAATTTACAATATTTGTTATAACACAATACAACTTAGATTGTTGAATGTTCTTAGTTACATAGTATTGTTTTGAAATACTTCAAAGAAAAATGTCCGTATTTTTCAGGTGCGTTGACCTATACACATCGTGTCGTTATTACAGTTCATATTCATCCGCTGCACAATAATTTTTTACAGGTTAGTATCGTCGTGGTAAAGTTTTTTGATCACAGTAACATCGTTGTATGACAACGTGATTAATACATAAGCGTGTCCATTTCTCATTTCCATTATAGTCGTAGTGATGCAGTTGGTTGTGACTAAAAGCATTGCTTATTACAGATCAGACGTGTCCCGTCGAGTAATTGGTCCACGTGCAGTTCGTTTTTTACATTCCGTGGAAGCTTGGATGCAGAACCTCGGACGGCACATAGCTGGCGTCGATCCTTGGACAATCCAGGTAAGAGTGTCCGTCACATTTCGAGAACATTTCATTCCCTGAAGTTCCAACCAAAATTCTTCCACCCGTCGTGTTGTTTTCTGGATAGGCACTTTGTGTCCATTTAATCCAGTTAACATCTTGAAGTTGGGTACTGTAGTAATGTCACTAGACGATGCACGAATTATGCACTTCACATTTTCAGTTTTTTGCTGAATATAGCTCACCTAAATGTTCGTAGTTATTAATCAAGGAAATCGTTCATCGCGTTTACATAGATACGCTGCATAATGAATGGCATTAACAGTTTCTTTCACATAGGTTTCCGCGTAGTTGCAGAGTTAGTAATGTTCGTTAATGTCCGTGAACAGTGGTTCACTATGCAATGTCTTTTTGGGCACTCGTTTTGTTCAAATTTTTACATAGTAACAGTTGCACTATACATCAGTTAAAAAAATAAGTAATTATACATACACACGTCACCTATTTTCTTAGCATAAACATAATATAGTTGCACATAAACATGTTTACATCATCATTACATCGCTATAGGTTATTACATTGTGTCACATTTGATTACATGAATTGCAGATATTTACATCCTCTTTAGCGGTTTTGCTGGGATATTATCGATGTTTTTTGTGATGTCATCTGAAATTAAGATAGGTTAGACACAACATTCATTACATCAGTAGGCAAGACCAGGCGTTTTCACTACTCAATAAATATTCAAAATAGTAAGAGAGAGAAAATGTTCGATTCCTCGCGTTTTGTGCGTGTGTGTAGAGTGTCTGTGTGGCCTTGACTACTGATAGATGCTTTTCGTGTTGACAGATGTGTGTCTAATCTATTTCTCAAAGTAAAAGATCGCTTCACAGATGACGTCTGTCAATTCGTCAATTGTCACACCAAGTCAGTGGTACCTTCAGTAACAAATGTTCCGTGAAAAATTAATATGTCATCCACTGCTACGTAATCATAAATTTTACTTTAATATTCCGTCTTTCAGGTGGAGGCGCGCGCTGAAAGAAGAGTTCTTCTGTCTTCAACTGCGTCACTGGAACCGCTGAAATGAAAATTTCTATACTACTTATTATCTGTGTTGTAACAACAGAGTTTTTCGAGTTGCTTAGCAATATTTTGATGGGTATGACTTTGACATTATTCAGCATGAAATGCTCTAAGATCTCGGTGTGCGTATAGCCCAATAATTTTGTTAGTTCTAGGATGTTGTAACAGATACGCACCAGGATGGGGTATGTTAACAATTATATAGGGTCCTTCATATTGCAGACGCCACTTAGCGTTGCGTTGTTTGAGTGCTACAGATTTATGATGAGTACGAAGTAGTACAAGCATTCCTACCTCGAATTTTTGTTTTCTTTTTATTATGTTTCTGTGATGTTTGTTTCGTATTTGTGCGTGATGTGTCAATGTAGTCAATACTTCTTTTATTTTCTGTTCAGGTGTGATTTCCTTGTCTGACAACTTAGGTAATGGTTCTATCCACTGATCATTCTGTTTGTAATTGAACATGATCTCGTTAGGTGTGTAATTCGTATCGTAAATATTTAAGTTATTGTGTACGTCTTCGAAAAGACTTAGGTAGGACACCCAATTAGTATGTTTTGATGAAATATAGGTCCTCATAATCGATTTAATTCTCGGAAAAGTCTCTCAGTCGCGTTACATTGTGGACTAAACCTCGAAATAAATATACTTTTGATGTTATTGTCCTTCAAGAAATTTCTCCATTTGTACCCAGAGTAGTATGCTGCATTATCTGATAGAATTGCTTTAGGTTTTCCCACGTGCGTCAGGTAATCACTTGAGAATCTTCGTATTATAGCATTTGCAGTGGCGGATTTTAAAGCATAAAGTTTTACATGTTTAGAAAATATATCATAAAAAGCTAAGATATATTTGACGCCTCCAGAGCTTGCTGGATGCGGTCCACTGATGTCAGTACACAGAATTTCCAGGGGTTTACTGGGTAAAATAGAATGTAAATCTGTTTTTGTGGATAAATTCTGAGGTTTTGATTTTTGACATATGACACATGTTTTTAGTTCCCTGTAAATTTTTCTTCTCATATTGCTAAAATAACAGTATGTGCTGAGCTTCGCTAAACACTTTTTTGTCCCATAATGACCCCAAACTAAGTGTGTGTGCCAAATTAAATTACGTTCAGACTCTTTGGGAATGCATACACACCAGTTAGTAGCATTTGGATGTCGTCGATAAAATAGCACATCATTGTGTAACTTGTAATACTTAGTCAAAGGATGATTGTGTTTTTCTACCAGTAATGTTATTATCTTATACCAGTGAGGATCAGATTTTTGTAATTCAGCCATGTTTCTGCACATATCAATATAATATTGGTGATACTGCTTGTCTTGCATTAAGAGAATCCTGTAGTCATTTATATTTTCTAAGTCACTGTTGGTATCATTCATACCTTGTGGAAGTCTAGACAAAGTGTCTGCAATGGTGTTGTCCTTACCTCTTATGTACTTAATTTCAAAAGAGTAGTTCTGAAGTGTAACTGCCCATCGTGATAGTCTAGGATGTACAAGTTTACAAGTTAACAAAAATGTCAGGGCCTGGTGATCGGTGTAAATTACCGTATGTTTTCCAAATAAATAATAATTGAATTTCTTGAATGCCCATACTATGGAAAGTGTTTCTAACTCAGTAGTGGCGTATGTACTCTCACATTCAGTTAGAGTGCGACTCGCAAACCCAATAATTCTTATCTGTTCCTCCTCTTTATTCTTTACAACTTGAAATAAGCAACAGCCCAAGCCAGTACGTGAAGCGTCACAAGTCATACAAAAATCTAAATTGAAATCTGGATGGCTCAATATGTTAGCATTCACTAAAGCATGTTTAATTGTATTAAAGTCATTCTGGCACTGTTCCGACCAGATCCAAACTTGATTCTTTCTGAGTAGATTTAGCAGATGTTTACTGTTCAAAAGTGGTTGTGGCAAAAAACGTCTGAAAAATGAACATAGCCCAAGGAATGATTTTAACTGCTTTTTAGTTCGAGGGCTAGGAAAGTTTCTGATAGCATCTAATTTACTGGGATCCGGACGTATGCCCTGTGAATTAATGATATGTCCTAAATACTTTATCTCACTGCAACCAAATTTTGATTTTCTTAGGTTGACTGTGACTCCAGCTTGTGCAAATTTTTCTAAAATTCTTTGAAGAGTGTCAACGTGTTCATTCCAAGATCGTGTAGCTATCAGTATATCATCTACATAGTGTGTGACTGTCTCAACTAAATCGTCGCCAAGCACGGTATCCAGGGCTGTAATGAATACCCCAGAGCTGACATTCAGTCCGAAGGGTAGAACACAAAACTGATAGGTTCGCCCCCCGAACATAAATACAGTATAATTCCGAGAATCAGGAGTGATACCCACCTGCCAAAACGAATTAGCGAGATCTATTGTGGAAAAATATTTTGCATCTAGAAATTTCTGTAATTTCTCTTCTAAATTTTCAGGTTTTGTGTGAACCGGTAAAATTATTTCATTAATAGCTCGTGCGTCTAACACTAACCTAATGCTTCCATTTGATTTTTTGACAACAAGTAGAGGACTACAATAAGGTGAGGTGGATGGTTCAATGACCTTCCAGTCTAACATTTGTTTTAATTCTTGCCACACAGCAGGTCGTTGAGATAACGGTACGTTATATGTCTTATGGTAGAAGATCTTGTGAGGCTTAACTTCAATCTTGTACACATACGTGTTGATAACACCTAACCGTTTGGTAAAAACTTGTAAATATTTGGATAACACTTCCTGTAGTTTTATACGTTCATGTACACTGAGAGCTGTAGCTTCACTTATCTTATGATCAAGCAATGTTTTCAAGTCCATTAGCTCTGTGTCAGATGAGTGTGTTTGCATGTCTTGAATGCCATTGTCAAGTACTAACTGAACCTTGTACCCTGTACAGTGTTTGTCATGCTTTAGAGTTCTCCTGTCCAAATCAATAATAATTACACTGCTTTTATCATTTAAAATACATTTACCTTTGGAGAAGTCTATAATGCAGTCCTTCTCGCTCATAATATCTATTCCTAATATGCAATTTGTCACAAGGTTTTGTACAACCAGGAATGGCCATTGTACGGTTCCATTACCTATTTTAACGTTTACAAAAACTTGCTTCGTAACCCTACATGACTTATTACCTAGTGCAGTAGTTATTTTACAGTTTTGGGCAGGAAACTCAGGCACAGGTTCCAATTCACACATCTTTTTATAGAAATTAGAAGACAAAACGCTTACAGCTGCACCTGTATCTAGGATAATAGTAGTTGGAATCCCACCTACTACACCAGTAGTAGATGCTAAAACAATTTCATTTGTGTTTAAACGACATTGTGTACTGTCTTGTAAAAGTTCATCTGATATATTGTTATTGTGGTTGTATCTTATAAATAAAACAGGTAGTTTTTGTTTAGAATTACTCGGCATATCATTATTCCGTTGTTCAAGTGTGGTGTCAAATAACTGATTAACATTGAAGTCGCCCCCCAAGAATTCTTCAGCCACGACCTGGGGCAAAGTAGTGACTGTTTCTAGTTTGTTGGATTAGCATTTGTACTAGGTACTGACACAGATTGAGGTTGTGCATCAGGTGTCATTTCTATTATATTCACATTCGGATATTGCCTATTATGATCTCCAAACTTTTGCGGTTGTTGTTGCTGTTGCGCATTATAACTTACCTGTCGGTCGTAATGTATGCTCCAATTTTGACCTGGTGGCTGCTGTGGTAAAGCAGAGTTTGAATGAAAGTACTGATCGTTACGAGTCCAACCTTGATGCTGTCTTGGCTCGTAGTTACTATTATTTCTATTTCTGTTTGTGTTTTTGTTATTACCATTGTATCCGTTGTTACCGTTGTAGTTATTACCGCGGTGCCTTTTGTATGGATTGCCGCATGAAATGTTATTACTGTTGTAACTATTGTTAGCATTGGAATACGCGTGTTGATTTTGATTTCCGTACTGAGACGGCATGTGAGTTTGCTGTTTTTGTTGTACCGCGTATCCAACTGTGGACGCGCCAGAATTGTGTTGGCAAGCCTGCATGTTTTCCATACCACTAGTGTAAACATTGTGGCTGCTGTTTTGCCGCGCGAAGCGCTGATCTTCAAGTAACATGTCAACCGAATCTAAAGCTGTTAAAAAATAATCTGAATCGTCATCCGGGATATGTAGAAGTTTTTCCTTAATGTTGAAAGGCAATTTGGCCTTCAACGCTCGGAGTATATCACGCGTTGCGACTGGTTCGTCTAAAAATTGTCCCATGTTCAAGTATTTTTCAAAATATCTGCGTAAGTTACCATTTTTACTGTTAAAAGTTGCAGGTTCTAAAATTTGTCTTCTGAGTCGCTCCTGGACGGATTGCGACCAGAATTTGTTCAGAAAAGCACGCTCAAACTCACTGTACGTGGTACATACGTCTGCTTCACTGTATGCCCAGACAGCTGCATCCCCTTGGATGTAACCGACAATATATGAAATCTTTTTCCGGTCACTCCAAGTGCGTGGAAATGCGTTACTAAAAGATTTAAGAAAAATCACCGGATGAATGGTTCGTTTTTCTGGGATAAAAATCTGAAATTGCCTGTGTTTCATTAAGCTTTCATCTTCCTTCGCATTGTGATATGGATTTATTCCACTGTAATTACTGGTATGTTCAGCTGGCGAGTAATTACGATAATGTTGCTGTGGTTTACCATGATAATAGCTTGTGTTTGTGTTTCCACATCGTGGTATGTGTTGTAGTCGTGGTGTGTTTTGTTCTTGTGTATTTGTCGTGTGCGGAATGTGTGTATCATACTCGAATGTATATTGGTTTCTGAACTGTACATTTTGACTGATATTTTCGTTACATTCAGACTGTAGTTGATCGGTGAATTGTCTCATGGGTGCAGTGACGGATTGTACTGCGTCACTGATCAGCTGTTTGTTATTAGTAATGTATTGCGCTACGGAGTCGTGCACAATTGTTGGTAAATTTTCACGTAAGCATCTATCAAAATGTTTGTCTTTGTTCTCAACCCAAACATGAAATTCTTTATTAATATTTTGAAAATGAGCTGTGGCATCTGATTGTAAGATGTCAGTCAGGTGTTGTTCAACATTGTCAAATTTATTCTGTACGTCAGTAATTCGTTTTTCAAGGTTGTCATGTACTGAAGGATATGTTTGAATTTGTTCAGTAAGAACTTCACACGTGACATTAAGGTTTTTTACTTGTGTCTGTAAAAGTGCTACGTCAGTTGTAGTCTTTTCTTGTCTCGTATTGAGCTGGGAAAATTTAGTACTGAGTTCGGTCATCTGTTTGGTCAGTGTGGCGTCTATAAGTTCCACACGTTTACACAAAGTGTCATTACCTATCTTGATTGCTATGAGATCAGATTTGATTTCGTCATTTTGTGTTTTTAACTGTTCATTTAAGGTTGCCATGTTTTCAGCGTTTTGTTTCATTAGCATTTGTAACATGTCGGCAATGTTTACCGTTTGCAATGTCTCTGCCCCCGCCGCGTCATTAGACGTGACGTCATGCATTAACATGGGCTCTGATTGAGATTTTGAAATTTTTGTAGTGGACGTCCTATTGTCAAAATTTTCGTCAACACTTGCGTCAATGTTTGATGAATCGTCACTACCGGTTGCTGTCGTAAAGTCATTTTCTAACACTTGTCTCACGTCCGTGTCGGATTGCGTCTGAATAGTACGTCCTTGCTGTTCCATTTTTGCGTATTGTTTTCTAGTTATTACCATGCCACACGTGATATATGTTTCAAGAAAATTTTTGACACTGATTTTAAAATAAAATGTAGTTGAGCATGAATCGCTCGTAGCAACAATGGCTGTCTGTTAATTTAAAAATGTAAACTGAATTTGAGATTATTGGTAATGGCTGCTGGCCATGTTACATGATATCGTACAGAAGTCGGCCATATTATACACTCGTGTATTGGTATTGTTGCATACGTTATTGTTTAGGGAAAAGTACTGAGAATGAAATTTATCACTGAAAATGTTATGCGGAAAAGAAACACTACAGAATTTACTGAAAAGCTAATACACTGAATTATACGTCTGGTCAAGCCTGCTAATGCAAAGATGCTGCGTCTTACCTTATTTTGCTGGAAGTTTCATTGCGTCTTCCCGCAAAATTTCAGAATTGGAAAATATCTTCAGATTTTGTTATCTCTCATACATTGACGTCCAGGTCCAGAAAGTTGATTTTTTACATGACACAAAGAGAAGAATGTAACAAATGACAAAATAACAAGTCCGACACGCAGTCGCCAATATAAAATAAATAAAATAAATAATAAAAAAATATGTTGTTATTTTAAGTATGTTGATTATTCCATCTGTATGATGGTGATTGTGATTGCAATTGTGTTTGCTTATCTGGAACGTAAACGTTTGATTATCCGTTATCAGACGCTTGACAATGGCTTTTTCTTAAAGGCAATGTTACTCGTAGTTGACCGTGAAATAAAACTGAATAATCGGACTTCGTAATTAAATCGTTTCCAAAGACTGCTGCGGTAGGTGCGGACTCATAATCTAAATCTCAATATTACAATAATTTGCCAGCCATGCCAATACGTCGTACAGAGGTGATTGTCTACTAAACATAAAAAAGTTACACAATTAGTTAAATCAGATATATTCAATGAATAAGCCTACAGTTCATAATCCTACTTACTTTTATAAATATAAATTCTTTACAGAATCGAGTGCCTAGAGTGGTTGCAATTCGCAGTATTGTTCTATTACATGAAATATGGCGGTGTGCCAGACAATAAAATAAAATACGTGCTACTCGCACCACTTCAACCAGAGCTCTCCCTTTCTTAATCAAACATAAGAGTAACGTAATTGTGCTTTTGTTTTAATAGCGACACAGCGCTGCAGTTGTGTGCCATAGGCTTTATTTATTTGTCACTGATTATTTATTTAATTAATATTTCGCGTTTCCGAGGAAACTCACGCTCAGCATGCAAATGTGCCTTTACACACTGCAGGTTCAATGTATTCCTTGGACATACACACTGACGATGAAACACTGAAATTAGATCGGAATTAAATAAAAAAGGCTCAATGCCGCCTTAAGTGCAAGAAGAGTGAGACTTCTTATAGTCTGTGCTTTGATTCTTTCCTGTGAGACCAGTATTAGTTTCCGATACACCACTGCAATTTCAATGTATTCCTTGGACCTTCACATTGACGATGAAACACAGATATCGCATCGGAATTAAATACAAAAGGCACAATGCCTCCATAAGTACAAGAATACAGACTCTTCTTACAGTCGGTGTCTTGAGCACTCCCTGTGAGACCAGTATTAGTTTCCGTTACACCACTGCAGGTTCAATGTATTTCATGGACATACACATTGACGATGAAACACTGACATTAGATCGGAATTAAATAAAAAGGGCTCAATGCCGCCTTAAGTGCAAGAAGAGTGAGACTTCTTAGAGTCTGTGCTTTGATCCTATCCTGTGAGACCAGTATTAGTTTCCGATACACCACTGCAGGTTCAATGTATTCCTTGTCCTTCACATTGACGATGAAACACAGAAATTGCATCGTAATTAAATACAAAAGGCACAATACCTCCATAAGTACAAGAATAGAGACTCTTCTTACAGTCGGTGTTTTGAGCACTCCCTGTGAGACCAGTATTAGTTTGCGATACACCACTGCAGGTTCAATGTATTCCTTGGACATACACATTGACGATGAAACACTGAAATTAGATCGGAATTAATTAAAAAAGGCTCAATGCCGCCTTAAGTGCAAGAAGAGTGAGACTTCTTAGAGTCTGTGCTTTGATCCTTTCCTGTGAGACATGTATTAGTTTCCGATACACCACTGCAGGTTCAATGTATTCCTTGGACCTTCACATTGACGACGAAACACAGAAATCGCATCGGAATTAAATACAAAAGGCACAATGCCGCTTTAAGTGCAAGAAGAGTGATACTTCTTAGAGTCTGTGCATTGATCCTTTCCTGTGAGACCAGTATTAGTTTCCGATACACCACTCTAGGTTCTATGTATTCCTTGGACCCTCACATTGACGATGAAACACTGAAATTAGATCGGAATTAAATAAAAAAGGCTCAATGCCACCTTAAGTGCAAGAAGAGTGAGACTTCTTAGAGTCTGTGCTTTGATACTTTCCTGTGAGACCAGTATTAGTTTCCGATACACCACTGCAGGTTCAATGTATACCTTGGACCTTCATATTGACGATGAAACACAGAAATTGCATCGTAATTAAATACAAAAGGCACAATGCCTCCATAAGTACAAGAATAGAGACTCTTCTTACAGTCGGTGTTTTGAGCACTCCCTGTGAGACCAGTATTAGTTTGCGATACACCACTGCAGGTTCAATGTATTCCTTGGACATACACATTGACGATGAAACACTGAAATTAGATCGGAATTAAATAAAAATGGCTCAATGCCATCTTAAGTGCAAGAACAGTGAGACTTCTTAGAGTCTGTGCTTTGATCCTTTCCTGTGAGACCAGTATTAGTTTCCGATACACCACTGCAGGTTCAATGTATTCCTTGGACCTTCACATTGACGATGAAACACAGAAATCGCATCGGAATTAAATACAAAAGGCACAATGCCGCTTTAAGTGCAAGAAGAGTGATACTTCTTAGAGTCTGTGCATTGATCCTTTCCTGTGAGACCAGTATTAGTTTCCGATACACCACTGCAGGTTCAATGTATTCCTTGGACCTTCACATTGACGATGAAACACAGAAATCGCATCGGAATTAAATACAAAAGGCACAATGCCGCTTTAAGTGCAAGAAGGGTGATACTTCTTAGAGTCTGTGCATTGATCCTTTCCTGTGAGACCAGTATTAGTTTCCGATACACCACTGCAGGTTCTATGTATTCCTTGGACCTTCACATTAACGATGAAACAATGAAATTAGATCGGAATTAAATAAAAAAGGCTCAATGCCGCCTTAAGTGCAAGAAGAGTGAGACTTCTTAGAGTCTGTGTTTTGATCCTTTCCTGTGAGACCAGTATTAGTTTCCGATACACCACTGCAGGTTCAATGAATTCCTTGGACCTTCAAATTGACGATGAAACACAGAAATCGCATCGGAATTAAATACAAAAGGCACAATGCCTCCATAAGTACAAGAATAGAGACTCTTCTTACAGTCGGTGTTTGCATCACTCCCTGTGAGACCAATATTAGTTTGCGATACACCACTGCAGGTTCAACGTATTCCTTGGACATACACATTGACGGTGAAACACTGAAATTAGATCGGAATATAAAAAAAAAGGCTCAATGCCGCCTTAAGTGCAAGAAGAGTGAGACTTCTTAGAGTCTATGCTTTGATCCTTTCCTGTGAGACCAGTATTAGTTTCCGATACACCACTGCAGGTTCAATGTATTCCTTGGACCTTCACATTGACGATGAAACACAGAAATCGCATCGGAATTAAATACAAAAGGCACAATGCCTCCATAAGTACAAGAATAGAGACTCTCCTTACAGTCGGTGTTTTGAGCACTCCCTGTGAGACCAGTATTAGTTTGCGATACACCACTGCAGGTTCAATGTATTCCTTGGACATACACATTGACGATGAAACAATGAAATTAGATCGGAATTAAATAAAAAATTCTCAATGCCGCCTTAAGAGCAAGAAGAGTGAGATTTCTTAGAGTCTGTGCTTGATCCTTTCCTGTGAGACCAGTATTAGTTTCCGATACACCACTGCAGGTTCAATGTATTCCTTGGACCTTCACATTGACGATGAAACACAGAAATCGCATCGGAATTAAATACAAAATGCACAATGCCGCCTTAAGTGCAATAAGAGTGAGACTTCTTAGAGTCTGTGCATTGATCCTTTCCTGTGAGACCAGTATTAGTTTCCGATACACCACTGCAGGTTCTATGTATTCCTTGGACCTTCACACTGACGATGAAACACCGTAATAGCATCGGAAATAAATACAAAAGGCACAATGCCTCCATAAGTACAAGAATAGATACTCTTCTTACAGTCGGTGTTTTGAGCACTCCCTGTGAGACCAGTATTAGTTTGCGATACACCACTGCAGGTACAATGTATTCCTTGGATATACACATTGACGATGAAACACTGAAATTAGATCGGAATTAAATAAAAAAGTCTCAATGCCGCCTTAAGTGCAAGAAGAGTGAGACTTCTTATAGTCTGTGCTTTGATCCTTTCCTGTGAGACCAGTATTAGTTTCCGATAAGCCACTGCAGGTTCTATGTATTCCTTGGACCTTCACATTGACGATGAAACAAAGAAATCGCATCGGAATTAAATACAAAAGGCACAATGCCTCCATAAGTACACGAATAGGGACTCTTCTAACAGTCGGTGTTTTGAGCACTCCGTGTGAGACCAGTATTAGTTTGCGATACACCACTGCAGGTTCAATGTATTCCTTGGACATACACATTAACGATGAAACACTGAAATTAGATCGGAATTAAATAAAAAATTCTCAATGCCGCCTTAAGAGCAAGAAGGGTGAGATTTCTTAGAGTCTGTGCTTGATCCTTTCCTGTGAGACCAGTATTAGTTTCCGATACACCACTGCAGGTTCAATGTATTCCTTGGACCTTCACATTGACTATGAAACACAGAAATCGCATCGGAATTAAATACAAAATGCACAATGCCGCCTTAAGTGCAATAAGAGTGAGACTTCTTAGAGTCTGTGCATTGATCCTTTCCTGTGAGACCAGTATTAGTTTCCGATACACCACTGCAGGTTCTATGTATTCCTTGGACCTTCACATTGACGATGAAACACCGTAATAGCATCGGAAATAAATACAAAAGGCACAATGCCTCCATAAGTACAAGAATAGATACTCTTCTTACAGTCGGTGTTTTGAGCACTCCCTGTGAGACCAGTATTAGTTTGCGATACACCACTGCAGGTACAATGTATTCCTTGGAAATACACATTGACGATGAAACACTGAAATTAGATCGGAATTAAATAAAAGAGTCTCAATGCCGCCTTAAGTGCAAGAAGAGTGAGACTTCTTATAGTCTGTGCTTTGATCCTTTCCTGTGAGACCAGTATTAGTTTCCGATAAACCACTGCAGGTTCTATGTATTCCTTGGAATTCACATTGACGATGAAACACAGAAATCGCATCGGAATTAAATACAAAAGGCACAATGCCTCCATAAGTACACGAATAGGGACTCTTCTTACAGTCGAAGTTTTGAGCACTCCCTGTGAGACCAGTATTAGTTTGCGATACACCACTGCAGGTTCAATGTATTCCTTGGACATACACATTGACGATGAAACACTGAAATTAGATCGGAATTAAATAAAAATGGCTCAATTCCATCTTAAGTGCAAGAACAGTGAGACTTCTTAGAGTCTGTGCTTTGATCCTTTCCTGTGAGACCAGTATTAGTTTCAGATACACAACTGCAGGTTCAATGTATTCCTTGGACCTTCACATTGACGATGAAACACAGAAATCGCATCGGAATTAAATACAAAAGGCACAATGCCTCCATAAGTACAAGAATAGAGACTCTTCTTACAGTCGGTGTTTTGAGCACTCCCTGTGAGACCAGCACTAGTTTGCGATACACCACTGCAGGTTCAATGTATTGCTTGGACATACACATTGACAATGAAACAATGAAATTTGATCGGAATTAAATAAAAAAGGCTCAATGCCGCCTTAAGTGCAAGAAGAGTGAGACTTCTTAGAGTCTGTGCTTTGATCCTTTCCTGTGAGACCAGTATTAGTTTCCGATACACCACTGCAGGTTCAATGTATTCCTTGGACCTTCACATTGATGATGAAACACAGAAATCGCATCGGAATTAAATACAAAATGCACAATGCCTCCATAAGTACAAGAATAGAGACTCTTCTCACAGTCGGTGTTTTGAGCACTCCCTGTGAGACCAGTACTAGTTTGCGATACACCACTGCAGGTTCAATGTATTCCTTGGACATACACATTGACGATGAAACACTGAAATTAGATCGGAATTAAATAAAAAAGGCTCAATACCGCCTTAAGTGCCAGAAGAGTGAGACTTCTTAGAGTCTGTGCTTTGATCCTTTCCTGTGAGACCAGTATTAGTTTCCGATACACCACTGCAGGTTCAATGTATTCCTTGGACCTTCACATTGACGATGAAACACAGAAATCGCATCGGAATTAAATACAAAAGGCACAATGCCGCTTTAAGTGCAAGAAGAGTGATACTTCTTAGAGTCTGTGCATTGATCCTTTCCTGTGAGACCAGTATTAGTTTCCGATACACCACTGCAGGTTCTATGTATTCCTTGGACCTTCACATTGACGATGAAACACTGAAATTAGATCGCAATTAAATAAAAAAGGCTCAATGCCGCCTTAAGTGCAAGAAGAGTGAGACTTCTTAGAGTCTGTGCTTTGATCCTTTCCTGTGAGACCAGTATTAGTTTCCGATACACCACTGCAGGTTCAATGAATTCCTTGGACCTTCAAATTGACGATGAAACACAGAAATCGCATCGGAATTAAATACAAATGGCACAATGCCTCCATAAGTACAAGAATAGAGACTCTTCTTACAGTCGGTGTTTTCATCACTCCCTGTGAGACCAATATTAGTTTGCGATACACCACTGCAGGTTCAACGTATTCCTTGGACATACACATTGACGATGAAACACTGAAATTAGATCGGAATAAAGAAAAAGGCTCAATGCCGCCTTAAGTGCAAGAAGAGTGAGACTTCTTACAGTCTGTGCTTTGATCCTTTCCTGTGAGACCAGTATTAGTTTCCGATACACCACTGCAGGTTCAATGTATTCCTTGGACCTTCACATTGACGATGAAACACAGAAATCGCATCGGAATTAAATACAAAAGGCACAATGCCTCCATAAGTACAAGAATAGAGACTCTCCTTACAGTCGGTGTTTTGAGCACTCCCTGTGAGACCAGTATTAGTTTGCGATACACCACTGCAGGTTCAATGTATTCCTTGGACATACACATTGACGATGAAACACTGAAATTAGATCGGAATTAAATAAAAAATTCTCAATGCCTCCTTAAGAGCAAGAAGAGTGAGATTTCTTAGAGTCTGTGCTTGATCCTTTCCTGTGAGACCAGTATTAGTTTCCGATACACCACTGCAGGTTCAATGAATTCCTTGGACCTTCAAATTGACGATGAAACACAGAAATCGCATCGGAATTAAATACAAAAGGCACAATGCCTCCATAAGTACAAGAATAGAGACTCTTCTTACAGTCGATGTTTTCATCACTCCCTGTGAGACCAATATTAGTTTGCGATACACCACTGCAGGTTCAACGTATTCCTTGGACATACACATTGACGATGAAACACTGAAATTATATCGGAATAAAAAAAAAAGGCTCAATGCCGCCTTAAGTGCAAGAAGAGTGAGACTTCTTACAGTCTGTGCTTTGATCCTTTCCTGTGAGACCAGTATTAGTTTCCGATACACCACTGCAGGTTCAATGTATTCCTTGGACCTTCACATTGACGATGAAACACAGAAATCGCATCGGAATTAAATACAAAAGGCACAATGCCTCCATAAGTACAAGAATAGAGACTCTCCTTACAGTCGGTGTTTTGAGCACTCCCTGTGAGACCAGTATTAGTTTGCGATACACCACTGCAGGTTCAATGTATTCCTTGGACATACACATTGACGATGAAACACTGAAAATAGATCGGAATTAAATAAAAAATTCTCAATGCCGCCTTAAGAGCAAGAAGAGTGAGATTTCTTCGAGTCTGTGCTTGATCCTTTCCTGTGATACCAGTATTTGTTTCCGATACACCACTGCAGGTTCAATGAATTCCTTGGACCTTCAAATTGACGATGAAACACAGAAATCGCATCGGAATTAAATACAAAAGGCACAATGCCTCCATAAGTACCAGAATAGAGACTCTTCTTACAGTCGGTGTTTTCATCACTCCCTGTGAGACCAATATTAGTTTGCGATACACCACTGCAGGTTCAACGTATTCCTTGGACATACACATTGACGATGAAACACTGAAATTAGATCGGAATAAAGAAAAAAGGTTCAATGCCGCCTTAAGTGCAAGAAGAGTGAGACTTCTTAGAGTCTGTGCTTTGATCCTTTCCTGTGAGACCAGTATTAGTTTCCGATACACCACTGCAGGTTCAATGTATTCCTTGGACCTTCACATTGACGATGAAACACAGAAATCGCATCGGAATTAAATACAAAAGGCACAATGCCTCCATAAGTACAAGAATAGAGACTCTCCTTACAGTCGGTGTTTTGAGCACTCCCTGTGAGACCAGTATTAGTTTGCGATACACCACTGCAGGTTCAATGTATTCCTTGGACCTTCACATTGACGATGAAACACAGAAATCGCATCGGAATTAAATACAAAATGCACAATTCCGCCTTAAGTGCAATAAGAGTGAGACTTCTTAGAGTCTGTGCATTGATCCTTTCCTGTGAGACCAGTATTAGTTTCCGATACACCACTGCAGGTTCTATGTATTCCTTGGACCTTCACATTGACGATGAAACACCGTAATAGCATCGGAATTAAATACAAAAGGCACAATCCCTCCATAAGTACAAGAATAGATACTCTTCTTACAGTCGGTGTTTTGAGCACTCCCTGTGAGACCAATATTAGTTTGCGATACACCACTGCAGGTTCAACGTATTCCTTGGACATACACATTGACGATGAAACACTGAAATTAGATCGGAATAAAAAAAAAAGGCTCAATGCCGCCTTAAGTGCAAGAAGAGTGAGACTTCTTACAGTCTGTGCTTTGATCCTTTCCTGTGAGACCAGTATTAGTTTCCGATACACCACTGCAGGTTCAATGTATTCCTTGGACCTTCACATTGATGATGAAACACAGAAATCGCATCGGAATTAAATACAAAATGCACAATGCCTCCATAAGTACAAGAATAGAGACTCTTCTTACAGTCGGTGTTTTGAGCACTCCCTGTGAGACCAGTACTAGTTTGCGATACACCACTGCAGGTTCAATGTATTCCTTGGACATACACATTGACGATGAAACACTGAAATTAGATCGGAAGTAAATAAAAAAGGCTCAATGCCGCCTTAAGTGCCAGAAGAGTGAGACTTCTTAGAGTCTGTGCTTTGATCCTTTCCTGTGAGACCAGTATTAGCTTCCGATACACCACTGCAGGTTCAATGTATTCCTCGGACCTTCACATTGACGATGAAACACAGAAATCGCATCGGAATTAAATACAAAAGGCACAATGCCGCTTTAAGTGCAAGAAGAGTGATACTTCTTAGAGTGTGTGCATTGATCCTTTCCTGTGAGACCAGTATTAGTTCCCGATACACCACTGCAGGTTCTATGTATTCCTTGGACCTTCACATTGACGATGAAACACTGAAATTAGATCGGAATTAAATAAAAAAGGCTCAATGCCGCCTTAAGTGCAAGAAGAGTGAGACTTTTTGGAGTCTGTGCTTTGATCCTTTCCTGTGAGACCAGTATTAGTTTCCGATACACCACTGCAGGTTCAATGAATTCCTTGGACCTTCAAATTGACGATGAAACACAGAAATCGCATCGGAATTAAATACAAAAGGCACAATGCCTCCATAAGTACAAGAATAGAGACTCTTCTTACAGTCGGTGTTTTCATCACTCCCTGTGAGACCAATATTAGATTGCGATACACCACTACAGGTTCAACGTATTCCTTGGACATACACATTGACGATGAAACACTGAAATTAGATCGGAATAAAAAAAAAAGGCTCAATGCCGCCTTGAGTGCAAGAAGAGTGAGACTTCTTACAGTCTGTGCTTTGATCCTTTCCTGTGAGACCAGTATTAGTTTCCGATACACCACTGCAGGTTCAATGTATTCCTTGGACCTTCACATTGACGATGAAACACAGATATCGCATCGGAATTAAATACAAAAGGCACAATGCCTCCATAAGTACAAGAATAGAGACTCTCCTTACAGTCGGTGTTTTGAGCACTCCCTGTGAGACCAGTATTAGTTTGCGATACACCACTGCAGGTTCAATGTATTCCTTGGACATACACATTGACGATGAAACATTGAAATTAGATCGGAATTAAATAAAAAATTCTCAATGCCGCCTTAAGAGCAAGAAGAGTGAGATTTCTTAGAGTCTGTGCTTGATCCTTTCCTGTGAGACCAGTATTAGTTTCCGATACACCACTGCAGGTTCAATGTATTCCTTGGACCTTCACATTGACGATGAAACACAGAAATCGCATCGGAATTAAATACAAAATGCACAATTCCGCCTTAAGTGCAATAAGAGTGAGACTTCTTAGAGTCTGTGCATTGATCCTTTCCTGTGAGACCAGTATTAGTTTCCGATACACCACTGCAGGTTCTATGTATTCCTTGGACCTTCACATTGATGATGAAACACCGTAATAGCATCGGAATTAAATACAAAAGGCACAATGCCTCCATAAGTACAAGAGTAGATACTCTTCTTACAGTCGGTGTTTTGAGCACTCCCTGTGAGATCAGTATTAGTTTGCGATACACCACTGCAGGTACAATGTATTCCTTGGAAATACACATTGACGATGAAACACTGAAATTAGATCGGAATTAAATAAAAAAGTCTCAATGCCGCCTTAAGTGCAAGAAGAGTGAGACTTCTTATAGTCTGTGCTTTGATCCTTTCCTGTGAGACCAGTATTAGTTTCCGATAAACCACTGCAGGTTCTATGTATTCCTTGGACCTTCACATTGACGATGAAACACAGAAATCGCATTGGAATTAAATACAAAAGGCACAATGCCGCCTTAAGTACAAGAATAGAGACTCTTCTTACAGTTGGTGCTTTGAGCATTCCCTGTGAGACCAGTATTAGTTTCCGCTACACCTCTGCAGGTTCAATGTATTCCTTGGACCTTCACATTGCCGATGAAACGCTGAAATCGCATCGGAATTAAATACAAAAGGCACAATGCCGCCTTAAGTATAAGAATAGAGACTCTTCTTACAGTCGGTGCTTTGAGCATTCCCTGTGAGACCAGTATTAGTTTTCGATACACCACTGCAGGTTCTATGTATTCCTTGGACCTTCACATTGACGATGAAACACAGAAATCGCATCGGAATCAAATACAAAAGCCACAATGCCGCCTTAAGTACAAGAATAGAGACTCTTCTTACAGTCGGAGCTTTGAGCATTCCCTGTGAGACCGGTATTAGTTTCCGATACACCAGTGCAATTTCAATGTATTCCTTGGACCTTCACATTGACGATGAAACACAGAAATGGCATCGGAGTTAAATCCTAAACGCACAATGCCGCCTTAAGTACAAGTATAGAGGCTCTTCTTACAGTCGGTGCTTTCAGCATTCCCTGTGAGACCAGTATTAGTATCCGATACACCTCTGCATGTTCAGTTTATTCCTTGGACCTTCACATTGACGATGAAACACAGAAATCGCATCGGAATTAAATACAAAAGGCCCAATGAAGCCTTAAGAACAAGAATAGGGACTCTTCTTACAGTCGGTGCCTTGAGCATTCCCTGTGAGACCAGTATTAGTTTCCGCTACACCTCTGCTGGTTCAGTTTATTCCTTGGACCTTCACATTGACGATGAAACACAGAAATCGCATCGGAATTAAATACAAAAGGCACAATGCCGCCTTAAGTACAAGAATAGAGACTCTTCTTACAGTCGGTGCTTTGAGCATTCCCTGTGAGACCAGTAATAGTATCCGATACACCACTGCAGGATCAATCTATTTCTTGGACATACACATTGACGATGAAACACAGAAATTACAACGGAATTAAATACAAAAGTAACAATGCCGCCTTAAGTACAAGAATAGAGACCCTTCTTACCGTCGGTGCTTCGAGCATTCCCTGTGAGACCAGTATTAGTTTCCGATACACCACCGGAGGTTCAATGATTTCCTTGGACATTCACATTGACGATGAAACACTGAAATTGCATCGGAATTAAATACAAATGCACAATGCCGCCTTAAGTACAAGAATAGAGACTCTTCTTACCGTCGCTGATTTGAGCATTCCCTGTGAGAACAGTATTAGTTTCTGATACACTACTGCAGGTTCAATGTATTCCTTGGAACTTCACATTGACGATGAAACACAGAAATCGCATCGGAATTAAATCAAAAACGCACAATGCGCCTTAAGTACAAGAATAGAGACCCTTCTTACAGTCGGTGCTTTGAGCATTCCCTGTGAGACCAGTATTAGTTTCCGATACACCACTGCAGGTTCTATGTATTCCTTGAACCTTCACATTGACGATGAAACACAGAAATGGCATCGGAATTAAATCCAAAACGCACAATGCCGCCTTAAGTACAAGAATAGAGACTCTTCTTACAGTCGGTGCTTTGAGCATTCCCTGTGAGACCAGTATTACTATCCGATACACCACTGCAGGTTCAATGTATTCCTTGGACCTTCACATTGACAATGAAACACAGAAATGGCATCGGAATTAAATCCAAAACGCACAATGCCGCCATAAGTACAAGAATTGAGACTCTTCTTACAGTCGGTGCTTTGAGCATTCCCTGTGAGACCAGTATTAGTTTCCGCTACACCTCTGCAGGATCAGTTTATTCCTTGGACCTTCACATTGACGATAAAACACAGAAATCGCATCGGAAATAAATACAAAAGGCACAATGCCGCCTTAAGTACAAGAATAGAGACTCTTCTTACAGTAGGTGCTTTGAGCATTCCCTGTGAGACCAGTATTAGTTTCCGATACACCACTGCAGGTTCAATGTACTCCTTGGACCCCTCACATTTACGATGAAACACAGAAATGGCATCGGAATTAAATCCAAAATGCACAATGCCGCCTTAAGTACAAGTATAGAGACTCTTCTTACAGTCGGTGCTTTGAGCATTTCCTGTGAGACCAGTATAAGTTTCGGCTACACCTCTGCAGGTTCAGTTTATTCCTTGGACCTTCACATTGACGATGAAACACAGAAATCGCATCGGAATTAAATACAAAAGGCACAATGCCGCCTTAAGTGCAAGATTAGAGACTCTTCTTACAGTCGGTGCTTTGAGCAATCCCTGTGAGACCAGTAATAATATCCGATACACCACTGCAGGTTCAACCTATTCCTTGGACATACACATTGACGATGAAACACAGAAATTACATCGGAATTAAATACAAAAGGAACAATGCCGCCTTAGGTACAAGAATAGAGACTCTTCTTACCGTCGTTGCTTTGAGCATTCCCTGTGAGACCAGTATTAGTTTCCGATACACCACTGGAGGTTCAATGAATTCCTTGGACAGTCACATTGACGATGAAACACTGAAATTACATCGGAATTAACTACAAAAGGCACAAATCCGCCATACGTACAAGAATTGAGACTCTTCTTACAGTCGGTGCTTTGAGCATTGAATGTTAGACCAGTAATAGTATCCGATACACCACTGCAGGTTCAATCTATTCCTTGGACGTACACATTGACGATGAAAAACAGAAATTACATCGGAATTAAATACAAAAGGCACAATGCCGCCTTAAGTACAAGAATAGAGTCTCTTCTTACAGTCGGTGCTTTGAGCATTCCCTGTGAGACCTGTATTAGTTTCCGCTACACCTCTGCAGGTTCAGTTTATTCCTTGGACCTTCACATTGACGATGAAACACAGAAATCGCATCGGAATTAAATGCAAAAGGCACAATGCGGCCGTTAGTACAAGAATAGAGACTCTTCTTACAGTCGGTGCTTTGTGCATTCCCTGTGAGACCAGTATTAGTTTCCGCTACACCTCTGCAGGTTCAGTTTATTCCATGGACCTACACATTGACGATGAAACACAGAAATCGCATCGGAATTAAATATTAAAGGCACAATGCCGCCTTAAGTACAAGAATAGAGACTCTTCTTACTGTCGGTGCTTTGAGCATTCCCTGTGAGACCAGTATTAGTCTCCGCTACACCTCTGCAGGTTCCGTTTATTCCTTGGACCTTCACATTGACGATGAAACATAGAAATCGCATCGGAATTAAATCCAAAACGCACAATGCCACCTTAAGTACAAGAATAGAGACTCTTCTTGCAGTCGGTGCTCTGAGCATTCCCTGTGAGACAAGTAATAGTATCCGATACATCTCTGCAGGTTCAGTTTATTCCTTGGACCTTCCCATTGACGATGAAACAGTGAAATTACATCTAAACTAAATACAAAAGGCACAATGCCGCCTTAAGTACAAGAATAGAGACTCTTCTTACAGTCGGTGCTTTGAGCATTCCCTGTGAGACCAGTATTAGTTTCAGCTACACCTCTGCAGGTTCAACTTATTCCTTGGGCCTTCACATTGACAATGAAACACAGAAATCGCATCGGAATTAAAGCCAAAACGCACAATGCCACCTTAAGTACAAGAATAGAGACTCTTCTTACAGTCGGTGTTTTGAGCATTCCCTGTGAGACCAGTATTAGTTTCCGCTACATCTCTGCAGGTTCAGTTTATTCCTTGGACCTTCACATTGACGATGAAACACAGAAATCGCATCGGCATTAAATACAAAAGGCACAATGCCGCCTTAAGTACAAGAATAGAGACTCTTCATACAGTCGGTGCTTTGAGCATTCCCTGTAAGACCAGTATTAGTTTCCGATACACCACTGCCGGTTCAATGTATTCCTTGGACCTTCACATTGACGATGAAACACTAAAATTACATCGGAATTAAATACAAAAGGCACAATGCCGCCTTAAGTACAAGAATGGAGACTCTTCTTACAGTCGGTGCTTTGAGCATTCCCTGTGAGACCAGTATTAGTTTCCGCTACACCTCTGCAGGTTCAGTTTATTCCTTGGACCTTCACATTGACGATGAAACACAGAAATCGCATCGGAATTAAATACAAAAGCACAATGCCGCCTTAAGTACAAGAATAGAGACTCTTCTTACAGTCGGTGCTTCGAGCATTCCCTGTGAGACCAGTATTAGTTTCCGCTACACCTCTGCAGGTTCAGTTAATTCCTTGGACCTTCACATTGACGATGAAACACAGAAATCGCATCGGAATTAAATACAAAAGGCACAATGCCGCCTAAGCACAAGATTAGAGACTCTTCTTACAGGCGGTGCTTTGAACATTCCCTGTGAGACCAGAAGTAATACCCGATACACCTCTGCAGGTTCAACCTATTCCTTGGACATACACATTGACGATGAAACACAGATATTACATGGGAATTAAATACAAAAGGAACAATGCCGCCTTAAGTACAAGAATAGAGACTCTTCTTACCGTCGGTGCTTTGAGCATTCCCTGTGAGACCAGTATTAGTTTCCGATACACCACTGGAGGTTCAATGAATTCCTTGGACATTCACATTGACGATGAAACACTGAAATTACATCGGAATTAAATACAATAGGCACAAATCCGCCTTAAGTACAAGAATAGAGACTCTTCTTACAGTCGGTACTTTGAGCATTCCATGTGAGCCCAGTAATAGTATCCGATACACCATTGCAGGTTCAATCTATTCCTTGGACGTACACATTGACGATGAAAAACAGAAATTACAACGGAATTAAATACAAAAATCACAATGCCGCCTTAAGTACAAGAATAGAGACTCTTCTTACAGTCGGTGCTTTGAGCATTCCCTGTGAGACCAGTATTACTTTCCGCTACACTTCTGCAGGTTCAGTTTATTCCTTGGACCTTCACATTGACGATGAAACACAGAAATCGCATCGGAATTAAATATTAAATGCACAATGCCGCCTTAAGTACAAGAATAGAGACTCTTCTTACAGTCGGTGCTTTGAGCATTTCCTGTGAGACCAGTATTAGTCTCCGCTACACCTCTGGACGTTCAGTTTATACCTTGGACCTTCACATTGACGATGAAACACAGAAATCGCATCGGAATGAAATCCAAAACGCACTATGCTGCCTTAAGTACAAGAATAGAGACTCCTCTTGCAGTCGGTGCTTTGAGCATTCCCTGTGAGACCAGTATAAGTTTCCGCTACACGTCTGCAGGTTCAATGTATTACTTGGACCTTCACATTGACGATGCAACACCGAAATTACATTGGAATTAAATACGAAAGGCACAATGCCGCCTTAAGTACAAGAATAGAGACTCTTCTTACAGTCGGTACTTTGAGCATCCCTGTGAGATCAGTATTTGTTTCCGATACCCCACTGCAGGTTCAATGTATTACTTGGACCTTCACATTGACGATGCAACACCGAAATTACATTGGAATTAAATACAAAAGGCACAATGACGCCTTAAGTACAAGAATACAGACTCTTCTTACAGTCGTTGCTTTGAGCATTCCCTGTGAGACCAGTATTAGTTTCCGCTACCCCTCTGCAGGTTCAGTTTATTCCTTGGACCTTCACATTGACGATGAAACACGGAAATCGCATCGGAATTAAATACAAAAGGCACAATGCCGCCTTAAGTACAAGAATAGAGATTCTTCTTACAGTCGGTGCTTTGAGCATTCCCTGTGAGACCAGTATTAGTTTCCGCTACACCTCTGCAGGTTCAGTTTATTCCTTGGACCTTCGCATTGACGATGAAACACAGAAATCGCTTCGGAATTAAATACATAAGGCACAATGCCTCCTGAAGTACAAGAATCGAGACTCTTCTTACCGTCGGTGCTTTGAGCATTCCCTGTGAGACCAGTATTAGTTTCCGATTCACCACTGCAGGTTCAATGTATTCCTTGGACCTTCCCATTGACGATGAAACACTTAAATTACATCGGAATTAAATACAAAAGGCACAATGCCGCCTTAAGTACAAGAATAGAGACTCTCCTTACAGTCGGTGCTTTGAGCATTCCCTGTGAGACCAGTATTAGTTTCCGCTACACCTCTGCAGGTTCAGTTTATTCCTTGGACCTTCACATTGACGATGAAACACAGAAATCGCATCGGAATTAAATACAAAAGGCACAATGCCGCCTTAAGTACAAGAATGGAGACTCTTCTTACAGTCGGTGCTTTGAGCATTCCCTGTGAGACCAGTATTAGTTTCCGTTACACCTCTGCAGGTTCAGTTTATTCCATGGACCTTCAAATTGACGATGAAACACAGAAATCGCATCGGCATTAAATACAAAAGCACAATGCCGCCTTAAGTACAAGAATAGAGACTCTTCTTACAGTCGGTGCTTCGAGCATTCCCTGTGAGTCCAGTATTAGTTTCCGCTACACCTCTGCAGGTTCAGTTAATTCCTTGGACCTTCACATTGACGATGAAACACAGAAATCGCATCGGAATTAAATACAAAAGGCACAATGCCGCCTTAAGCACAAGATTAGAGACTCTTCTTACAGGCGGTGCTTTGAACATTCCCTGTGAGACCAGAAGTAATACCCGATACACCGCTGCAGGTTCAACCTATTCCTTGGACATACACATTGACGATGAAACACAGATATTACATGGGAATTAAATACAAAAGGAACAATGCCGCCTTAAGTACAAGAATAGAGACTCTTCTTACCGTCGGTGCTTTGAGCATTCCCTGTGAGACCAGTAATAGTTTCCGATACACCACTGGAGGTTCAATGAATTCCTTGGACATTCACATTGACGATGAAACACTGAAATTACATCGGAATTAAATACAAAAGGCACAAATCCGCCTTAAGTACAAGAATAGAGACTCTTCTTACAGTCGGTACTTTGAGCATTCCATGTGAGCCCAGTAATAGTATCCGATACACCACTGCAGGTTCAATCTATTCCTTGGACGTACACATTGACGATGAAAAACAGAAATTACAACGGAATTAAATACAAAAATCACAATGCCGCCTTAAGTACAAGAATAGAGACTCTTCTTACAGTCGGTGTTTTGAGCATTCCCTGTGAGACCAGTATTACTTTCCGCTACACTTCTGCAGGTTCAGTTTATTCCTTGGACCTTCACATTGACGATGAAACACAGAAATCGCATCGGAATTAAATATTAAATGCACAATGCCGTCTTAAGTACAAGAATAGAGACTCTTCTTACAGTCGGTGCTTTGAGCATTTCCTGTGAGACCAGTATTAGTCTCCGCTACACTTCTGGACGTTCAGTTTATTCCTTGGACCTTCACATTGACGATGAAACACAGAAATCGCATCGGAATGAAATCCAAAACGCACTATGCTGCCTTAAGTACAAGAATAGAGACTCCTCTTGCAGTCGGTGCTTTGAGCATTCCCTGTGAGACCAGTATTAGTTTCCGCTACACGTCTGCAGGTTCAGTTTATTCCTTGGACCTTCACATTGACGATGAAACATAGAAATCGCATCGGAATTAAATACGAAAGGCACAATGCCGCCTTAAATACAAGAATAGAGACTCTTCTTACAGTCGGTGCTTTGAGCATCCCTGTGAAACCAGTATTCGTTTCCGATACCCCACTGCAGGTTCAATGTATTACTTGGACCTTCACATTGACGATGCAACACCGAAATTACATTGGAATTAAATACAAAAGGCACAATGCCGCCTTAAGTACAAGATTACAGACTCTTCTTACAGTCGTTGCTTTGAGCATACCCTGTGAGACCAGTATTAGTTTCCGCTACACCTCTGCAGGTTCAGTTTATTCCTTGGACCTTCACATTGACGATGAAACACGGAAATCGCATCGGAATTAAATACAAAAGGCACAATGCCGCCTTAAGTACAAGAATAGAGATTCTTCTTACAGTCGGTGCTTTGAGCATTCCCTGTGAGACCAGTATTAGTTTCCGCTACACCTCTGCAGGTTCAGTTTATTCCTTGGACCTTCACATTGACGATGAAACACAGAAATCGCTTCGGAATTAAATACAAAAGGCACAATGCCTCCTGAAGTACAAGAATCGAGACTCTTCTTACCGTCGGTGCTTTGAGCATTCCCTGTGAGACCAGTATTATTTTCCGATTCACCACTGCAGGTTCAATGTATGCCTTGGACCTTCCCATTGACGATGAAACACTGAAATTACATCGGAATTAAATACAAAAGGCACAATGCCGCCTTAAGTACAAGAATAGAGACTCTTCTTACAGTCGGTGCTTTGAGCATTCCCTGTGAGACCAGTATTAGGTTACGCTACACCTCTGCAGGTTCAGTTTATTCCTTGGACCTTCACATTGATGCTGAAACACAGAAATCGCATCGGAATTAAATACAAAAGGCACAATGCCGCCTTAAGTACAAGAATAGAGACTCTTCTTACAGTCGGTGATTTGAGCATTCCCTGTGAGACCAGTATTAGTTTCCGCTACACCTCTGCAAGTTCAATTTACTCCTTGGACCTTCACATTGACGATGAAACACAGAAATCGCATCGGAATTAAATACAAAAGGCACAATGCCGCCTTAAGTACAAGAATAGAGACTCTTTTTACAGTCGGTGTTTGAGCATTCCCTGTGAGACCAGTATTAGTTACCGCTACACCTTTGCAGGTTCAGTTTATTCCATGGACCTTCACATTGGCGATGAAACACAGAAATCGCATCGGAATTAAATACAAAAGGCACAATTCCGCCTTAAGTACAAGAATTGAGACTCTTCTTACAGTCGGTGCTTTGAGCATTCCCTGTGAGACCAGTAGTAGTTTCCGCTACACCTCTGCAGGTTCAGTTTATTCCTTGGACCTTCACATTGACGATGAAACACAGAAAACGCATCGGAATTAAATACAAAAGACACAATGCCGCCTTATGTACAAGAATAGAGACTCTTCTTACTGTCGGTAGTTTGAGCATTCCCTGTAAGACGAGTATTAGTTTCCGCTACACCTCTGCAGGTTCAGTTTATTCCTTGGACCTTCACATTGACGATGAAACACAGAAATCTCATCGGAATTAAATACAAAAGGTAAAATGCCGCCTTAAGTACAAGAATAAAGACTCTTCTTACAGTCGGTGCTTTGAGCATTCCCTGTGAGATCAGTATTAGTTTCCGCTACACCTCTGCAGGTTCAGTTTATTCCCTGGACCTTCACATTGACAATGAAACACAGAAATCGCATCGGAATTAAATACAAAATGCACAATGCCGCCTTAAGTACAAGAATAGAGACTCTTCTTACAATCGGTGCTTTGAGCATTCCCTGTGAGACCAGTATTAGTTTCCGCTACACTTCTGCAGGTTCAGTTTATTCCTTGGACCTTCACATTGACGATGAAACGCAGAAATCGCATCGGAATTAAAAACAAAAGGCACAATGCCGCCTTAAGTACAAGAATAGAGACTCTTCTTACAGTCGGTGCTTTGAGCATTCCCTATGAGTCCAGTATTAGTTTCCGCTACACCTCTGCAGGTTCAGTTTATTCCTTGGCCCTTCACATTGACGATGAAACACAGATATCGCATCGGAATTAAATACAAAAGGCACAATGCCGCCTTAAGTACAAGAATAGAGACTCTTCTTACAGTCGGTGCTTTGAGCATTCCCTGTGAGATCTGTATTAGTTTCCGCTATACCTCTGCAGGTTCAGTTTATTCCTTGGACCTTCACATTGACGATGAAACACAGAAATCGCATTGGAATTAAATACAAAAGGCACAATGCCGCCTTAAGTACAAGAATAGAGACTCTACTTACCGTCGGTGCTTTGAGCATTCCCTGTGAGACCAGTATTAGTTTCCGATACACCACTGCAGGTTCAATGTATTCCTTGGACCTTCACATTGACGATGAAACACAGAAATGGCATCGGAATTAAATCCGAAACGCACAATGCCGCCGTAAGTACAAGATTAGAGACTCTTCTTACTGTCGGTGCTTTGAGCATTCCCTGTGAGACCAGTATTAGTTTCCGCTACACCTCTGCAGGTTCAGTTTATTCCTTGGACCTTCACATTAACGATGAAACACAGAAATGGCATCGGAATTAAATACAAAAGGCACAATGCCGCCTTAAGTACAAGAATGTAGACTCTTCTTACAGTAGGTTCTTTGAGCATTCCCTGTCACACCAGTATTAGTTTTCGATTCACCTCAGCAGGTTCAATGTATTCCTTGGACCTTCGCATTGACGAAGAAACACAGAAATCGCATCGGAATCAAATACAAAAGGCACAATGCCGCCTTAAGTACAAGAATAGAGACTCTTCTTACAGTCGGTGCTTTGAGCATTCCCTGTGAGACCAGTAAAAGTATCCGATTCACCACTGCAGGTTCAATCTACTCCTTGGACATACACATTGACGATGAAACACAGAAATCGCATCCGAATTAAATACTAAAGGCACAATGCCGCCTTAAGTACAAGAATAGAGACTCTTCTTACCGTCGGTGCTTTGAGCATTCCCTGTGAGACCTGTATTAGATTCGGATACCCCACTGGAGGTTCAATGAATTCCTTAAACATTCACATTGACGATGAAACACAGAAATCGCATCGGAATTAAATATAAATGGCACAATGCCGCCTTAAGTACAAGAATAGAGACTTTTCTTACAGTTGGTGCTATGAGCTTTCCTTGTGAGACCAGTATTAGTTTCCGATACACCACTGCAGGTTCAATGTATTCCTTGGACCTTCAGATTGACGATTAAACACTGAAATCGCATCGGAAATAAAAACAAAAGGGACAATGCCGCCTTAAGGGCAAGAAGAGTGAGACTTCTTAGAGTCTGTGCTTCGATCCTTTCCTGTGAGACCAGTATTAGTTTCTGATACACCACTGCAGGTTCAATGTATTCCTTGGACCCTCGCATTGACGATAAAAAACAGAAATTGCATCGGAATTAAATACAAAAGGCACAATGGAGCCTTAAGTACAAGAATAGAGACTCTTCTAACAGTCGGTGCTTGGAGCATTCCCTGTGAGACCAGTATTAGATTCCGAAACACCACTGCAGATTCAATGTATTTCTTGGAGCTTCACATTGACGATGAAACACTGAAATCGCATCGGAATTAAATACAAAAGGCACAAAACCGCCTTAAGTGAGGGAGTAGAGACTCTTCTTACAGTCGTTGCTTTGGGCATTCCCTGTGAGACCAGTATTAGTTTCCGATACACAGCAGCAGGTTCAATGTATTCCTTGGACATTCACATTGACGATCAAACACTGAAATTACATTGGAATTAAATACAAAAGGCACAATGCCGCTTTATTGCAAGAAGAGTTAGACTTCATAGAGTCATTGCTTTGATCCATTCCTGTGAGAACAGTATTAGTTTCCGATACACCACTGCAGGTTCAATGTATGCCTTGGACCTTTACATGGACGATGAAACACAGAAATCGCATCGGAATTAAATAGAAAAGGCACAATGCCGCCTTAAGTACAAGAACACAGACTCTTCTTACAGTCTGTGCTTTGAGCATACCCTGTGAGACCAGTATTAGTTTCCGATACACCACTGCAGGTTTAATGTATTCCTTGGACCTTCACATTTACGAAGAAACACAGAAATCGCATCGGAATTAAATACAAAAGGCACAATGCCGCCTTAAGTACAAGAATAGAGACTCTTCTTACAGTTGGTGCTTTGAGCATTCCCTGTGAAACCAGTATTAGTTTCCGATACACCACTGCAGGTTCAATGTATTCCTTGGACCTTCACATTGACGATGAAACACAGAAATCGCATCGGATTTAAATACAACAGGCACAATGCCGCCTAAAGTACAAGAATGGAGGCTCTTCTTACAGTCGGTGCTTCGAGCATTCCCTGTGAGACCAGTATTAGTTTCCGATACAACGCTGCAGGTTCAATGTATTTCTTGGACGTACACATTGACGATGAATACTGAAATTACATCGGAATTAAATACAAAAGTCACAATGCCGCCTTAAGTGCTAGAAGAGTGAGACTTCTTAGAGTCTGTGCCTTGATCCTTTCCTGTGAGACCAGAATTAGTTTCCGATACACCACTGCCGGTTCAATGTATTCCTTGGACCTTCACATTGACTATGAAACACAGAAGTCGCATCGGAATTAAATAAAAAAGGCACAAGGAAGCCTTAAGTAAAAGATTAGAGACTCTTCTTACAGTAGGTGTTTTGAGCATTCCCTGTTAGACCAGTATTAGTTTCCGATACACCACTGCAGGTTCAAAGTATTCCTTGGACCTTCACATTGACTATGAAACACAGAAATCGCATTGGGATTAAATACAAAAGCCACAATGCCGCCTTAAGTACAAGAATAGAGACACTTCTCTCAGTCGGTACTTTGAGCATTGCCTCTGAGAGCAGTATTAGTTTCCGATACACCACTGCAGGTTTAAGGTATGCCTTGGACCTTCACATTGACTATGAAACACAGAAATCGCATCGGAATTAAATACAAAGGCACAAGGCCGCCTTAAGTACAAGAATACAGACTCTTCTTACAGTCGGTGCTTTGAGCAATCCCTGTGAGACCAGTATTAGTTTCCCATACACCACAGCAGGTTCAAAGTATTCCTTGGACCTTCACATTGACTATAAAACACAGAAATCGCATCGGAATTAAATACAAAAGGCACAATGCCGCCTTAAGAACAAGTATAGAGACACATCTTACAGTCGGAGCTTTGAGCATATCCTCTGAGAGCAGTATTAGTTTCCGATACACCACAGCAGGTTCAAAGTATTCCTTGGTCCTTCACATTGACTATGAAACAAAGAAATCGCAACGGAATTAAATACAAAAGGCACAATGCCCCCTTAAGACGAGAATAGAGACTCTTCTTACAGTCGGTGCTTTGAGCATTCCCTGTGAGACCAGTATTAGTTTCCGATACACCACTGCCGGTCCAATGTATTCCTTGGACATTCACATTGACGATCAAACACTGAAATTACATTGGAATTAAATACAAAAGGCACACAGCCGCCTTAATTGCAAGAAGAGTGAGACTTCTTAGAATCTGTGCTTCGATTCTTTCCTGTGAGACCAGTATTAGTTTCCGATACACCACTGCACGTTCAATGTACTCCTTGGACGGTCAAATTGAATATGAAAGACAGAAATCGTATCGGAATTAAACTCAAGAAGCACTAAGCCACCTTAAGTACAAGAATACAGACCCTTCTTACAGTCGATGCTCTGAGCATTCCCTGTGAGACCTGTATTAGTTTCCGATACAACACTGCAGGTTCAATGTATTCCTTGGACCTTCACATTGACGATGAAAAACAGAAATCGCTTCGGATTTAAATAAAACAGGCACAATGCCGCCTTAAGTACAAGAATAGAGGCTCTTCTTACAGTCGGTGCTTTGAGCATTCCCTGTGAGACCAGTATTAGTTTCCCATACACCACTGCAGGTTCAATGTATTTCTTGGACATACACATTGACGATGAAATACTGAAATTACATCGGAATTAAATACAAACGTCACAATGCCGCCTTAAGTGCTAGAAGAGTGAGACTTCTTAGAGTCTGTGCCTTGATCCTTTCCTTTGAGACCAGTATTAGTTTCCGATACACCACTGCAGGTTCAATGTATGGCTTGGACCTTCACATTGACGATGAAACACAGAAATCACATCGGAATTAAATACAAAAGGCACAATGCCGCCTTAATTACAAGAATAGAGACTCTTCTTACAGTCGGTGCTTTGAGCATTCCCTGTGAGACCAGTAATAATTTCCGATACACCACTGCAGGTTAAATGTATTCCTTGGACGTTCATATTCTCGATGAAACACAGAAATCGCATCGGAATTAAATACTAAAGGCACAATGCCGCCATAAGTACAAGAATAGAGACACTTCTTACAGTCGGTGCTTTGAGAATTGCCTCTTATTTCAGTATTAGTTTCCGATACACCACTGCAGGTTCAAGGTATTCCTTGGACCTTCACATTGACTATGAAACACAGAAGTCGCATCGGAATTAAATACAAAAGGCACAAGGAAGCCTTAAGTAAGAGATTAGAGACTCTTCTTACAGTCGGTGCTTTGAGCATTCCCTGTGAGACCAGTATTAGTTTCCGATACACCACTGCAGGTTCAATGTATTCCTCGGACCCTCGCATTGACGATAAAAAACAGAAATTGCATCGGAATTAAATACAAAAGGCACAATGCCGCCTTAAGTACAAGAATAGAGACTCTTCTAACAGTCGGTGTTTTAAGCATTCCCTGTGAGACCAGTATTAGTTTCCGATACACCACTGCAGGTTCAATGTATTCCTTGGACCTTCACATTGACGATGAAACACAGAAATCGCATCGGATTTAAATACAACAGGCACAATGCCGCCTTAAGTACAAGAATGGAGGCTCTTCTTACAGTCGGTGCCTCGAGCATTCCCTGTGAGACCAGTATTAGTTTCCGATACAACACTGCAGGTTCAATGTATTTCTTGGACATACACATTGACGATGAATACTGAAATTACATCGGAATTAAATACAAAAGTCACAATGCCGCCTTAAGTGCTAGAAGAGTGAGACTTCTTAGAGTCTGTGCCTTGATCCTTTCCTGTGAGACCAGAATTAGTTTCCGATACACCACTGCACGTTCAATGTATTGCTTGGACCTTCACATTGACGATGAAACACAGAAATCACATCGGAATTAAATACAAAAGGCATAATGCCGCCTTAATTACAAGAATAGGGACTCTTCTTACAGTCGGTGCTTTGAGCATTCCCTGTGAGACCAGTAATAATTTCCGATACACCACTGCAGGTTCAATGTATTCCTTGGACGTTCATATTCACGATGAAACACAGAAATCGCATCGGAATTAAATACAAAAGGCACAATGAAGCCTTAAGTAGAAGAATAGAGACACTTCTTACAGTCGGTGATTTGAGAATTGCCTCTTAGGGCAGTATTAGTTTCCGATACAGCACTGCAGGTTCAAGGTATTCCTTGGACCTTCACATTGACTATGAAACACAGAAGTCGCATCGGAATTAAATACAAAAGGCACAAGGAAGCGTTAAGTAAAAGATTAGAGACTCTTCTTACAGTAGGTGTTTTGAGCATTCCCTGTTAGACCAGTATTAGTTTCCGATACACCACTGCAGGTTCAAAGTATTCCTTGGACCTTCACATTGACTATGAAACACAGAAATCGCATCGGGATTAAATACAAAAGGCACAATGCAGCCTTAAGTACAAGAATAGAGACACTTCTCTCAGCCGGTACTTTGAGCATTGCCTCTGAGAGCAGTATTAGTTTCCGATACACCACTGCAGGTTCAAGGTATACCTTGGACCTTCACATTGACTATGAAACACAGAAATCGCATCGGAATTAAATACAAAGGCACAACGCCGCCTTAAGTACAAGAATACAGACTCTTCTTACAGTCGGTGCTTTGAGCATTTCCTGTGAGACCAGTATTAGTTTCCCATACACCACAGCAGGTTCAAAGTATTCCTTGGACCTTCACATTGACTATAAAACACAGAAATCGCATCGGAATTAAATACAAAAGGCACAATGCCGCCTTAAGAACAAGTATAGAGACACTTCTTACATTCGGAGTTTTGAGCATATCCTCTGAGAGCAGTATTAGTTTCCGATACACCACAGCAGGTTCAAAGTATTCCTTGGACCTTCACATTGACTATGAAACAAAGTAATCGCATCGGAATTAAATACAAAAGGCACAATGCCCCCTTAAGACGAGAATAGAGACTCTTCTTACAGTCGGTGCTTTGAGCATTCCCTGTGAGACCAGTATTAGTTTCCGATACACCACTGCCGGTTCAATGTATTCCTTGGACATTCACATTGACGATCAAACACTGAAATTACATTGGAATTAAATACAAAAGGCACACAGCTGCCTTAATTGCAAGAAGAGTGAGACTTCTTAGAATCTGTGCTTTGATCCTTTCCTGTGAGACCAGTATTAGTTTCCGATACACCACTGCACGTTCAATGTACTCCTTGGACGGTCAAATTGAATATGAAAGAAAGAAATCGTATCGGAATTAAACTCAAGAAGCACTAAGCCACCTTAAAAACAAGAATACAGACTCTTCTTACAGTCGATGCTCTGAGCATTCCGTGTGAGACCTGTATTAGTTTCCGATACAACACTGCAGGTTCAATGTATTCCTTGGACCTTCACATTGACGATGAAAAACAGAAATCGCTTCGGATTTAAATACAACAGGCACAATGCCGCCTTAAGTACAAGAATAGAGGCTCTTCTAACAGTCGGTGCTTTGAGCATTCCCTGTGAGACCAGTATTAGTTTCCCATACACCACTGCAGGTTCAATGTATTTCTTGGACATACACATTGACGATGAAATACTGAAATTACATCGGAATTAAATACAAGAGTCACAATGCCGCCTTAAGTGCTAAAAGAGTAAGACTTCTTAGAGTCTGTGCCTTGATCCTTTCCTGTGAGACCAGTATTAGTTTCCGATACACCACTGCAGGTTCAATGTATTGCTTGGACCTTCACATTGACGATGAAACACAGAAATCACATCGGAATTAAATACAAAAGGCACAATGCCGCCTTAATTACAAGAATAGAGACTCTTCTTACAGTCGGTGCTTTGAGCATTCCCTGTGAGACCAGTAATAATTTCCGATACACCACTGCAGGTTCAATGTATTCCTTGGACGTTCATATTCTCGATGAAACACAGAAATCGCATCGGAATTAAATACTAAAGGCACAATGAAGCCATAAGTACAAGAATAGAGACACTTCTTACAGTCGGTGCTTTGAGAATTGCCTCTTATTTCAGTATTAGTTTCCGATACACCACTGCAGGTTCAAGGTATTCCTTGGACCTTCACATTGACTATGAAATTCAGAAGTCACATCGGAATTGAATACAAAAGGCACAAGGAAGCCTTAAGTAAAAGATTAGAGACTCTTCTTACAGTCGGTGCTTTGAGCATTCCCTGTGAGACTAGTATTAGTTTCCGATACACCACTTCAGGTTCAAAGTAATCCTTGGACCTTCACATTGACGATGAAACACAGAAATCGCATCGGAATTAAATATAAAAGGCACAATGTCGCCTTAAGTACAAGAATAGAGACTTTTCTTACAGTCGGTGCTATAAGCTTTCTATGTGAGACCAGTATTAGTTTCCGATACACCACTGCAGGTTCAATGTATTCCTTGGACCTTCAGATTGACGATGAAACACTGAAATCGCATCGGAAATTAATACAAAAGGGACAATGCCACCTTAAGTGCAAGAGGAGTGAGACTTCATAGAGTCTGTGCTTTGATCCTTTCCTGTGAGACCAGTATTAGTTTCTGATACACCACTGCAGGTTCAATGTATTCCTTGGACCCTCGCATTGACGATAAAAAACAGAAATTGCATCGGAATTAAATACAAAAGGCACAATGGAGCCTTAAGTACAAGAATAGAGACTCTTCTAACAGTCGGTGCTTGGAGCATTCCCTGTGAGACCAGTATTAGTTTTTGAAACACCACTGCAGATTCAATGTATTTCTTGGAGCTTCACATTGACGATGAAACACAGAAATCGCATCGGAATTAAATACAAAAGGCACAAAACCGCCTTAAGTGAGGGAGTAGAGACTCTTCTTACAGTCGTTGCTTTGAGCATTCCCTGTGTGACCAGTATTAGTTTCCGATACACAGCAGCAGGTTCAATGTATTCCGTGGACATTCACATTGACGATCAAACACTGAAATTACATTGGAATTAAATACAAAAGGCACAATGCCGCTTTGTTGCAAGAAGAGTTAGACTTCTTAGAGTCATTGCTTTGATCCTTTCCTGTGAGACCAGTATTAGTTTCCGATACACCACTGCAGGTTCAATGTATTCCTTGGACATACACATTGACGATGAAACCCAGAAATGGCATCGGAATTAAATACGAAAGGCACAATGCCGCCTTAAGTACAAGATTAGAGACTCTTCTTACAGTCGGTGCTTAGAGCATCCCCTGTGAGACCAGTATTAGTTTCCGATTCACCACTGCAGTTTCAATGTATTCCTTGGACATTCACATTGACGATGAACTTAGAAATCGTATCGGAATCAAATACAAAAGGCACAATGCCGCCTTAAGTACAAGAATACAGACTCTTCTTACAGTCGGTGCATTGAGCATTCCCTGTGGGACCAGTAATAGTATCCGATACACCACTGCAGGTTCAATCTATTCCTTGGACATACACATTGATGATGAAACACAGAAATTACATCGGAATTAAATACAAAGGGCACAATGCCGCCTTAAGTACAAGAATAGAGACTCTTCTTACCGTCGGTGCTTTGAGCATTCCCTGTGAGACCAGTATTAGTTTCCGATACACCACTGCAGGTTCAATGTATTCCTTGGACCTTCACATTGACGATGAAACACAGAAATGGCATCGGAATTAAATCCAAAACGCACAATGCCGCCGTAAGTACAAGATTAGAGACTCTTCTTACTGTCGGTGTTTTGAGCATTCCCTGTGAGACCAGTATTAGTTTCCGCTACACCTCTGCAGGTTCAGTTTATTCCTTGGACCTTCACATTAACGATGAAACACAGAAATGGCATCGGAATTAAATACAAAAGGCACAATGCCGCCTTAAGTACAAGAATGTAGACTCCTCTTACAGTAGGTTCTTTGAGCATTCCCTGTCACACCAGTATTAGTTTTTGATACACCTCTGCAGGTTCAATGTATTCCTTGGACCTTCGCATTGACGAAGAAACACAGAAATCGCATCGGAATCAAATACAAAAGGCACAATGCCGCCTTAAGTACAAGAATAGAGACACTTCTTACAGTCGGTGCTTTGAGCATTCCCTGTGAGACCAGTAAAAGTATCCGATTCACCACTGCAGGTTCAATCTACTCCTTGGACATACACATTGACGATGAAACACAGAAATCGCATCCGAATTAAATACTAAAGGCACAATGCCGCCTTAAGTACAAGAATAGAGACTCTTCTTACCGTCGGTGCTTTGAGCATTCCCTGTGAGACCTGTATTAGATTCGGATACACCATTGGAGGTTCAATGAATTCCTTGGACATTCACATTGACGATGAAACACAGAAATCGCATCGGAATTAAATATAAAAGGCACAATTCCGCCTTAAGTACAAGAATAGAGACTTTTCTTACAGTTGGTGCTATGAGCTTTCCTTGTGAGACCAGTATTAGTTTCCGATACACCACTGAAGGTTCAATGTATTCCTTGGACCTTCAGATTGACGATGAAACACTGAAATCGCATCGGAAATAAATACAAAAGGGACAATGCCGTCTTAAGGGCAAGAAGAGTGAGACTTCATAGGGTCTGTGCTTTGATCCTTTCCTGTTAGACCAGTATTTGTTTCTGATACACCACTGCAGGTTCAATGTATTCCTTGGACCCTCGCATTGACGATAAAAAACAGAAATTGCATCGGAATTAAATACAAAAGGCACAATGGAGCCTTAAGTATAAGAATAGAGACTCTTCTAACAGTCGGTGCTTGGAGCATTCCCTGTGAGACCAGTATTAGTTTCCGAAACACCACTGCAGATTCAATGTATTTCTTGGAGCTTCACATTGACGATGAGACACTGAAATCGCATCGGAATTAAATACAAAAGGCACAAAACCGCCTTAAGTGAGGGAGTAGAGACTCTTCTTACAGTCGTTGCTTTGAGCATTCCCTGTGAGACCAGTATTAGTTTCCGATACACAGCAGCAGGTTCAATGTATTCCTTGGACATTCACATTGACGATCAACAATGAAATTACATTGGAATTAAATACAAAAGGCACAATGCCGCTTTATTGCAAGAAGAGTTAGACTTCTTAGAGTCATTGCTTTGATCCTTTCCTGTGAGACCAGTATTAGTTTCCGATACACCACTGCAGGTTCAATGTATGCCTTGGACCTTTACATGGACGATGAAACACAGAAATCGCATCGGAATTAAATACAATAGGCACAATGCCGCCTTAAGTACAAGAACACAGACTCTTCTTACAGTCTGTGCTTTGAGCATACCCTGTGAGACCAGTATTAGTTTCCGATTCACCACTGCAGGTTTAATGTATTCCTTGGACCTTCACATTTGCGAGGAAACACAGAAATCGCATCGGAATTAAATACAAAAGGCACAATGCCGCCTTAAGTACAAGAATAGAGACTCTTCTTACAGTTGGTGCTTTGAGCATTCCCTGTGAAACCAGTATTAGTTTCCGATACACCACTGCAGGTTCAATGTATTCCTTGGACCTTCACATTGACGATGAAACACATAAATCGCATCGGAATTAAACACAAAAGGCACAATGCCGCCTTAATGCAAGACGGGTGAGATTTTATACAGTCCATTCTTTGATCCTTTCCTGTGAGTCCAGTATTAGTTTCCGATACACCACTGCAGGTTCTAGGTATTCCTCGGACCCTCCCATTGACGATAAAAAACAGAAATTGCATCGCAATTAAATACAAAAGGCACAATGCCGCCTTAAGTACAAGAATAGAGACTCTTCTTACAGTCGGTGTTTTAAGCATTCCCTGTGAGACCAGTATTAGTTTCCGATACACCACTGCAGGTTCAATGTATTCCTTGGACCTTCACATTGACGATGAAACACAGAAATCACATCGGAATTAAATACAAAAGGCACAATGCCGCCTTAATTACAAGAATAGAGACTCTTCTTACTGTCGGTGCTTTGAGCATTTCCTGTGAGACCAGTAATAATTTCCGATACATCACTGCAGGTTCAATGTATTTCTTGGACGTTCATATTCACGATGAAACACAGAAATCGCATCGGAATTAAATACAAAAGGCACAATGCCGCCTTAAGTAGAAGAATAGAGACACTTCTCTCAGTCGGTATTTTGAGCATTGCCTCTGAGAGCAGTATTAGTTTCCGATACACCACTGCAGGTTCAAGGTATACCTTGGACCTTCACATTGACTATGAAACACAGATATCGCATCGGAATTAAATACAAAGGCACAAGGCCGCCTTAAGTACAAGAATACAGACTCTTCTTACAGTCGGTGCTTTGAGCATTTCCTGTGAGACCAGTATTAGTTTCCCATACACCACAGCAGGTTCAAAGTATTCCTTGGACCTTCACATTGACTATAAAACACAGAAATCGCATCGGAATTAAATACAAAAGGCACAATGCCGCCTTAAGAACAAGTATAGAGACACTTCTTACAGTCGGAGTTTTGAGCATATCCTCTGAGAGCAATATTAGTTTCCGATACACCACAGCAGGTTCAAGGTATTCCTTGGACCTTCACATTGACTATGAAACAAAGAAATCGCATCGGAATTAAATACAAAAGGCACAATGCCCCCTTAAGACAAGAATAGAGACTCTTCTTACAGTCGGTGCTTTGAGCATTCCCTGTGAGACCAGTATTAGTTTCCGATACACCACTGCCGGTTCAATGTATTCCTTGGACATTCACATTGACGATCAAACACTGAAATTACATTGGAATTAAATACAAAAGGCACACAGCCGCCTTAATTGCAAGAAGAGTGAGACTTCTTAGAATCTGTGCTTTGATCCTTTCCTGTGAGACCAGTATTAGTTTGCGATACACCATTGCACGTTCAATGTGCTCCTTGGACGGTCAAATTGAATATGAAAGACAGAAATCGTATCGGAATTAAACTCAAGAAGCACTAAGCCACCTTAAGTACAAGAATACAGACCCTTCTTACAGTCGATGCTCTGAGCATTCCCTGTGAGACCTGTATTAGTTTCCGATACAACACTGCAGGTTCAATGTAATCCTTGGACCTTCACATTGACGATGAAAAACAGAAATCGCTTCGGATTTAAATACAACAGGCACAATGCCGCCTTAAGTACAAGAATAGAGGCTCTTCTTACAGTCGGTGCTTTGAGCATTCCCTGTGAGACCAGTATTAGTTTCCCATACACCACTGCAGCTTCAATGTATTTCTTGGACATACACATTGACGATGAAATACTGAAATTACATCGGAATTAAATACAAAAGTCACAATGCCGCCTTAAGTGCTAGAAGAGTGAGACTTCTTAGAGTCTGTGCCTTGATCCTTTCCTGTGAGACCAGTATTAGTTTCCGATACACCACTGCAGGTTCAATGTATTCCTTGGACCTTCAGATTGACGATGAAACACTGAAATCGCATCCGAAATTAATACAAAAGGGACAATGCCGCCTTAAGTGCAAGAAGAGTGAGACTTCATAGAGTCTGTGCTTTGATCCTTTCCTGTGAGACCAGTATTAGTTTCTGATACACCACTGCAGGTTCAATGTATTCCTTGGACCTTCACATTTGCGAAGAAACACAGAAATCGCATCGGAATTAAATACAAAAGGCACAATGCCGCCTTAAGTAAAAGAATAGAGACTCTTCTTACAGTTGGTGCTTTGAGAATTGTATCTTAGGGCAGTATTAGTTTCCGATACACCACTGCAGGTTCAAGGTATTCCTTGGACCTTCACATTGACTACGAAACACAGAAGTCGCGTCGGAATTAAATACAAAGGGCACAAGGAAGCCTTAAGTAAAGGATTAGAGACTCTTCTTACAGTAGGTGTTTTGAGCATTCCCTGTGAGACCAGTATTTGTTTGCGATACACCACTGCAGGTTCAAAGTATTCCTTGGACCTTCACATTGACTATGAAACACAGAAATCGCATCGGGATTAAATACAAAAGGCACAATGATGCCTTAAGTACAAGAATAGAGACACTTCTCTCAGTCGGTACTTTGAGCATTGCCTCTGAGAGCAGTATTAGTTTCCGATACACCACTGCAGGTTCAGGGTATACCTTGGACCTTCACATTGACTATGAAACACAGAAATCGCATCGGAATTAAATACAAAGGCACAAGGCCGCCTTAAGTACAAGAATACAGACTCTTCTTACAGTCGGTGCTTTGAGCATTTCCTCTGAGAGCAGTATTAGTTTCCGATACTCCACAGCAGGTTCAAAGTATTCCTTGGACCTTCACATTGACTATGAAACAAAGAAATCGCATCGGAATTACATACAAAAATCACAATGCCCCCTTAAGACAAGAATAGAGACTCTTCTTACAGTCGGTGCTTTGAGCATTCCCTGTGAGACCAGTATTAGTTTCCGATACACCACTGCCGGTTCAATGTATTCCTTGGACCTTCACATTGACGATGAAAAACAGAAATCGCATCGGATTTAAATACAACAGGCACAATGCCGCCTTAAGTAAGAGAATAGAGGCTCTTCTTACTGTCGGTGCTTTGAGCATTCCCTGTGAGACCAGTATTAGTTTCCCATACACCACTGCAGGTTCAAAGTTTTTCTTGGACATACACATTGACGATGAAATACTGAAATTACATCGGAATTAAATACAAAAGTCACAATGGCGCCTTAAGTGCTAGAAGAGTGAGACTTCTTAGAGTCTGTGCCTTGATCCTTTCCTGTGAGACCAGTATTAGTTTCCGATACACCACTGCAGGTTCAATGTATTGCTTGGACCTTCACATTGACGATGAAACACAGAAATCACATCGGAATTAAATACAAATGGCACAATGCCGCCTTAATTACAAGAATAGAGACTCTTCTTACAGTCGGTGCTTTGAGCATTCCCTGTGAAACCAGTAATAATTTCCGATACACCACTGCAGGTTCAATGTATTCCTTGGACGTTCATATTCACGATGAAACACAGTAATCGCATCGGAATTAAATACTAAAGGCACAATGCCGCCATATGTACAAGAATAGAGACACTTCTTACAGTCGGTGCTTTGAGAATTGCCTCTTATTTCAGTATCAGTTTCCGATACACCACTGCAGGTTCAAGGTATTCCTTGGACCTTCACATTGACTATGAAACACAGAAGTCGCATCGAAATTAAATACAAAAGAGACAAGGAAGCCTAAGTAAAAGATTAGAGACTCTTCTTACAGTCGGTGCTTTGAGCATTCCCTGTGAGTCCAGTATTAGCTTCCGATACACCACTGCAGGTTCAAAGTAATCCTTGGACCTTCACATTGACGATGAAACACAGAAATCGCATCGGAATTAAATACAAAGGCACAAGGCCGCCTTAAGTACAAGAATACAGACTCTTCTTACAGTCGGAGCTTTGAGCATTTCCTGTGAGACCAGTATTAGTTTCCCATACACCACAGCAGGTTCAAAGTATTCCTTGGACCTTCACATTGACTATAAAACACAGAAATCGCATCGGAATTAAATACAAAAGGCACAATGCCGCCTTAAGAACAAGTATAGAGACACTTTTTACAGTCGGAGCTTTGAGCATTTCCTCTGAGAGCAGTATTAGTTTCCGATACACCACGGCAGGTTCAAAGTATTCCTTGGACCTTCACATTGACTATGAAACAAAGAAATCGCATCGGAATTAAATACAACAGGCACAATGCCGCCTTAAGTAAGAGAATAGAGGCTCTTCTTACAGTCGGTGCTTTGAGCATTCCCTGTGAGACCAGTATTAGTTTCCCATACACCACTGCAGGTTCAATGTATTCCTTGGACGTTCATATTCACGATGAAACACAGAAATCGCATCGGAATTAAATACTAAAGGCACAATGCCGCCATAAGTACAAGAATAGAGACACTTCTTACAGTCGGTGCTTTGAGAATTGCCTCTTATTTCAGTATTAGTTTCCGATACACCACTGCAGGTTCAATGTATTCCTTGGACCTTCAGATTGACGATGAAACACAGAAATCGCATCGGAATTAAATACAAAAGGCACAAAACCGCCTTAAGTGAGGGAGTAGAGACTCTTCTTACAGTCGTTGCTTTGAGCATTCCCTGTGAGACCAGTATTAGTTTCCGATACACAGCAGCAGGTTCAATGTATTCCGTGGACATTCACATTGACGATCAAACACTGAAATTACATTGGAATTAAATACAAAAGGCACAATGCCGCTTTATTGCAAGAAGAGTTAGACTTCTTAGAGTCATTGCTTTGATCCTTTCCTGTGAGACCAGTATTAGTTTCCGATACACCACTGCAGGTTCAATGTATGCCTTGGACCTTTACATGGACGATGAAACACAGAAATCGCATCGGAATTAAATACAAAAGGCACAATGCACCTTAAGTACAAGAACACTGACTCTTCTTACAGTCTGTGCTTTGAGCATACGCTGTGAGACCAGTATTAGTTTCCGATACACCACTGCAGGTTTAATGTATTCCTTGGACCTTCACATTTGCGAAGAAACACAGAAATCGCATCGGAATTAAATACAAAAGGCACAACGCCGCCTTAATGCAAGACGAGTGAGACTTCATACGGTCCATTCTTTGATATTTTCCTGTGAGTCCAGTATTAGTTTCCGATACACCACTGCAGGTTCAATGTATTCCCTGGACCCTCGCATTGACGATAAAAAACAGAAATTGCATCGGAATTAAATACAAAAGGCACAATGCCGCCTTAAGTACAAGAATAGAGACTCTTCTTACAGTCGGTGTTTTAAGCATTCCCTGTGAGACCAGTATTAGTTTCAGATACACCACTGCAGGTTCGATGTATTACTTGGACCTTCACATTGACGATGAAACACAGAAATCGCATCGGATTTAAATACAACAGGCACAATACCGCCTTAAGTACAAGAATGGAGGCTCTTCTTACAGTCGGTGCTTTGAGCATTCCCTGTGAGACCAGTATTAGTTTCCGATACACCACTGCAGGTTCAATGTATTTCTTGGACGTACACATTGACGATGAAATACTGAAATTACATCGGAATTAAATACAAAAGTCACAATGCCGACTTAAGTGCTAGAAGAGAGAAACTTCTTAGAGTCTGTGCCTTGATCCTTTCCTGTGAGACCAGAATTAGTTTCCGATACACCACTACAGGTTCAATGTATTCCTTGGACTTTCACATTGACGATGAAACACAGAAATCACATCGGAATTAAATACAAACGGCACAATGCCGCCTTCATTACAAGAATAGAGACTCTTCTTACAGTCGGTGCTTTGAGCATTCCCTGTGAGACCAGTATTAATTTACAATACACCATTACAGGTTCAATGTATTCCTTGGACGTTCATATACTCGATGAAACACAGAAATCGCATCGGAATTAAATACAAAAGGCACAATGCCGCCTTAAGTAGAAGAATAGAGACACTTCTTACAGTCGGTGCTTTGAGAATTGCCTCTTAGGGCAGTATTAGTTTCCGATACGCCACTGCAGTTTCAAGGTATTCCTTGGACCTTCACATTGACTATGAAACACAGAAGTCGCATCGGAATTAAATACAAAAGGCACAAGGAAGCCTTAAGTAAGAGATTAGAGACTCTTCTTACAGTAGGTGCTTTGAGCATTCCCTGTGAGACCAGTATTAGTTTCCGATATACCACTGCAGGTTCAAAGTGTTCCTTGGACCTTCACATTGACTATGAAACACAGAAATCGCATCGGGATTAAATACAAAAGGCACAATGCCGCCTTAAGTACAAGAATAGAGACACTTCTCTCAGTCGGTACTTTGAGCATTGCCTCTGAGAGCAGTATTAGTTTCCGATACACCACTGCAGGTTAAAGGTATACCTTGGACCTTCACATTGACTATGAAATACAGAAATCGCATCGGAATTAAATACAAAGGCACAAGGCCGCCTTAAGTACAAGAATACAGACTCTTCTTACAGTCGGTGCTTTGAGATTTCCTCTGAGACCAGTATTAGTTTCCCATACACCACAGCAGGTTCACAGTATTCCTTGGACCTTCACATTGACTATAACACACAGAAATCGCATCGGAATTAAATACAAAAGGCACAATGCCCCCTTAAGGCAACAATAGAGACTTTTCTTACAGTCGGTGCTTTGAGCATTCCCTGTGAGACCAGTATTAGTTTCCGATACACCACTGCCGGTTCAATGTATTCCTTGGACATTCACATTGACGATCAAACACTGAAATTACATTGGAATTAAATACAAAATGCACACAGCCGCTTTAATTGCAAGAAGAGTGAGACTTCTAAGAATCTGTGCTTTGATCCTTTCCTGTGAGACCAGTATTAGTTTCCGATACACCACTGCACGTTCAATGTACTCCTTGGACGGTCAAATTGAATATGAAAGACAGAAATCGTATCGGAATTAAACTCAAGAAGCACTAAGCCACCTTAAGTACAAGAATACCGACCCTTCTTACAGTCGATGCTTTGAGCATTCCCTGTGAGACCTGTATTAGTCTCCGATACAACACTGCAGGTTCAATGTATTCCTTGGATCTTCACATTGACGATGAAAAACAGAAATCGCATCGGATTTAAATACAACAGGCACAATGCCGCCTTAAGTACAAGAAAGAGGCTCTTCTTACAGTCGGTGCTTTGAGCATTCCCTGTGAAACCAGTATTAGTTTCCGATACACCACTGCAGGTTCAATGTATTTCTTGGACATACATATTGACGATGATATACTGAAATTACATCGGAATTAAATACAAAAGTCACAATGCCGCCTTAAGTGCTAGAAGAGTGAGACTTCTTAGAGTCTGTGCCTTGATCCTTTCCTGTGAGACCAGTATTAGTTTCCGATACACCACTGCAGGTTCAATGTATAGCTTGGACCTTCACATTGACGATGAAACACAGAAATCACATCGGAATTAAATACAAAAGGCACAATGCCGCCTTAATTACAAGAATAGAGACTCTTCTTACAGTCGGTGCTTTGAGCATTCCCTGTGAGACCAGTAATAATTTCCGATACACCACTGCAGGTTCAATGTATTCCTCGGACGTTCATATTCACGATGAAACACAGAAACCGCATCGGAATGAAATACTAAAGGCACAATGCCGCCATAAGTACAAGAATAGAGACACATCTTACAGTTGGTGCTTTGAGAATTGCCTCTTAGGTCAGTATTAGTTTCCGATACACCACTGCACTTTCAAGGTATTCCTAGGACCTTCACATTGACTATGAAACACAGAAGTCGCATCGGAATTAAATACAAAAGGCACAAGGAAACCTTAAGTAAAAGATTAGAGACTCTTCTTACAGCTGGTGCTTTGAGCATTCCCTGTGAGACCAGTATTAGTTTCCGATACACCACTGCAGGTTCAAAGTATTCCTTGGACCTTCACATTGACTATGAAACACAGGAATCGCATCGGAATTAAATGTAAAAGGCACAAAGCCGCCTTAAGTACAAGAATAGAGACTCTTCTTACAGTCGGTGTTTTGAGCATTTCCTGTGAGACCAGTATTAGTTTCCGATACACCACTGCAGGTTCAATGTATTCCTTGGACCTTCACATTGACGATGAAACACAGAAATCGCATCGGAATTAAATACAAAAGGCACAACGCCTCCTTAAGTACAAGAACAGAGACTCTTTTTACAGTCGGTGCTTTGAGCATTCCCTGTGAGACCAGTATTAGTTTCCGATACACCACTGCAGGTTCAATGTATTCCTTGGACATACACATTGACGATGAAATACTGAAATTACATCGGAATTAAATACAATAGGCACAATGCCGCCTTAAGTGCTAGAGGACTGAGACTTCTTAGAGTCTGTACTTTGATCCTTTCCTGTGAGACCAGTATTAGTTTCCGATACACCACTGCCGGTTCAATGTATTCCTTGGACCTTCACATTGACAATGAAACACAGAAATCGCATCGGAACTAAATACAAAAGGCACAATGCCGCCATAATTACAAGAATAGAGACTCTTCTTACAGTCGGTGTTTTGAGCATTCCCTGTGAGACCAGTAATAGTTTCCGATACACCACTGCAGGTTCAAAGCATTCCTTGGACCTTCACATTGACTATGAAACACAGAAATCGCATCGGAATTTACTGCAAAAGGCACAAAGCCGCCTTAAGTACAAGAATAGAGACTCTTCTAACAGTCGGTGATTTGAGCATTTCCTGTGAGACCAGTATTAGTGTCCGATACACCACTGCAGGTTCAATGTATACCTTGGAACTTCTCATTGACGATGAAACACAGAAATCTCATTGGAATTAAGTACAAAAGGCACAATGCCGCCCTAAGTACAAGAATAGAGACACTTCTCTCAGTCGGTGCTTTGAGCATTGCCTCTGAGACCAGTATTAGTTTCCGATACACCACTGCAGGTTCAAAGTATTCCTTGGACCTTCACATTCCCTATGAATCACAGAACTCTCATCGGAATTAAATACAAAAGGCACAATGCCGCCTTAAGTAGAAGAATAGAGACACTTCTTACAGTCGGTGATTTGAGAATTGCCTCTTAGGGCAGTATTAGTTTCCGATACACCACTGCAGTTTCAAGGTATTCCTTGGACCTTCACATTGACTATGAAACACAGAAGTCGCATCGGAATTAAATACAAAAGGCACAAGGAAGCCTTAAGTAAGAGATTAGAGTCTCTTCTTACAGTAGGTGCTTTGAGCATTCCCTGTGAGACCAGTATTAGTTTCCGATATACCACTGCAGGTTCAAAGTGTTCCTTGGACCTTCACATTGACTATGAAACACAGAAATCGCATCGGGATTAAGTACAAAAGGCACAATGCCGCCTTAAGTACAAGAATAGAGACACTTCTCTCAGTCGGTACTTTGAGCATTGCCTCTGAGAGCAGTATTAGTTTCCGATACACCACTGCAGGTTAAAGGTATACCTTGGACCTTCACATTGACTATGAAATACAGAAATCGCATCGGAATTAAATACAAAGGCACAAGGCCGCCTTAAGTACAAGAATACAGACTCTTCTTACAGTCGGTGCTTTGAGATTTCCTCTGAGTCCAGTATTAGTTTCCCATACACCACAGCAGGTTCAAAGTATTCCTTGGATCTTCACATTGACTATAAAACACAGAAATCGCATCGGAATTAAATACAAAAGGCACAATGCCGCCTTAAGAACAAGTATAGAGACACTTCTTACAGTCGGAGCTTTGAGCATTTCCTCTGAGAGCAGTATTAGTTTCCGATACACCACAGCAGGTTCAAAGTATTTCTTGGACCTTCACATTGTCTATGAAACACAGAAATCGCATCGGAATTAAATACAAAAGGCACAATGCCCCCTTAAGGCAAGAATAGAGACTCTTCTTACAGTCGGTGCTTTGAGCATTCCCTGTGAGACCAGTATTAGTTTCCGATACACCACTGCCGGTTCAATGTATTCCTTGGACATTCACATTGACGATCAAACACTGAAATTACATTGGAATTAAATACAAAAGGCACACAGCCGCCTTAATTGCAAGAAGAGTGAGACTTCTAAGAATCTGTGCTTTGATCCTTTCCTGTGAGATCAGTATTAGTTTCCGTTACACCACTGCACGTTCAATGTACTCCTTGGACGGTCAAGTTGAATATGAAAGAAAGAAATCGTATCGGAATTATACTCAAGAAGCACTAAGCCACCTTAAGTACAAGAATACAGACCCTTCTTACAGTTGATGCTTTGAGCATTCCCTGTGCGACCTGTATTAGTTTCCGATACAACACTGCAGGTTCAATGTATTCCTTGGATCTTCACGTTGACGATGAAAAATTGAAATCGCATCGGATTTAAATACAACAGGCACAATGCCACCTTAAGTACAAGAATAGAGACTCTTCTTACAGTCGGTGCTTTGAGCATTCCCTGTGAGACCAGTATTAGTTTCCGATACACCACTGCAGGTTCAATGTATTTCTTGGACACACACATTGACGATGATATACTGAAATTACATCGGAATTAAATACAAAAGTCACAATGCCGCCTTAAGTGCTAGAAGAGTGAGACTTCTTAGAGTCTGTGCCTTGATCCTTTCCTGTGAGACCAGTATTAGTTTCCGATACACCACTGCAGGTTCAATGTATTCCTTGGACCTTCACATTGACGATGAATCACAGAAATCACATCGGAATTAAATACAAAAGGCACAATGCCGCCATAATTACAAGAATAGAGACTCTTCTTACAGTCGGTGCTTTGAGCATTCCCTGTGAGACCAGTAATAATTTCCGATACACCACTGCAGGTTCAATGTATTCCTTGGACGTTCATATTCACGATGAAACACAGAAATCGCATCGGAATTAAATACTAAAGGCACAATGCCGCCATAAGTACAAGAATAGGGACACTTCTTACAGTCGGTGCTTTGAGAATTGCCTCTTAGGTCAGTATTAGTTTCCGATACACCACTGCAGGTTCAAGGTATTCCTTGGACCTTCACATTGGCTATGAAACACAGAAGTCGCATCGGAATTAAATACAAAAGGCACAAGGATACCTTAAGTAAAAGATTAGAGACTCTTCTTACAGTTGGTGCTTTGAGCATTCCCTGTGAGACCAGTATTAGTTTCCGATACACCACTGCAGGTTCAAAGTATTCCTTGGACCTTCACATTGACTATGAAACACAGGAATCGCATCGTATTTAAATGTAAAAGGCACAAAGCCGCCTTAAGTACAAGAATAAAGACTCTTCTTACAGTCGGTGTTTTGAGCATTTCCTGTGAGACCAGTATTAGTTTCCGATTCACCACTGCAGGTTCAATGTATTCCTTGGACCTTCACATTGACGATGAAACACAGAAATCGCATCGGAATTAAATACAAAAGGCACAACGCCGCCTTAGGTACAAGAATAGAGACTCTTTTTACAGTCGGTGCTTTGAGCATTCCCTGTGAGACCAGTATTAGTTTCCGATACACCACTGCAGGTTCAATGTATTCCTTGGACATACACATTGACGGTGAAATACTGAAATTACATCGGAATTAAATACAATAGGCACAATGCCGCCTTAAGTGCTAGAGGACTGAGACTTCTTAGAGTCTGTACTTTGATCCTTTCCTGTGAGACCAGTATTAGTTTCCGATACACCACTGCAGGTTCAATGTATTCCTTGGACCTTCACATTGACAATGAAACACAGAAATCTCATCGGAACCAAATACAAAAGGCACAATGCCGCCATAATTACAAGAATAGAGACACTTCTTACAGTCGGTGTTTTGAGCATTCCCTGTGAGACCAGTAATAGTTTCCGATACACGACTACAGGTTCAATGTATTCTTTGGACCTTCACATTCACGATGAAACACAGAAATCGCATCGGGATTAAATACAGAAGGCACAATGCCGCCTTAAGTACAAGAATGGAGACACTTCTCTCAGTCGGTGCTTTGAGCATTGCCTCTGAGAGCAGTATTAATTTCCGATACACCACTGCAGGTTCAAGGTATACCTTGGACCTTCACATTGACTATGAAACACAGAAATCGCATCGGAATTAAATACAAAGGCACAAGGCCGCCTTAAGTACAAGAATACAGACTCTTCTTACAGTCGGTGCTTTGAGCATTTCCTGTGAGACCAGTATAAGTTTCCCATACACCACAGCAGGTTCAAAGTATTCCTTGGACCTTCACATTGACTATAAAACACAGAAATCGCATCGGAATTAAATACAAAAGGCACAATGCCGCCTTAAGAACAAGAATAGAGAGACTTCTTACAGTCGGAGCTTTGAGCATTTCCTCAGAGAGCAGTATTAGTTTCCGATACACCACTGCACGTTCATTGTACTCCTTGGACGGTCAAATTGAATATGAAAGACTGAAATCGTATGGTAATTAAACTCAAGAAGCACTAAGCCGCCTTAAGTACAAGAATACAGACTCTTCTTACAGTCGATGATTTGAGCATTCCCTGTGAGACCTGTATTAGTTTCCGATACAACACTGCTGGTTCAATGTATTCCTTGGACCTTCACATTGACGATGAAACGCAGAAATCGCATCGAAATTAAATATAAAAGGCACAATGCCGCCGTAAGTACAAGAATAGAGACTTTTCTTACAGTCGTTGCTATGAGCTATCCTTGTGAGACCAGTATTAGTTTCCGATACACCACTGCAGGTTCAATGTATTCCTTAGACCATCACATTGACGATGAAACACTGAAATCGCGTCGGAATTAAATACAAAAGGGACAATGCCGCCTTAAGTGCAAGGAGAGTGAAACTTCATTGAGTCTGTGCTTTGATCCTTTCCTGTGAGACCAGTATTAGTCTCTGATACACCACTGCAGGTTCAATGTATTCCTTGGACCTTCACATTGACGATGAATCACAGAAATCGCATCGAAATTAAATACAAAAGGCACAATGAAGCCTTAAGTACAAGAATAGAGACTATTCTAACAGTCGGTGCTTGGAGCATTCCCTGTGAGACCAGTATTAGTTTCCGAAATACCACTGCAGATTCAATGTATTCCTTGGACCTTCACATGTGCGAAGAAACACAGAAATCGCATCGGAATTAAATACAAAAGGCACAATGCCGCCATAAGTACAAGAATAGAGACTCTTCTTACAGTCGGTGCTTTGAGCATTCCCTGTGAGACCAGTATTACTTTCTGATAGACCACTGCAGGTTCAATGTATTCCTTGGACCCTCGCATTGACGATAAAAAACAGAAATTGCATCGGAATTAAATACAAAAGGCACAATGCCGCCTTAAGTACAAGAATAGAGACTCTTCTTACAGTCGGTGTTTTGAGCATTCCCTGTGTGACCAGTATTAGTTTCCGATACACCACTGCAGGTTCAATGTATTCCTTGGACCTTCACATTGACGATGAAACACAGAAATCGCATCGGAATTAAATACAACAGGCACAATGCCGTCTTAAGTACAAGAATAGAGGCTCTTCTTACAGTCCGTGCTTTGAGCATTCCCTGTGAGACCAGTAATAATTTCCGATACACCACTGCAGGTTCAATGTATTCCTTGGACGTTCATATTCACGATGAAACACAGAAATCGCATCGGAATTAAATACAAAAGGCACAATGCCGCCTTAAGTACAAGAATAGAGACACTTCTTACAGTCGGTGCTTTAAGCATTGCCTCTGAGGCCAGTATTAGTTTCCGATACACCACTGCAGGTTCAAGGTATTCCTTGGACCTTCACATTGACTATGAAACACAGAAGTCGCATCGGAATTAAATACAAAAGGCACAAGGAAGCCTTAAGTAAAAGATTAGAGACTCTTCTTACAGTCGGTGCTTTGAGCATTCCCTGTGAGACCAGTATTAGTTTCCGATACACCACTGCAGGCTCAAAGTATTCCTTGGACCTTCACATTGACTATGAAACTCAGAAATCGCATCGGAATTAAATGCAAAAGGCACAAAGCCGCCTTAAGTACAAGAATAGCGACTCTTATTACAGTCGGTGTTTTGAGCCTTTCCTGTGAGACCAGTATTAGTTTCCGATACACCACTGCAGGTTCAATGTATTCCTTGGACCTTCACATTGACGATGAAACACAGAAATCGCATCGGACTTAAATACAAAAGGCACAATGCCGCCTTAAGTACAAGAATAGAGGCTCTTCTTACAGTCGGTGCTTTGAGCATTCCCTGTGAGAATAGTAATAATTTCCGATACACCACTGCAGGTTCAATGTATTCCTTGGACCTTCACATTGGCGATGAAACACAGAAATCGCATCGGAATTAAATACAAAAGTCACAATGCCACCTTAATTCCAAGAAGAGTGAGATTTCTTAGAGTCTGTGCCTTGATCCTTTCCTCTGAGACCAGTATTAGTTTCCGATACACCACTGCAGGTTCAATGTATTCCTTGGACCTTCACATCGACGATGAAACACAGAAATCGCATCGGAATTAAATACAAAAGGCACAATGCCGCCTTAATTACAAGAATAGAGACACTTCTGACAGTCGGTGCTTTGAGCATTCCCTCTGAGAGCAGTATTAGTTTCCGATACACCACTGCTGTTTCAAAGTATTCCTTGGACCTTCACATTGACTATGAAACACAGAAATCGCTTCGGAATTTCGGAATTAAATACAAAAGGCACAATGCCGCCTTAAGTACAAGAATATAGACTCTTCTTACAGTCGGTGCTTTGAGCATTCCCTGTGAGACCAGTATTAGTTTTCGATACACCACTGCCGGTTCAAGGTATTCCTTAGACCTTCACATTGACGATGAAACACAGAAATGGCATCGGAATTGAATACAAAAGGCACAATGCCGCCTTAAGTACTAGAATAGAGACACTTCTTACAGTCGGTGATTTGAGCATTCCTTTCGAGAGCAGTATTAGTTTCCGATACACCACTGCCGGTTCAAGGTATTCCTTGGACTTTCACATTGACTATGAAACACAGAAATGGCATCGGAAATAAATACAAAAGTCACAAGGACGCCTTAAGTACAAGTATAGAGGCTCCTCTTACAGTCAGTGCTTTGAGCATTCCCTGTGAGACCAGTATTAGTTTCCGATACACCACTGCAGGTTCAAAGTATTCCCTGGACCTTCACAATGACTATGAAACACAGAAATCGCATCGGAATTAAATACAAAAATCACAATGCCGCCTTAATTACAAGAATAGAGACTCTTCTTACAGTCGGTGTTTTGAGCACTCCCTGTGAGACCAGTATTAGTTTCAGATACACCACTTCAGGTTCAATGAATTCCTTGGACCTTCACATTGACGATGAAACACAGAAATCGCATCGGAATGAAATACAAAAGGCACAATGCCGCCTTAAGTACAAGATTAGAGACACTTCTTACAGTCGGTGCTTTGAGCATTCCCTGTGAGACCATTATTAGTTTCCGATACACCACTGCAGGTTCAATGTATTCCTTGGACCTTCACATTGACGATGAAACAAAGAAATCGCATCGGAATTAAATCCAAAAAGCACAATGCCGCCTTAAGTACAAGAATAGAGACTCTTCTTACAGTCGGTGATTTGAGCATTCCCTGTGAGACCAGTATTAGCTTCCGATACACCACTGCAGGTTCAATGTATTCCCTGGACATACACAATGACGATGAAACACTGAAATTACATCGGAATTAAATACAAAAGACACAATGCTGCCTTAATGCAAGAAGAGTGAGACTTCTTAGAGTCCATTCTTTGATCCTTTCCTGTGAGACCAGTATTAGTTTCCGATACACCACTGCAGGTACAATGTATTCCTCGGACCTTCACATTGACGATGAAACACAGAAATAGCATCGGAATTAAATACAATAGGCACAATGACCCCTTAATTACAAGAATAGAGACTCTTCTTGCAGTCGGTGATTTGTGCATTCCCTGTGAGACCAGTATTAGTTTCCGATACACCACTGCAGGTTGAATGTATTCCTTTGACCTTCACATTGACAATGAAACACAGAAATCGCATCGGAATTAAATACAAAAGGCACAATTCCGCCATAAGTACAATAATAGAGACACTTCTTACAGTCGGTGCTTTGAGCATTCCTTCTGAGAGCAGTATAAGTTTCCGATACACCACTGCAGGTTCAAGGTATTCCTTGGACCTTCACATTGATATGAAACACAGAAATCGCATCGGAATTAAATACAAAAGGTACAAGGCTGCCTTAAGTACAAGAATAGAGACTCTTCTTACAGTCAGTGCTTTGAGCATTCCCTGTGAGACCAGTATTAGTTTCCGATACACCACTGCAGGTTTAAAGTATTCCTTGGACCTTCAGATTGACTATGAAACACAGAAATCGCATCGGAGTTAAATACAAAAAGCACAATGCCGCCTTAAGTACAAGAATAGAGACTCTCCTTACAGTCCGTGCTTTGAGCATTCCCTGTGAGACCAGTATTAGTTTCCGATACACCAATGCAGGGTCAATGTATTACTTGGACCTTCATATTGACGATGAAACACAGAAATCGCATCGGAATTAAATACAAAAGGCACAAGGCCGACTTAAGTACCAGAATAAAGACTCTTCTTACAGTTAGTGCTTTGAGCATTCCCTGTGAGACCAGTATTAGTTTCCGATACACCACTGCAGGTTCAAAGTACTCCGTGCACCTTCACATTGACTATGAAACACAGAAATCGCATCGGAATTAAATACAAAAGGCACAATGCCGCTTAAGTACAAGAATCGAGACACTTCTTACTGTCGATGCTATGAGCATTCCCTCTGAGAGCAGTATTAGTTTCCGATACACTACTGCAGGTTCAAAGTATTCCTTGTCATACACATTGACGATGAAACACTGAAATTACATCGGAATTAAATACAAAAGGCAAAATGCCGCCTTAAGTACAAGAATAGAGACTCTTCTTACAGTAGGTGCTTTGAGCATTCCCTGTGAGACCAGTATTAGTTTCCGATACACCACTGTAGGTTCAATGTATTCCTTGGACATACACATTGACGATGAAATACTGAAATTACTTCGGAATTAAATACAAAAGGCAAATGCCGCCTTAAGTGCTAGAAGAGTGAGACTTCTTAGAGTCTGTGCCTTGATCCTTTCCTGCGAGACCAGTATTAGTTTCTGATACACCACTGCAGGTTCAATGTATTCCTTGGACCTTCACATTGACGATGAAACACAGAAATCGCATTGGAATTAAATACAAAAGGCACAATTCCGCCATAAGTACAAGAATAGAGACACTTCTTACAGTCGGTGCTTTGAGCATTCCTTCTGAGAGCAGTATAAGTTTCCAATACACCACTGCAGGTTCAAGGTATTCCTTGGACCTTCACATTGACTATGAAACACAGAAATCGCATCGGAATTAAATACAAAAGGTACAAGGCTGCCTTAAGTACAAGAATAGAGACTCTTCTTACAGTCAGTGCTTTGAGCATTCCCTGTGAGACCAGTATTAGTTTCCGATACACCACTGCAGGTTTATAGTATTCGTTGGACCTTCACATTGACTATGAAACACAGAAATCGCATCGGAGTTAAATACAAAAGGCACAATGCCGCCTTAAGTACAAGAATAGAGACCCTTCTTACAATCGGTGCATTGAGCATTCCCTGTGTGACCAGTATTAGTTTCCGATACACCAATGCAGGTTCAATGTATTACTTGGACCTTCATATTGACGATGAAACACAGAAATCGCATCGGAATTAAATACAAAAGGCACAAGGCCGACTTAAGTACCAGAATAAAGACTCTTCTTACAGTTTTTGCTTTGAGCATTCCCTGTGAGACCAGTATTAGTTTCCGATGCACCACTGCAGGTTCAAAGTATTCCGTGCACCTTCACATTGACTATGAAACACAGAAATCGCATCGGAATTAAATACAAAAGGCACAATGCCGCCTTAAGTACAAGAATAAGGACACTTCTTACTGTCGATGCTGTGAGCATTCCCTCTGAGAGCAGTATTAGTTTCCGATACACCACTGCAGGCTCAAAGTATTCCTTGTCATACACATTGACGATGAAACACTGAAATTACAACGGAATTAAATACAAAAGGCACAATGCCGCCTTAAGTGCTAGAAGAGTGAGACTTCTTAGAGTCTGTGCCTTGATCCTTTCCTGCGAGACCAGTATTAGTTTCCGATACACCACTGCAGGTTCAATGTATTCCTTGGACCTTCACATTGACGATGAAGCACAGAAATCCCATCGGAACTAAATACAAAAGGCACAATGGCGCCTTAGTTACAAGAATAGAGACTCTTCTTACAGTCGGTGCTTGAGCATTCCCTGTGAGACCAGAAATAGTTTCCGATACACCACTGCAGGTTCAATGTATTCCTTGGACCTTCACATTGACGATGAAACACAGAAATCCCATCGGAACTAAATACAAAAGGCACAATGGCGCCTTAGTTACAAGAATAGAGACTCTTCTTACAGTCGGTGCTTGAGCATTCCCTGTGAGACCAGAAATAGTTTCCGATACACCACTGCAGGTTCAATGTATTCCTTGGACCTTCACATTGACGATGAAACACAGAAATCGCATCGGAATTAAATACAAAAGGCACAATGCCGCCTTAAGTACAAGAATAGAGACACTTCTCACGGTCGGAGCTTTGAGCATTCCCTCAGAGAGCAGTATTAGCTTCCGATACACCACTGCAGGTTCAAAGTATTCCTTGGACCTTCACATAGACTATGAAACACAGAAATCGCATCGGAATTACATACAAAAGGCACAATGCCGCCTTAAGTACAAGAATAGAGACTCTTCTTACAGTCGGTGGTTTGAGCATTCCCTGTGTGACCAGTATTAGTTTCCGATACACCACTGCAGGTTCAATGTATTCCTTGGACCTTCACATTGACTATGAAACACAGAAATCGCATCGGAATAAAATACAAAAGGCACAATGCCGCCTTAAGTACAAGAATAGAGACTCTTCTTACAGTCGGTGCTTTGAGCATTCCCTGTGAGACCAGTATTAGTTTCCGATACACCACTGCAGGTTCAAAGCATTCCTTGGACCTTCACATTGACTACGAAACACAGAAATCGCATCGGAATTAAATGCAAAAGGCACAAAGCCGCCTTAAGTACAAGAATAGAGACTCTTCTAACAGTCGGTGTTTTGAGCATTTCCTGTGAGACCAGTATTAGTTTCCGATTCACCACTGCAGGTTCAATGTATTCCTTGGACCTTCACATTGACGATGAAACACAGAAATCTCATCGGAATTAAATACAAAAGGCACAATGCCGCCTTAAGTACAAGAATAGAGACTCTTCTTACAGTCGGTGTTTGAGCATTCCCTGTGAGACCAGTATTAGTTTCCGATACACCACTGCAGGTTCAATGTATTCCTTGGACATACACATTGACGATGAAATACTGAAATTACATCGGAATTCAATACAAAAGGCACAATGCCGCCTTAAGTGCTAGAGGAGTGAAACTTCTTAGTTTCTGTGCCTTGATCCTTTCCTGTGAGACCAGTATTAGTTTCCGATACACCACTGCAGGTTCAATGTATTCCTTGGACCTTCACATTGACGATGAAACACTGAAATCGCATCGGAACTAAATACAAAATGCACAATGCCGCCTTAATTACAAGAATAGAGACTCTTCTTACAGTCGGTGCTTGAGCATTCCCTGTGAGACCAGAAATAGTTTTCGATACACCACTGCAGGTTCAATGTATTCCTTGGACCTTCACATTGACGATGAAACACAGAAATCGCATCGGAATTAAATACAAAAGGCACAATGCCACCTTAAGTACAAGAATAGAGACACTTCTCTCAGTCGGTGCTTTGAGGATTGCCTCTGAGATCAGTATTAGTTTCCGATACACCACTGCAGGTTCAAAGTATTCATTGGACCTTCACGTTGACTATGAAACACAGAAATCGCATCGGAATTAAATACAAAAGGCACAATGCCGCCTTAAGTACAAGAATAGAGACTCTTCTAACAGTCGGTGCTTTGAGCATTCCCTGTGAGACCAGTAATAGTTTCCAATACACAACTGCAGGTTCAGTGTATTCCTTGGACATTCATATTGACTATGAAACACAGAAATCGCATCGGAATTAAATACAAAGACACAATGCCGCCTTAAGTACAAGAATAGAGATTCTTAATACAGTCGGTGTTTTGGGCATTCCCTGTGAGACCAGTATTAGTTTCCGATACACCACTGCAGGTTCAACGTATTCCTTGGACCTTCACATTGACGATGAAACACAGAAATCGCATCGGAATAAAATACAAAAGGCACAATGCCGACTTAAGTACAAGAATAGAGACTCTTCTTTCTGTCGTTGCTTTGAGCGTTCCCTGTGAGACAAGTATTTGTTTCCGATACACCACTGCAGGTTCAATGTATTGCTTGGAGCTTCAAATTGACGATGAAACGCAGAAATCGCATCGGAATTAAATACAAAAGGCACAATGCCGCCTTAAGTAAAGGAGTAGAGACCCTTCTTACAGTTGGTGCTTTGAGCATTCCCTGTGAGACCTGTATTAATTTCCGATACACCACTGCAGGTTCAATGTATTCCTTGTCATACACATTGACGATGAAACACTGAAATTACATCGGAATTAAATACAAAAGGCACAATGCCGCCTTAAGTGCAAGAATAGAGACTCTTCTTACAGTCGGTGTTTTGAGCATTCCCTGTGAGTCCAGTATTAGTTTCCGATACACCACTGCAGGTTCAATGTATTCCTTGGAACTTCAAATTGACGATGAAACACAGAAATCGCTTTGGAATTAAATACTAAAGGCACAATGCCGGCTTAAGTACAAGAATACAGACTCTTCTTACAGTCGGTGCTTTGAGATTCCGTGTGAGACCAGTATTAGTTTCCGATACACCACTCCAGGTTCAATGTATTCCTTGGTCATACACAATGACGATGAAACACTGAAATTATATCGTAATTAAATACAAAAGATAGAATGCAGCCTTAATGCAAGAAGAGTAAGACTTCTTAGAGTCCATTCTTTGATCCTTTCCAGTGAGACCAGTATTAGTTTCCGATACACCACTGTAGGTTCAATGTATTCCTTGGATCTTCACACTGAAGATGAAACACATAAATCGCATCGGAATTAAATGCAAAAGGCACAATGCCGCGTTAAGTACAAGAATAGAGACTCTTCTTACGGTCGGTGTTTTGAGCATTCCCTGTGAGACCAGTATTAGTTTCCGATACACCACTGCAGGTTCAATGTATTCCTTGGACGTTCACATTGACGATGAAACACAGAAATCGCATCGGAATTAAATACAAAAGGCACAATGCCGCCTTAAGAACAAGAATAGAGACTCTTCTTACAGTCGGTGCTATGAGCATTCCCTGTGAGACCAGTATTAGTTTCCGATACACCACTGCAGGTTCAATGTATTCCTTGGACCTTCACATTGACGATGAAAAACAGAAATCGCATAGGAACTAAATACAAAAGGCACAATGCCGCCTTAATTACAAGAATAGAGACTCTTCTTACAGTCGGTGCTTGAGCATTCCCTGTGAGACCAGTAATAGTTTTCGATACACCACTGCAGGTTCAATGTATTCCTTGGACCTTCACGTTGACGATGAAACACAGAAATCGCATCGGAATTAAATACAAAAGGCACAATGCCGCCTTAAGTACAAGAATAGAGACACTTCTCTCTGTCGGTGCTTTGAGCATAGCCTCTGAGACCAGTATTAGTTTCCGATACACCACTGCAGGTTCAAAGTATTCCTTGGACCTTCACATTATCTATGAAACACAGAAATCGCATCGGAATTAAATACAAAAGGCACAATGCCACCTTAAGTACAAGAATAGAGACTCTTCTTACAGTCGGTGCTTTGAACATTCCCTGTGAGACCAGTATTAGTTTCCGATACACCACTGCAGGTTCAATGTATTCCTTGGACATACACATTGACGATGAAACACTGAAATTACATCGGAATTAAATACAAAAGGCACAATGCCGCCTTAAGTGCAAGAAGAGTGAGACTTCTTAGAGTCTGTGGCTTGATCCTTTCCTGTGCGACCAGTATTAGTTTCCGATACACCACTGCAGGTTCAATGTATTCCTTGGACCTTCACATTGACAATGAAACACAGAAATCGCATCGCAATTAAATACAAAAGGCACAATGCCGACTTAAGTACATGAATAGAGACTCTTCTAACAGTCGGTGCTTTGAGCGTTCCCTGTGAGACCAGTATTAGTTTCCGATACACCACTGCAGGTTCAATGTATTGCTTGGGGCTTCACATTGACGATGAAACACAGAAATCGCATCGGAATTAAATACAAAAGGCACAATGCCGCCTTAAGTCCAGGAGTAGAGACCCTTCTTACTGTCGGTGCTTTGAGCATTCCCTGTGAGACCAGTATTAGTTTCCGATACACCACTGCAGGTTCAATGTATTCCTTGGACGTTCACATTGACGATGAAACACAGAAATCGCATCGGAATTAAATACGAAAGCCACAATGCCGCCTTAAGTACAAGAATAGAGTCTCTTCTTACAGTCGGTGATTTGGGCATTCTCTGTGAGACCAGTATTAGTTGCCGATACACCAATGCAGGTTCAATGTATTCCTTGGACGTTCACATTGACGATGAAACACAGATATCGCACCGGAATTAAATACAAGAGGCACAATGCCGCCTTAATTACAAGAATGGAGACTCTTCTTACACTCGGTGAATTGAGCATTCCCTGTGAGACCAGTATTATTATTCGATACACCACTGCAGGTTCAATGTATTCCTTAGACCATCACATTGACGATGAAACACAGAAATGGCATCGGAATAAAATACAAAAGGCACAATTCCGCCTTAAGTACAAGAATAGAGACACTTCTTACAGTCGGTGATTTGAGCATTCCTTTTGAGAGCAGTATTAGTTTCCGATACACCACTGCAGGTTCAAGGTATTCCTTGGACCTTCACATTGACTATGAAACACAGAAATGGCATCGGAAATAAATACAAAAGTCACAAGGACGCCTTAAGTACAAGAATAGAGGCTCCTCTTACAGTCAGTGCTTTGAGCATTCCCTGTGAGAAGAGTATTATATTCCGATACACCACTGCAGGTTCAAAGTATTCCTTGGACCTTCACATTGACTATGAAACACAGAAATCGCATCGGAATTAAATACAAATGGCACAATGCCGCCTTAAGTACAATTATAGAGACTCTTCTTACAGTCGGTGCTTTGAGCTTTCCCTGTGAGTCCAGTATTAGTTTCCGATACACCACTGTAGGTTCAATGTATTCCTTGGACCTTCAGATAGACGATGGAACACAGAATTCGCATCGGAATTAAATACAAAAGGCACAATGCCGCCTTAATTAAAAGAATAGAGACTCTTCTTACAGTCGGTGTTTTGAGCATTCCCTGTGAGACCAGTATTAGTTTCAGATACACCACTGCAGGTTCAATGAATTCCTTGGACCTTCACATTGACGATGAAACACAGAAATCGCTTCGGAATGAAATACAAAAGGCACAATGGCGCCTTAAGTACAAGATTAGAGACTCTTCTTACAGTCGGTGCTTTGAGCATTCCCTGTGAGACCAGTATTAGTTTCCGATACACCACTGCAGGTTCAATGTATTCCTTGGACCTTCACATTGACGATGAAACACAGAAATCGCATCGGAATTAAATCCAAAAAGAACAATGCCGCCTTAAGTACAGGAATAGAGACTCTTCTTACAGTCGGTGATTTGAGCATTCCCTGTGAGACCAGTATTAGTTTCCGATACACCACTGCAGGTTCAATGTATTCCCTGGACATACACAATAACGATGAAACACTGAAATTACATCGGAATTAAATACAAAAGACACAATGCTGCCTTAATGCAAGAAGAGTGAGACTTCTTAGAGTCCATTCTTTGATCCTTTCCTGTGAGACCAGTATTACTTTCCGATACACCACTGCAGGTTGAATGTATTCCTTGGACCTTCACATTGACGATGAAACACAGAAATGGCATCGGAACTAAATACAAAAGGCACAATGCCGCCTTAAGTCCAGAAGTAGAGACCCTTCTTACAGTCGGTGCTTTGAGCACTCCCTGTGAGACCAGTATTAGTTTTCAATACACAACTGCAGGTTCAGTGTATTCCTTGGACATTCATATTGACTATGAAACACAGAAATCGCATCGGAATTAAATACAAAAACACAATGCCGCCTTAAGTACAAGAATTGAGATTCTTGTTACAGTCAGTGCTTTGAGCATTCCCTGTGAGACCAGTATTTGTTTCAGATACACCACTGCATTTTCAATGTATTCCTTAGACCTTCACATTGACGATGAAACACAGAAATCGCATCGGAATTAAATACGAAAGCCACAATGCCGCCTTAAGTACAAGAATAGAGTCTCTTCTTACAGTCGGTGATTTGGGCATTCTCTGTGAGACCAGTATTAGTTGCCGATACACCAATGCAGGTTCAATGTACTCCTTGGACCTTCATATTGACGATAAAACAAAGAAATCGCATCGGAGTTAAATACAAGAGGCACAATGCCGCCCTAATTACAAGAATGGAGACTCTTCTTACAGTCGGTGAATTGAGCATTCTCTGTGAGACCAGTATTATTATTCGATACACCACTGCGGGTTCAATTTATTCCTTAGACCTTCACATTGACGATGAAACACAGATATGGCATCGGAATAAAATACAAAAGGCACAATGCCGCCTTAAGTACAAGAATAGAGACACTTCTTACAGTCGGTGATTTGAGCATTCCTTTTGAGAGCAGTATTAGTTCCCGATACACCACTGCAGGTTCAAGGTATTCCTTGGACCTTCACATTGACTATGAAACACAGAAATGGCATCGGAAATAAATACAAAAGTCACAAGGACGCCTTAAGTACAAGAATAGAGGCTCCTCTTACAGTCAGTGCTTTGAGCATTCCCTGTGAGACCAGTATCAGTTTCCGATACACCACTGCAGGTCAAAGTATTCCTTGGACCTTCACATTGACTATGAAACACAGAAATCGCATCGGAATTAAATACAAAAGGCACATTGCCGCCTTAAGTACAATTATAGAGACTCTTCTTACAGTCGGTGCTTTGAGCATTCCCTGTGAGTCCAGTATTAGTTTCCGATACACCACTGCAGGTTCAATGTATTCCTTGGACCTTCACATTGACGATGAAACACAGAAATCGCATCAGAATTAAATACAAAAGGCACAATGCCGCCTTAATTATAAGAATAGAGACTCTTCTTACAGTCGGTGTTTTGAGCATTCCCTGTGAGACCAGTATTAGTTTCAGATACACCACTGCAGGTTCAATGAATTCCTTGGACCTTCACATTGACGATGAAACACAGAAATCGCATCGGAATGAAATACAAAAGGCACAATGGCGCCTTAAGTACAAAATTAGAGACTCTCCTTACAGTCGGTGCTTTGAGCATTCCCTGTGAGACCAGTATTAGTTTCCGATACACCACTGCAGGTTCAATGTATTCCTTGGACCTTCACATTGACGATGAAACACAGAAATCGCATCGGAATTAAATCCAAAAAGAACAATGCCGCCTTAAGTACAAGAATAGAGACTCTTCTTACAGTCGGTGATTTGAGCATTCCCTGTGAGACCAGTATTAGTTTCCGATACACCACTGCAGGTTCAATGTATTCCCTGGACATACACAATGACGATGAAACACTGAAATTACATCGGAATTAAATACAAAAGACGCAATGCTGCCTTAATGCAAGAAGAGTGAGACTTCTTAGAGTTCATTCTTTGATCCTTTCCTGTGAGGCCAGTATTAGTTTCCGATACACCACTGCAGGTAGAATGTATTCCTCGGACCTTCACATTGACGATGAAACACAGAAATAGCATCGGAATTAAATACAAAAGGCACAATGCCCCCTTAATTACAAGAATAGAGACTCTTCTTGCAGTCGGTGAATTGAGCATTCCCTGTGAGACCAGTATTAGTTTCCGATACACCACTGCAGGTTGAATATATTCCTTGGACCTTCACATTGACGATGAAACACAGTAATCGCATCGGAATTCAATACAAAAGGCACAATGCCGCCATAAGTACAAGAATAGAGACACTTATTACAGTCGGTGCTTTGAGCATTCCTTCTGAGAGCAGTATAAGTTTCCGATACACCACTGCAGGTTCAAGGTATTCCTTGGACCTTCACATTGACTATGAAACACAGAAATCGCATCGGAATTAAATACAAAAGGTACAAGGCTGCCTTAAGTACAAGAATAGAGACCCTTCTTACAGTCAGTGCTTTGAGCATTCCCTGTGTGGACCAGTATTAGTTTCCGATACACCACTGCAGGTTTAAAGTATTCCTTGGACATTCACATTGACTATGAAACACAGAAATCGCATCGGAGTTAAATACAAAAGGCACAATGCCACCCTAAGTACAAGAATAGAGACTCTTCTTACATTCGGTGCTTTGAGCATTCCCTGTGAGACCATTATTAGTTTCCGATACACCAATGCAGGTTCAATGTATTACTTGGACCTTCATATTGACGATGAAACACAGAAATCGCATCGGAATTAAATACAAAAGGCACAAGGCCGCCTTAAGTACAAGAATAAAGACTCTTCTCACAGTTGGTGCTTTGAGCATTACCTGTGAGACCAGTATTAGTTTCCGATACACCACTGCAGGTTCAAAGTATTCCGTGCACCTTCACATTGACTATGAAATACAGAAATCGCATCGGAATTAAATACAAAAGGCACAATGCCGCCTTTAGTGCAAAATGAGTGAGACTTCTTAGAATCTGCGCTTTGATCCTTTAATGTGAGACCAGTATTAGTTTCTGATACACGACTGCAGGTTCAAAGTATTCCTTGGACCTCCACATTGACTTTGAAACACAGAAATCGCATCGGAATGAAATACAAAAGGCACAATGCCGGCTTAAGTCCAAGAATAGAGACTCTTGTTACAGTTAGTGCTTTGAGCATTCCCTGTTAGGCCAGTATTAATTTCCGATACACCACTGCCGGTTCAATGTATTCCTTGTCATACACATTGACGATGAAACACTGAAATTACATCGGAATTAAATACAAAAGGCAAAATGCCGCCCTAAGTACAAGAATAGAGACTCTTCTTACAGTCGGTGCTTTGAGCATTCCTTCTGAGAGCAGTATAAGTTTCCGATACACCACTGCAGGTTGAAGGTATTCCTTGGACCTTCACATTGACTATGAAACACAGAAATCGCATCGGAACTAAATACAAAAGGCACAATGGCGCCTTAGTTACAAGAATAGAGACTCTTCTTACAGTTGGGGCTTGAGCATTCCCTGTGAGACCAGAAATAGTTTCCGATACACCACTGCAGGTTCAATGTATTGCTTGGAGCTTCACATTGACGATGAAACACAGAAATCGCATCGGAATTAAATACAAAAGGCACAATGCCGCCTTAAGTACAAGAATAGACACACTTCTCTCAGTTGGTGCTTTGAGCATTGCCTCTGAGACCAGTATTAGTTTCCGATACACCACTGCAGGTTCAAAGTATTCCTTGGACCGTCACATTGACTATAAAAAACAGAAATCGCATCGCAATTAAATACAAAAGGCACAATGCCGCCTTAAGTACAAGAATAGAGACTCTTCTTACAGTCGGTGGTTTGAGCATTCCCTGTGAGACCAGTATTAGTTTCCGATACACCACTGCAGGTTCAATGTATTCCATGGACCTTCACATTGACTATGAAACACAGAAATCGCATCGGAATTAAATACAAAAGGCACAATGCCGCCTTAAGTACAAGAATAGAGACTCTTCTTACAGTCGGTGCTATGAGCATTCCCTGTGAGACCAGTATTAGTTTCCGATACACCACTGCAGGTTCAAAGCATTCCTTGGACCTTCACATTGACTATGAAACACAGAAATCGCATCGGAATTAGATGCAAAAGGCACAAAGCTGCCTTAAGTACAAGAATAGAGACTCTTCTAACAGTCGGTGTTTGAGCATTTTCTGTGCGACCAGTATTAGTTTCCGATTCACCACTGCAGGTTCAATGTATTCCTTGGACCTTCACATTGACGATGAAACACAGAAATCTCATCGGAATTAAATACAAAAGGCACAATGCCGCCTTAAGTACAAGAATAGAGACTCTTCTTACAGTCGCTGCTTTGAGCATTCCCTGTGAGACCAGTATTAGTTTCCGATACACCACTGCAGGTTCAATGTATTCCTTGGACATACACATTGACGATGAAATACTGAAATTACATCGGAATTAAATACAAAAGGCACAATGCCGCCTTAAGTGCTAGAGGAGTGAGACTTCTTAGTGTCTGTGCCTTGTTCCTTTCCTGTGAGACCAGTATTAGTTTCCGATACACCACTGCAGGTTCAATGTATTCCTTGGACCTTCACATTGCCGATGAAACACAGAAATCGCATCGGAACTAAATACAAAAGGCACAATCCCGCCTTAATTACAAGAATAGAGACTCTTCTTACAGTCGGTGCTTGAGCATTCCCTGTGAGACCAGTAATAGTTTTCGATACACCACTGCAGGTTCAATGTATTCCTTAGACCTTCACATTGACGATGAAACACAGAAATCGCATCGGAATTATATACAAAAGGCACAATGCCGCCTTAAGTACAAGAATAGAGACACTTCTCTCAGTCGGTGCTTTGAGCATTGCCTCTGAGGCCAGTATTAGTTTCCGATACACCACTGCAGGTTCAAAGTATTCCTTGGACCTTCACATTCTCTATGAAACACAGAAATCGCATCGGAATTAAATACAAAAGACACAATGCCGCCTTAAGTACAAGAATAGGGACACTTCTTACAGTCGGAGCTTTGAGCATTCCCTCTGACAGCAGTATTAGTTTCCGATACACCACTGCAGGTTCAAAGTATTCATTGGACCTTCACATTGGCTATGAGACACAGAAATCGCATCGGAATTAAATACAAAAGGCACAATGCCGCCTTAAGTACAAGAATAGAGACTCTTCTTACAGTCGGTGCTTTGAGCATTCCCTGTGAGACCAGTATTAGTTTCCGATACACCACTGCAGGTTCAATGTATTCCTTGGACCTTCACATTGACTATGAAACACAGAAATCGCATCGGAATTAAATACAAAAGGCACAATGCCGCCTTAAGTACAAGAATAGAGACTCTTCTTACAGTCGGTGCTTTGAACATTCCCTGTGAGTCCAGTATTAGTTTCCGATACACCACTGCAGGTTCAATGTATTCCTTGGACATACACATTGACGATGAAACACTGAAATTACATCGGAATTAAATACAAAAGGCACAATGCCGCCTTAAGTGCTAGAATAGTGAGAATTCTTAGAGTCTGTGGCTTGATCCTTTCCTGTGCGACCAGTATTAGTTTCCGATACACCACTGCAGGTTCAATGTATTCCTTGGACCTTCACATTGACGATGAAACACAGAAATCGCATCGCAATTAAATACAAAAGGCACAATGCCGACTTAAGTACGTGAATAGAGACTCTTCTAACAGTCGGTGCTTTGAGCGTTCCCTGTGAGACCAGTATTAGTTTCCGATACACCACTGCAGGTTCAATGTATTGCCTGGAGCTTCACATTGACGATGAATACAGAAATCGCATCGGAATTAAATACAAAAGGCACAATGCCGCCTTAAGTCCAGGAGTAGAGACCATTCTTACAGTCGGTGCTTTTAATATTCGCTGTGAGACCAGTATTAATTTCCGATAAACCACTGCAGCTTCAATGTATTCCTTGTCATACACATTGACGATGATACACTGAAATTACATCGGAATCAAATACAAAAGGCACAATGCCGCCTTAAGTGCAAGAAGAGTGAGAATTCTTAGAGTCTGTGGCTTGATCCTTTCCTGTGCGACCAGTATTAGTTTCCGATACACAACTGCAGGTTCAGTGTATTCCTTGGACATTCATATTGACTATGAAACACAGAAATCGCATAGGAATTAAATACAAAAACACAATGCCGCCTTAAGTACAAGAATAGAGATTCTTGTTACAGTCGGTGCTTTGAGCATTCCCTGTGAGACCAGTATTTGTTTCCGATACACCACTGCAGGTTCAATGTACTCCTTGGACCTTCACATTGACGATGAAACACAGAAATCGCATCGTAATAAAATACAAAAGGCACAAGGCCGCCTTAAGTGCAAGAATAGAGACTGTTCTTACAGTCGGTGCTTTGAGCATTCCCTATGAGTCCAGTATTAGTTTCCGATACACCACTGCAGGTTCAATGTATTCCTTGGAACTTCAAGTTGACGATGAAACACAGAAATCGCATCGGAATTAAATACAAAAGGCACAACGCAACCTTAAGTACAAGAATAGGGATTCTTCTTACAGTTGGTGTTTTGAGCATTCCCTATGAGTCCCGTATTAGTTTCCGATACACCACTGCAGGTTCCATGTATTCCTTGGAACATCAAGTTGGCGATGAAACACAGAAATCGCTTTGGAATTAAATACTAAATGCACAATGCCGGCTTAAGTACAAGAATACAGACTCTTCTTACAGTCGGTGCTTTGAGATTCCCTGTGAGACCAGTATTAGTTTCCGATACCCCACTGCAGGTTCAATGTATTCCTTGGACATACACAATGACGATGAAACACTGAAATTACATCGTAATTAAATACAAAAGATAGAATGCCGCCTTAATGCAAGAAGAGTAAGACTTCTTAGAGCCCATTGAGAGTCCAGTGAGACCAGTATTAGTTTCCGATACACCACTGTAGCTTCAATGTATTCCTTGGACCTTCACATTGAAGATGAAACACATAAATCGCATCGGAATTAAATACAAAAGGCACAATGCCGCCTTAATTACAAGAATAGAGACTCTTCTTACAGTTGGTGCTTTGAGCATTCCCTGTGTGACCAGTAATTGTTTCCGATACACCACTGCAGATTCAAAGTATTCCTTGGACCTTCACATTGACTATGAAACACAGAAATCGACGCGGAATAAAATGCAAAAGGCACAATGCCGCCTTAAGTACAAGAATAGAGACTCTTCCTATGGTCGGTGTTTTGAGCATTCCCTGTGAGACCAGTATTAGTTTCAGATACACCACTGCAGGTTCAATGTATTCCTTGGACGTTCACATTGACGATGAAACACAGAAATCGCATCGGAATTAAATACAAAGGGCACAATGCCGCCTTAATAACAAGAGTAGAGACTCTTCTTACATTCGGTGCTTTGAGCATTCCCTGTGAGACCAGTAATAGTTTCCGATACACCGCTGCAGGTTCAATGTATTCCTTGGACTTTCACATTGACGATGAAACACAGAAATCGCATCGGAATTTAATACAAGAAGCACAATGCTGCGTAAAGTACAAGATCAGAGACTCTTCTACAGTCTGTGCCTTGAACACTCCCCGTGAGACCAGTTTTAGTTTCCGATACACTACTGCAGGTTCAATGTATTCCTTGGACGTACACATTGACGATGAAACTCTGAAATTACATCGAAATTAAATACAAAAGGCACAATGCCGCCTTACGTGCAAGAGGAGTGAGATTTCTTAGAGTCTGTGCTTTGATCCTTTCCTGTGAGACCAGTATTAGTTTCCGATACACCACTGCAGGTTCAATGTATTCCTTGGACCTTCACATTGACGATGAAACACCAAAATCGCATCGGAATTAAATACAAGAAGCACAATGCCGCGTAAAGTACAAGATCAGAGACTCTTCTACAGTCTGTGCCTTGAAAACTCCCTGTGAGACCAGTATTAGTTTCCGATACTACACTGTAGATTCAATGTATTCCTTGGACCTTCACATAGACTATGAAACACAGAAATCGCATCGGAATTAAATACAAAAGGCACAATGCCGCCTTAAGTACAAGAATAGAGACTCTTCTTACAGTCGGTGGTTTGAGCATTCCCTGTGAGACCAGTATTAGTTTCCGATACACCACTACAGGTTCAGCGCATTCCTTGGACCTTCACATTGACTATGAAACACAGAAATCGCATCGGAATTACATGCAAAAGGCACAAAGCCGCCTTAAGTACAAGAATAGAGACTCTTCTAACAGTCGGTGTTTTGAGCATTTTCTGTGAGACCAGTATTAGTTTCCGATTCACCACTGCTGGTTCAATGTATTCCTTGGACCTTCACATTGACGATGAAACACAGAAATCTCATCGGAATTAAATATAAAAGGCACAATGCCGCCTTAAGTACAAGAATAGAGACTCTTCTTACAGTCGGTGCTTTGAGCATTCCCTGTGAGACCAGTATTAGTTTCCGATACACCACTGCAGGTTCAATGTATTCCTTGGACATACACATTGACGATGAAATACAGAAATTACATCGGAATTAAATACAAAAGGCACAATGCCGCCTTAAGTGCTAGAGGAGTGAGACTTCTTAGTGGCTGTGCCTTGTTCCTTTCCTGTGAGACCAGTATTAGTTTCCGATACACCACTGCAGGTTCAATGTATTCCTTGGACCTTCACATTGACGATGAAACACAGAAATCGCATCGGAACTAAATACAAAAGGCACAATGCCGCCTTAATTACAAGAATAGAGACTCTTCTTACAGTCGGTGCTTGAGCATTCCCTGTGAGACCAGTAATAGTTTTCGATACACCACTGCAGGTTCAATGTATTCCTTGGACCTTCACATTGACGATGAAACACAGAAATCGCATCGGAATTAAATACAAAAGGGACAATGCCGCCTTAAGTACAAGAATAGAGACACTTCTCTCAGTCGGTGCTTTGAGCATTGCCTCTGAGGCCAGTATTAGTTTCCGATACACCACTGCAGGTTCAAAGTATTCCTTGGACCTTCACATTCTCTATGAAACACAGAAATCGCATCGGAATTAAATACAAAAGGCACAATGCCGATTTAAGTACAAGAATAGAGACTCTTCTTACAGTCGGTGCTTTGAACATTCCCTGTGAGAACAGTGTTAGTTTCCGATACACCACTGCAGATTCAAAGTATTCCTTGGACCTTCACATTGACTATGAAACACAGAAATCGACGCGGAATTAAATGCAAAAGGCACAATGCCGCCTTAAGTACAAGAATAGGGACTCTTCTTACGGTCGGTGTTTTGAGCATTCCCTGAGAGACCAGTATTAGTTTCCGATACACCACTGCAGGTTCAAAGTATTCATTGGACCTTCACGTTGACTATGAAACACAGAAATCGCATCGGAATTAAATACAAAAGGCACAATGCCGCCTTAAGTACAAGAATAGAGACTCTTCTAACAGTCGGTGCTTTGAGCATTCCCTGTGAGACCAGTAATAGTTTCCAATACACAACTGCAGGTTCAGTGTATTCCTTGGACATTCATATTGACTATGAAACACAGAAATCGCATCGGAATTAAATACAAAGACACAATGCCGCCTTAAGTACAAGAATAGAGATTCTTAATACAGTCGGTGTTTTGGGCATTCCCTGTGAGACCAGTATTAGTTTCCGATACACCACTGCAGGTTCAACGTATTCCTTGGACCTTCACATTGACGATGAAACACAGAAATCGCATCGGAATAAAATACAAAAGGCACAATGCCGACTTAAGTACAAGAATAGAGACTCTTCTTTCTGTCGTTGCTTTGAGCGTTCCCTGTGAGACAAGTATTTGTTTCCGATACACCACTGCAGGTTCAATGTATTGCTTGGAGCTTCAAATTGACGATGAAACACAGAAATCGCATCGGAATTAAATACAAAAGGCACAATGCCGCCTTAAGTAAAGGAGTAGAGACCCTTCTTACAGTTGGTGCTTTGAGCATTCCCTGTGAGACCTGTATTAATTTCCGATACACCACTGCAGGTTCAATGTATTCCTTGTCATACACATTGACGATGAAACACTGAAATTACATCGGAATTAAATACAAAAGGCACAATGCCGCCTTAAGTGCAAGAATAGAGACTCTTCTTACAGTCGGTGCTTTGAGCATTCCCTATGAGTCCAGTATTAGTTTCCGATACACCACTGCAGGTTCAATGTATTCCTTGGAACTTCAAATTGACGATGAAACACAGAAATCGCTTTGGAATTAAATACTAAAGGCACAATGCCGGCTTAAGTACAAGAATACAGACTCTTCTTACAGTCGGTGCTTTGAGATTCCGTGTGAGACCAGTATTAGTTTCCGATACACCACTCCAGGTTCAATGTATTCCTTGGTCATACACAATGACGATGAAACACTGAAATTATATCGTAATTAAATACAAAAGATAGAATGCAGCCTTAATGCAAGAAGAGTAAGACTTCTTAGAGTCCATTCTTTGATCCTTTCCAGTGAGACCAGTATTAGTTTCCGATACACCACTGTAGGTTCAATGTATTCCTTGGATCTTCACACTGAAGATGAAACACATAAATCGCATCGGAATTAAATGCAAAAGGCACAATGCCGCGTTAAGTACAAGAATAGAGACTCTTCTTACGGTCGGTGTTTTGAGCATTCCCTGTGAGACCAGTATTAGTTTCCGATACACCACTGCAGGTTCAATGTATTCCTTGGACGTTCACATTGACGATGAAACACAGAAATCGCATCGGAATTAAATACAAAAGGCACAATGCCGCCTTAAGAACAAGAATAGAGACTCTTCTTACAGTCGGTGCTATGAGCATTCCCTGTGAGACCAGTATTAGTTTCCGATACACCACTGCAGGTTCAATGTATTCCTTGGACCTTCACATTGACGATGAAAAACAGAAATCGCATAGGAACTAAATACAAAAGGCACAATGCCGCCTTAATTACAAGAATAGAGACTCTTCTTACAGTCGGTGCTTGAGCATTCCCTGTGAGACCAGTAATAGTTTTCGATACACCACTGCAGGTTCAATGTATTCCTTGGACCTTCACGTTGACGATGAAACACAGAAATCGCATCGGAATTAAATACAAAAGGCACAATGCCGCCTTAAGTACAAGAATAGAGACACTTCTCTCTGTCGGTGCTTTGAGCATAGCCTCTGAGACCAGTATTAGTTTCCGATACACCACTGCAGGTTCAAAGTATTCCTTGGACCTTCACATTATCTATGAAACACAGAAATCGCATCGGAATTAAATACAAAAGGCACAATGCCACCTTAAGTACAAGAATAGAGACTCTTCTTACAGTCGGTGCTTTGAACATTCCCTGTGAGACCAGTATTAGTTTCCGATACACCACTGCAGGTTCAATGTATTCCTTGGACATACACATTGACGATGAAACACTGAAATTACATCGGAATTAAATACAAAAGGCACAATGCCGCCTTAAGTGCAAGAAGAGTGAGACTTCTTAGAGTCTGTGGCTTGATCCTTTCCTGTGCGACCAGTATTAGTTTCCGATACACCACTGCAGGTTCAATGTATTCCTTGGACCTTCACATTGACAATGAAACACAGAAATCGCATCGCAATTAAATACAAAAGGCACAATGCCGACTTAAGTACATGAATAGAGACACTTCTAACAGTCGGTGCTTTGAGCGTTCCCTGTGAGACCAGTATTAGTTTCCGATACACCACTGCAGGTTCAATGTATTGCTTGGGGCTTCACATTGACGATGAAACACAGAAATCGCATCGGAATTAAATACAAAAGGCACAATGCCGCCTTAAGTCCAGGAGTAGAGACCCTTCTTACAGTCGGTGCTTTGAATATTCGCTGTGAGACCAGTATTAATTTCCGATAAACCACTGCAGCTTCAATGTATTCCTTGTCATACACATTGACGATGATACACTGAAATTACATCGGAATTAACTACAAAAGGCACAATGCCGCCTTAAGTGCAAGAACAGAGACTCTTCTTACAGTCGGTGAATTGAGCATTCCCTGTGACACCCGTATTATTATTCGATACACCACTGCAGGTTCAATGTATTCCTCAGACCTTCACATTGACGATGAAACACAGAAATGGCATCGGAATTAAAAAAAAAACGCACAATGCCGCCTTAAGTCCAGGAGTAGAGACCCTTCTTACAGTCGGTGCTTTGAGCATTCCCTGTGAGACCAGTATTAGTTTTCAATACACAACTGCAGGTTCAGTGTACTCCTTGGACATTCATATTGACTATGAAACACAGAAATCGCATCGGAATTAAATACAAAAACACAATGCCGCCTTAAGTACAAGAATAGAGATTCTTGTTACAGTCGATGCTTTGAGCATTCCCTGTGAGACCAGTATTTGTTTCCGATACACCACTGCAGGTTCAATGTATTCCTTGGACCTTCACATTGACGATGAAACACATAAATCGAATCGGAATAAAATACAAAAGGCACAATGCCGACTTAAGTACAAGAATTCTTACAGTCGGTGCTTTGAGCATTTCCTGTGAGACCAGTATTAGTTTCCGATACACCACTGCAGGTTCAATGTATTCCTTGGACGTTCACATTGACGATGAAACACAGAAATCGCATCGGAATTAAATACAAAAGGAACAATGCCGCCTTAAGTACAAGAACAGAGACTCTTCTTACAGTCGGTGATTTGAGCATTCTCTGTGAGACCAGTATTAGTTTCCGATACACCACTGCAGGTTCAATGTACTCCTTGGACCTTCATGTTGACGATGAAACAAAGAAATCGCATCGGAATTAAATACAAGGAGCACAATGCCGCCTTAATTACAAGAATGGAGACTCTTCTTACAGTCGGTGAATTGAGCATTCCCTGTGAGACCAGTATTAGTTTCCGATACACCACTGCAGGTTCAATGTACTCCTTGGACCTTCATATTGACGATGAAACAAAGAAATCGCATCGGAATTAAATACAAGAGGCACAATGCCGCCTTAATTACAAGAATGGAGACTCTTCTTACAGTCGGTGAATTGAGCATTCCCTGTGAGACCAGTATCATTATTCGATACACCACTGCAGGTTCAATGTATTCCTTAGACCATCACATTGACGATGAAACACAGAAATGGCATCGGAATAAAATACAAAAGGCACAATGCCGCCTTAAGTACAAGAATAGAGACACTTCTTACAGTCGGTGATTTGAGCATTCCTTTTGAGAGCAGTATTAGTTTCCGATACACCACTGCAGGTTCAAGGTATTCCTTGGACCTTCACATTGACTATGAAACTCAGAAATGGCATCGGAAATAAATACAAAAGTCACAAGGACGCCTTAAGTACAAGAATAGAGGCTCCTCTTACAGTCAGTGCTTTGAGCATTCCCTGTGAGAAGAGTACTATATTCCGATACACCACTGCAGGTTCAAAGTATTCCTTAGACCTTCACATTGACTATGAAACACAGAAATCGCATCGGAATTAAATACAAAAGGCACAATGCCGCCTTAAGTACAATTATAGAGACTCTTCTTACAGTCGGTGCTTTGAGCTTTCCCTGTGAGTCCAGTATTAGTTTCCGATACACCACTGTAGGTTCAATGTATTCCTTGGACCTTCAGATTGACGATGGAACACAGAATTCGCATCGGAATTAAATACAAAAGGCACAATGCCGCCTTAATTACAAGAATAGAGACTCTTCTTACAGTCGGTGTTTTGAGCATTCCCTGTGAGACCAGTATTAGTTTCAGATACACCACTGCAGGTTCAATGAATTCCTTGGACCTTCACATTGACGATGAAACACAGAAATCGCTTCAGAATGAAATACAAAAGGCACAATGGCGCCTTAAGTACAAGATTAGAGACTCTTCTTACAGTCGGTGCTTTGAGCATTCCCTGTGAGACCAGTATTAGTTTCCGATTCACCACTGCAGGTTCAATGTATTCCTTGGACCTTCACATTGACGATGAAACACAGAAATCGCATCGGAATTAAATCCAAAAAGAACAATGCCGCCTTAAGTACAGGAATAGAGACTCTTCTTACAGTCGGTGATTTGAGCATTCCCTGTGAGACCAGTATTAGTTTCCGATACACCACTGCAGGTTCAATGTATTCCCTGGACATACACAATAACGATGAAACACTGAAATTACATCGGAATTAAATACAAAAGACACAATGCTGCCTTAATGCAAGAAGAGTGATACTTCTTAGAGTCCATTCTTTGATCCTTTCCTGTGAGACCAGTATTACTTTCCGATACACCACTGCAGGTTGAATGTATTCCTTGGACCTTCACATTGACGATGAAACACAGTAATCGCATCGGAATTAAATACAAAAGGCACAATGCCGCCATAAGTACAAGAATAGAGACACTTCTTACAGTCGGTGCTTTGAGCATTCCTTCTGAGAACAGTATAAGTTTCCGATACACCACTGCAGGTTGAAGGTATTCCTTGGACCTTCACATTGACTATGAAACACAGAAATCGCATCGGAATTAAATACAAAAGGCACAATGCCGCCTTAACTACAAGACTAAAGACTCTTCTTACAGTCGGTGCTTTGAGCATTCCCTCTGAGAGCAGTAATAGTTTCCGATACACCACTGCAGGTTCAAGGTATTCCTTGGACCTTCACGTTGACTATGAAACACAGAAATCGCATCGGAATTAAATACAAAAGGCACAAGGCCGCCTTAAGTACAAGAATAGAGACTCTTCTTACAGTCGGTGCTTTAAGCATTCCCTGTGAGACCAGTATTAGTTTCCGATACACCACTGCAGATTCAAAGTATTCCTTGGACCTTCACATTGACTATGAAACACAGAAATCGACGCGGAATTAAATGCAAAAGGCACAATGCCGCCTTAAGTACAAGAATAGAGACTCTTCTTACGGTCGGTGTTTTGAGCATTCCCTGTGAGACCAGTATTAGTTTCCGATACACCACTGCAGGTTCAATGTATTCCTTGGACGTTCACATTGACGATGAAACACAGAAATCGCATCGGTATTAAATACAAAAGGCACAATGCCGCCTTAATTACAAGAGTAGAGACTCTTCTTACATTCGGTGCTTTGAGCATTCCCTGTGAGACCAGTAATAGTTCCCGATACACCACTGCAGGTTCAATGTATTCCTTGGACGTTCACATTGACGATGAAACACAGAAATCGCATCGGAATTAAATACAAGAAGCACAATGCTGCGTAAAGTACAAGATCAGAGACTCTTCTACAGTCTGTGCCTTGAACACTCCCTGTGAGACCAGTTTTAGTTTCCGATACACCACTGCAGGTTCAATGTATTCCTTGGACATACACATTCACGATGAAACTCTGAAATTACATCGAAATTAAATACAAAAAGCGCAATGCAGCCTTACGTGCAAGGGGAGTGAGATTTCTTAGAGTCTGTGCTTTGATCCTTTCCTGTGAGACCAGTATTAGTTTCCGATACACCACTGCCGGTTCAATGTATTCCTTGGACCTTCACATTGACGATGAAACACAGAAATCGCATCGGAATTAAATACAAGAAGCACAATGCCGCGTAAAGTACAAGATCAGAGACTCTTCTACAGTTTGTGCCTTGAAAACTACCTGTGAGACCAGTATTAGTTTCCGATACACCACTGCAGGATCAATGTATTCCTTGGACCTTCACATAGACTATGAAACACAGAAATCGCATCGGAATTAAATTCAAAAGGCACAATGCCGCCTTAAGTACAAGAATAGAGACCCTTCTTACAGTCGGTGGTTTGAGCATTCCCTGTGAGACCAGTATTAGTTTCCGATACACCACTGCAGGTTCAATGTTTTCCTTGGACCTTCACATTTACTATGAAACACAGAAATCGCATCGGAATTGAATACAAAAGGCACAATGCCGCCTTAAGTACAAGAATAGAGACTCTTCTTACAGTCGGTGCTATGAGCATTCCCTGTGAGACCAGTATTAGTTTCCGATACACCACTGCAGGTTCAATGTATTCCTTGGACCTTCACATTGACGATGAAAAACAGAAATCGCATAGGAACTAAATACGAAAGGCACAATGCCGCATTAATTACAAGAATAGAGACTCTTCTTACAGTCGGTGCTTGAGCATTCCCTGTGAGACCAGTAATAGTTTTCGATACACCACTGCAGGTTCAATGTATTCCTTGGACCTTCACATTGACGATGAAACACAGAAATCGCATCGGAATTAAATACAAAAGGCACAATGCCGCCTTAAGTACAAGAATAGAGACACTTCTCTCAGTCGGTGCTTTGAGCATAGCCTCTGAGACCAGTATTAGTTTCCAATACACCACTGCAGGTTCAAAGTATTCCTTGGACCTTCACATTATCTATGAAACACAGAAATCGCATCGGAATTAAATTCAAAAGGCACAATGCCGCCTTAAGTACAAGAATAGAGACTCTTCTTACAGTCGGTGCTTTGAACATTCCCTGTGAGACCAGTATTAGTTTCCGATACACCACTGCAGGTTCAATGTATTCCTTGGACATACACATTGACGATGAAACACTGAAATTACATCGGAATTAAATACAAAAGGCACAATGCCGCCTTAAGTGCAAGAAGAGTGAGACTTCTTAGAGTCTGTGGCTTGATCCTTTCCTGTGCGACCAGTATTAGTTTCCGATACACCACTGCAGGTTCAATGTATTCCTTGGACCTTCACATTGACAATGAAACACAGAAATCGCATCGCAATTAAATACAAAAGGCACAATGCCGACTTAAGTACATGAATAGAGACTCTTCTAGCAGTCGGTGCTTTGAGCGTTCCCTGTGAGACCAGTATTAGTTTCCGATACACCACTGCAGGTTCAATGTATTGCTTGGAGCTTCACATTGACGATGAAACACAGAAATCGCATCGGAATTAAATCCAAAAGGCACAATGCCGCCTTAAGTCCAGGAGTAGAGACCCTTCTTACAGTCGGTGCTTTGAATATTCGCTGTGAGACCAGTATTAATTTCCGATAAACCACTGCAGCTTCAATGTATTCCTTGTCATACACATTGACGATGATACACTGAAATTACATCGGAATTAAATACAAAAGGCACAATGCCGCCTTAAGTGCAAGAATAGAGACTCTTCTTACAGTCGGTAAATTGAGCATTCCCTGTGAGACCAGTATTAGTTTCAGATACACCACTGCAGGTTCAATGAATTCCTTGGACCTTCACATTGACGATGAAACACAGAAATCGCATCGGAATAAAATACAAAAGGCACAATGCCGACTTAAGTACAAGAATCGAGACTATTCTTACAGTCGGTGCTTTGAGCATTCCCTGTGAGACCAGTATTAGTTTCCGATACACCACTGCAGGTTCAATGTATTCCTTGGACGTTCACATTGACGATGATACACAGAAATCGCATCGGAATTAAATACAAAAGCCACAATGCCGCCTTAGGTACAAGAATAGAGACTCTTCTTACAGTCGGTGATTTGAGCATTCTCTGTGAGACCAGTATTAGTTTCCGATACACCACTGCAGGTTCAATGTACTCCTTGGACCTTCATATTGACGATGAAACAAATAAATCGCATCGGAATTAAATACAAGAGGCACAATGCCGCCTTAATTACAAGAGTGGTGACTCTTCTTACAGTCGGTGAATTGAGCATTCTCTGTGAGACCAGTATTAGTTTTCGATACACCACTGCAGGTTCAATGTACTCCTTGGACCTTCATATTGACGATGAAACAAAGAAATCGCATCGGAATTAAATACAAGAGGCACAATGCCGCCTTAATTACAAGAATGGAGACTCTTCTTACAGTCGGTGCTTTGAGCATTCCCTGCGAGACCAGTATTAGTTTCCGATACACCACTGCAGGTTCAATGTATTCCTTAGACCATCACATTGACGATGAAACACAGAAATGGAATCGGAATAAAATACAAAAGGCACAATGCCGCCTTAAGTACAAGAATAGAGACACTTCTTACAGTCGGTGATTTGAGCATTCCTTTTGAGAGCAGTATTAGTTTCCGATACACCACTGCAGGTTCAAGGTATTCCTTGGACCTTCACATTGACTATGAAACACAGAAATTGCATCGGAAATAAATACAAAAGTCACAAGGACGCCTTAAGTACAAGAATAGAGGCTCCTCTTACAGTCAGTGCTTTGAGCATTCCCTGTGAGACCAGTATTAGTTTCCGATACACCACTGCAGGTTCAAAGTATTCCTTGGACCTTCACATTGACTATGAAACACAGAAATCGCATCGGAATTAAATACAAAAACACAATGCCGCCTTAAGTACAAGAATAGAGATTCTTGTTACAGTCGGTGCTTTGAGCATTCCCTGTGAGACCAGTATTTGTTTCCGATACACCACTGCAGGTTCAATGTATTCCTTGGACCTTCACATTGACGATGAAACACAGAAATCGCATCGGAATAAAATACAAAAGGCACAATGCCGACTTAAGTACAAGAATAGAGACTCTTCTTACAGTCGGTGCTTTGAGCATTCCCTGTGAGACCAGTATTAGTTTCCGATACACCACTGCAGGTTCAATGTATTCCTTGGACGTTCACATTGACGATGAAACACAGATATCGCATCGGAATTAAATACAAGAGGCACAATGCCGCCTTAATTACAAGAATGGAGACTCTTCTTACAGTCGGTGAATTGAGCATTCCCTGTGAGACCAGTATTATTATTCGATACACCACTGCAGGTTCAATGTATTCCTTAGACCATCACATTGACGATGAAACACAGAAATGGCATCGGAATAAAATACAAAAGGCACAATTCCGCCTTAAGTACAAGAATAGAGACACTTCTTACAGTCGGTGATTTGAGCATTCCTTTTGAGAGCAGTATTAGTTTCCGATACACCACTGCAGGTTCAAGGTATTCCTTGGACCTTCACATTGACTATGAAACACAGAAATGGCATCGGAAATAAATACAAAAGTCACAAGGACGCCTTAAGTACAAGAATAGAGGCTCCTCTTACAGTCAGTGCTTTGAGCATTCCCTGTGAGAAGAGTATTATATTCCGATACACCACTGCAGGTTCAAAGTATTCCTTGGACCTTCACATTGACTATGAAACACAGAAATCGCATCGGAATTAAATACAAAAGGCACAATGCCGCCTTAAGTACAATTATAGAGACTCTTCTTACAGTCGGTGCTTTGAGCTTTCCCTGTGAGTCCAGTATTAGTTTCCGATACATTACTGTAGGTTCAATGTATTCCTTGGACCTTCAGATAGACGATGGAACACAGAATTCGCATCGGAATTAAATACAAAAGGCACAATGCCGCCTTGATTAAAAGAATAGAGACTCTTCTTACAGTCGGTGTTTTGAGCATTCCCTGTGAGACCAGTATTAGTTTCAGATACACCACTGCAGGTTCAATGAATTCCTTGGACCTTCACATTGACGATGAAACACAGAAATCGCTTCGGAATGAAATACAAAAGGCACAATGGCGCCTTAAGTACAAGATTAGAGACTCTTCTTACAGTCGGTGCCTTGAGCATTCCCTGTGAGACCAGTATTAGTTTCCGATACACCACTGCAGGTTCAATGTATTCCTTGGACCTTCACATTGACGATGAAACACAGAAATCGCATCGGAATTAAATCCAAAAAGAACAATGCCGCCTTAAGTACAGGAATAGAGACTCTTCTTACAGTCGGTGATTTGAGCATTCCCTGTGAGACCAGTATTAGTTTCCGATACACCACTGCAGGTTCAATGTATTCCCTGGACATACACAATAACGATGAAACACTGAAATTACATCGGAATTAAATACAAAAGACACAATGCTGCCTTAATGCAAGAAGAGTGAGACTTCTTAGAGTCCATTCTTTGATCCTTTCCTGTGAGACCAGTATTACTTTCCGATACACCACTGCAGGTTGAATGTATTCCTTGGACCTTCACATTGACGATGAAACACAGAAATGGCATCGGAATTAAATACAAAAGGCACAATGCCGCCTTAAGTCCAGAAGTAGAGACCCTTCTTACAGTCGGTGCTTTGAGCACTCCCTGTGAGACCAGTATTAGTTTTCAATACACAACTGCAGGTTCAGTGTATTCCTTGGACATTCATATTGACTATGAAACACAGAAATCGCATCGGAATTAAATACAAAAACACAATGCCGCCTTAAGTACAAGAATTGAGATTCTTGTTACAGTCAGTGCTTTGAGCATTCCCTGTGAGACCAGTATTTGTTTCAGATACACCACTGCATTTTCAATGTATTCCTTAGACCTTCACATTGACGATGAAACACAGAAATCGCATCGGAATAAAATACAAAAGGCACAATGCTGACTTAAGTACAAGAATAGAGACTCTTCTTACTGTCGGTGCTTTGAGCATTCCCTGTGAGACCAGTATTAGTTTCCGATACACCACTGCAGGTTCAATGTATTCCTTGGACGTTCACATTGACGATGAAACACAGAAATCGCATCGGAATTAAATACGAAAGCCACAATGCCGCCTTAAGTACAAGAATAGAGTCTCTTCTTACAGTCGGTGATTTGGGCATTCTCTGTGAGACCAGTATTAGTTGCCGATACACCAATGCAGGTTCAATGTATTCCTTGGACGTTCACATTGACGATGAAACACAGATATCGCACCGGAATTAAATACAAGAGGCACAATGCCGCCTTAATTACAAGAATGGAGACTCTTCTTACAGTCGGTGAATTGAGCATTCCCTGTGAGACCAGTATTATTATTCGATACACCACTGCAGGTTCAATGTATTCCTTAGACCATCACATTGACGATGAAACACAGAAATGGCATCGGAATAAAATACAAAAGGCACAATTCCGCCTTAAGTACAAGAATAGAGACACTTCTTACAGTCGGTGATTTGAGCATTCCTTTTGAGAGCAGTATTAGTTTCCGATACACCACTGCAGGTTCAAGGTATTCCTTGGACCTTCACATTGACTATGAAACACAGAAATGGCATCGGAAATAAATACAAAAGTCACAAGGACGCCTTAAGTACAAGAATAGAGGCTCCTCTTACAGTCAGTGCTTTGAGCATTCCCTGTGAGAAGAGTATTATATTCCGATACACCACTGCAGGTTCAAAGTATTCCTTGGACCTTCACATTGACTATGAAACACAGAAATCGCATCGGAATTAAATACAAATGGCACAATGCCGCCTTAAGTACAATTATAGAGACTCTTCTTACAGTCGGTGCTTTGAGCTTTCCCTGTGAGTCCAGTATTAGTTTCCGATACACCACTGTAGGTTCAATGTATTCCTTGGACCTTCAGATAGACGATGGAACACAGAATTCGCATCGGAATTAAATACAAAAGGCACAATGCCGCCTTAATTAAAAGAATAGAGACTCTTCTTACAGTCGGTGTTTTGAGCATTCCCTGTGAGACCGGTATTAGTTTCAGATACACCACTGCAGGTTCAATGTATTCCTTGGACCTTCACATTGACGATGAAACACAGAAATCGCATCGGAATTAAATCCAAAAAGAACAATGCCGCCTTAAGTACAGGAATAGAGACTCTTCTTACAGTCGGTGATTTGAGCATTCCCTGTGAGACCAGTATTAGTTTCCGATACACCACTGCAGGTTCAATGTATTCCCTGGACATACACAATAACGATGAAACACTGAAATTACATCGGAATTAAATACAAAAGACACAATGCTGCCTTAATGCAAGAAGAGTGAGACTTCTTAGAGTCCATTCTTTGATCCTTTCCTGTGAGACCAGTATTACTTTCCGATACACCACTGCAGGTTGAATGTATTCCTTGGACCTTCACATTGACGATGAAACACAGAAATGGCATCGGAACTAAATACAAAAGGCACAATGCCGCCTTAAGTCCAGAAGTAGAGACCCTTCTTACAGTCGGTGCTTTGAGCACTCCCTGTGAGACCAGTATTAGTTTTCAATACACAACTGCAGGTTCAGTGTATTCCTTGGACATTCATATTGACTATGAAACACAGAAATCGCATCGGAATTAAATACAAAAACACAATGCCGCCTTAAGTACAAGAATTGAGATTCTTGTTACAGTCAGTGCTTTGAGCATTCCCTGTGAGACCAGTATTTGTTTCAGATACACCACTGCATTTTCAATGTATTCCTTAGACCTTCACATTGACGATGAAACACAGAAATCGCATCGGAATTAAATACGAAAGCCACAATGCCGCCTTAAGTACAAGAATAGAGTCTCTTCTTACAGTCGGTGATTTGGGCATTCTCTGTGAGACCAGTATTAGTTGCCGATACACCAATGCAGGTTCAATGTACTCCTTGGACCTTCATATTGACGATAAAACAAAGAAATCGCATCGGAGTTAAATACAAGAGGCACAATGCCGCCCTAATTACAAGAATGGAGACTCTTCTTACAGTCGGTGAATTGAGCATTCTCTGTGAGACCAGTATTATTATTCGATACACCACTGCGGGTTCAATTTATTCCTTAGACCTTCACATTGACGATGAATCACAGATATGGCATCGGAATAAAATACAAAAGGCACAATGCCGCCTTAAGTACAAGAATAGAGACACTTCTTACAGTCGGTGATTTGAGCATTCCTTTTTAGAGCAGTATTAGTTCCCGATACACCACTGCAGGTTCAAGGTATTCCTTGGACCTTCACATTGACTATGAAACACAGAAATGGCATCGGAAATAAATACAAAAGTCACAAGGACGCCTTAAGTACAAGAATAGAGGCTCCTCTTACAGTCAGTGCTTTGAGCATTCCCTGTGAGACCAGTATCAGTTTCCGATACACCACTGCAGGTCAAAGTATTCCTTGGACCTTCACATTGACTATGAAACACAGAAATCGCATCGGAATTAAATACAAAAGGCACATTGCCGCCTTAAGTACAATTATAGAGACTCTTCTTACAGTCGGTGCTTTGAGCATTCCCTGTGAGTCCAGTATTAGTTTCCGATACACCACTGCAGGTTCAATGTATTCCTTGGACCTTCACATTGACGATGAAACACAGAAATCGCATCAGAATTAAATACAAAAGGCACAATGCCGCCTTAATTATAAGAATAGAGACTCTTCTTACAGTCGGTGTTTTGAGCATTCCCTGTGAGACCAGTATTAGTTTCAGATACACCACTGCAGGTTCAATGAATTCCTTGGACCTTCACATTGACGATGAAACACAGAAATCGCATCGGAATGAAATACAAAAGGCACAATGGCGCCTTAAGTACAAAATTAGAGACTCTCCTTACAGTCGGTGCTTTGAGCATTCCCTGTGAGACCAGTATTAGTTTCCGATACACCACTGCAGGTTCAATGTATTCCTTGGACCTTCACATTGACGATGAAACACAGAAATCGCATCGGAATTAAATCCAAAAAGAACAATGCCGCCTTAAGTACAAGAATAGAGACTCTTCTTACAGTCGGTGATTTGAGCATTCCCTGTGAGACCAGTATTAGTTTCCGATACACCACTGCAGGTTCAATGTATTCCCTGGACATACACAATGACGATGAAACACTGAAATTACATCGGAATTAAATACAAAAGACGCAATGCTGCCTTAATGCAAGAAGAGTGAGACTTCTTAGAGTTCATTCTTTGATCCTTTCCTGTGAGACCAGTATTAGTTTCCGATACACCACTGCAGGTAGAATGTATTCCTCGGACCTTCACATTGACGATGAAACACAGAAATAGCATCGGAATTAAATACAAAAGGCACAATGCCCCCTTAATTACAAGAATAGAGACTCTTCTTGCAGTCGGTGAATTGAGCATTCCCTGTGAGACCAGTATTAGTTTCCGATACACCACTGCAGGTTGAATATATTCCTTGGACCTTCACATTGACGATGAAACACAGTAATCGCATCGGAATTCAATACAAAAGGCACAATGCCGCCATAAGTACAAGAATAGAGACACTTATTACAGTCGGTGCTTTGAGCATTCCTTCTGAGAGCAGTATAAGTTTCCGATACACCACTGCAGGTTCAAGGTATTCCTTGGACCTTCACATTGACTATGAAACACAGAAATCGCATCGGAATTAAATACAAAAGGTACAAGGCTGCCTTAAGTACAAGAATAGAGACCCTTCTTACAGTCAGTGCTTTGAGCATTCCCTGTGTGGACCAGTATTAGTTTCCGATACACCACTGCAGGTTTAAAGTATTCCTTGGACATTCACATTGACTATGAAACACAGAAATCGCATCGGAGTTAAATACAAAAGGCACAATGCCACCCTAAGTACAAGAATAGAGACTCTTCTTACATTCGGTGCTTTGAGCATTCCCTGTGAGACCATTATTAGTTTCCGATACACCAATGCAGGTTCAATGTATTACTTGGACCTTCATATTGACGATGAAACACAGAAATCGCATCGGAATTAAATACAAAAGGCACAAGGCCGCCTTAAGTACAAGAATAAAGACTCTTCTCACAGTTGGTGCTTTGAGCATTACCTGTGAGACCAGTATTAGTTTCCGATACACCACTGCAGGTTCAAAGTATTCCGTGCACCTTCACATTGACTATGAAATACAGAAATCGCATCGGAATTAAATACAAAAGGCACAATGCCGCCTTTAGTGCAAAATGAGTGAGACTTCTTAGAATCTGCGCTTTGATCCTTTAATGTGAGACCAGTATTAGTTTCTGATACACGACTGCAGGTTCAAAGTATTCCTTGGACCTCCACATTGACTTTGAAACACAGAAATCGCATCGGAATGAAATACAAAAGGCACAATGCCGGCTTAAGTCCAAGAATAGAGACTCTTGTTACAGTTAGTGCTTTGAGCATTCCCTGTTAGGCCAGTATTAATTTCCGATACACCACTGCCGGTTCAATGTATTCCTTGTCATACACATTGACGATGAAACACTGAAATTACATCGGAATTAAATACAAAAGGCAAAATGCCGCCCTAAGTACAAGAATAGAGACTCTTCTTACAGTCGGTGCTTTGAGCATTCCTTCTGAGAGCAGTATAAGTTTCCGATACACCACTGCAGGTTGAAGGTATTCCTTGGACCTTCACATTGACTATGAAACACAGAAATCGCATCGGAACTAAATACAAAAGGCACAATGGCGCCTTAGTTACAAGAATAGAGACTCTTCTTACAGTTGGGGCTTGAGCATTCCCTGTGAGACCAGAAATAGTTTCCGATACACCACTGCAGGTTCAATGTATTGCTTGGAGCTTCACATTGACGATGAAACACAGAAATCGCATCGGAATTAAATACAAAAGGCACAATGCCGCCTTAAGTACAAGAATAGACACACTTCTCTCAGTTGGTGCTTTGAGCATTGCCTCTGAGACCAGTATTAGTTTCCGATACACCACTGCAGGTTCAAAGTATTCCTTGGACCGTCACATTGACTATAAAAAACAGAAATCGCATCGCAATTAAATACAAAAGGCACAATGCCGCCTTAAGTACAAGAATAGAGACTCTTCTTACAGTCGGTGGTTTGAGCATTCCCTGTGAGACCAGTATTAGTTTCCGATACACCACTGCAGGTTCAATGTATTCCTTGGACCTTCACATTGACTATGAAACACAGAAATCGCATCGGAATTAAATACAAAAGGCACAATGCCGCCTTAAGTACAAGAATAGAGACTCTTCTTACAGTCGGTGCTATGAGCATTCCCTGTGAGACCAGTATTAGTTTCCGATACACCACTGCAGGTTCAAAGCATTCCTTGGACCTTCACATTGACTATGAAACACAGAAATCGCATCGGAATTAGATGCAAAAGGCACAAAGCTGCCTTAAGTACAAGAATAGAGACTCTTCTAACAGTCGGTGTTTGAGCATTTTCTGTGCGACCAGTATTAGTTTCCGATTCACCACTGCAGGTTCAATGTATTCCTTGGACCTTCACATTGACGATGAAACACAGAAATCTCATCGGAATTAAATACAAAAGGCACAATGCCGCCTTAAGTACAAGAATAGAGACTCTTCTTACAGTCGCTGCTTTGAGCATTCCCTGTGAGACCAGTATTAGTTTCCGATACACCACTGCAGGTTCAATGTATTCCTTGGACATACACATTGACGATGAAATACTGAAATTACATCGGAATTAAATACAAAAGGCACAATGCCGCCTTAAGTGCTAGAGGAGTGAGACTTCTTAGTGTCTGTGCCTTGTTCCTTTCCTGTGAGACCAGTATTAGTTTCCGATACACCACTGCAGGTTCAATGTATTCCTTGGACCTTCACATTGCCGATGAAACACAGAAATCGCATCGGAACTAAATACAAAAGGCACAATCCCGCCTTAATTACAAGAATAGAGACTCTTCTTACAGTCGGTGCTTGAGCATTCCCTGTGAGACCAGTAATAGTTTTCGATACACCACTGCAGGTTCAATGTATTCCTTAGACCTTCACATTGACGATGAAACACAGAAATCGCATCGGAATTATATACAAAAGGCACAATGCCGCCTTAAGTACAAGAATAGAGACACTTCTCTCAGTCGGTGCTTTGAGCATTGCCTCTGAGGCCAGTATTAGTTTCCGATACACCACTGCAGGTTCAAAGTATTCCTTGGACCTTCACATTCTCTATGAAACACAGAAATCGCATCGGAATTAAATACAAAAGACACAATGCCGCCTTAAGTACAAGAATAGGGACACTTCTTACAGTCGGAGCTTTGAGCATTCCCTCTGACAGCAGTATTAGTTTCCGATACACCACTGCAGGTTCAAAGTATTCATTGGACCTTCACATTGGCTATGAGACACAGAAATCGCATCGGAATTAAATACAAAAGGCACAATGCCGCCTTAAGTACAAGAATAGAGACTCTTCTTACAGTCGGTGCTTTGAGCATTCCCTGTGAGACCAGTATTAGTTTCCGATACACCACTGCAGGTTCAATGTATTCCTTGGACCTTCACATTGACTATGAAACACAGAAATCGCATCGGAATTAAATACAAAAGGCACAATGCCGCCTTAAGTACAAGAATAGAGACTCTTCTTACAGTCGGTGCTTTGAACATTCCCTGTGAGTCCAGTATTAGTTTCCGATACACCACTGCAGGTTCAATGTATTCCTTGGACATACACATTGACGATGAAACACTGAAATTACATCGGAATTAAATACAAAAGGCACAATGCCGCCTTAAGTGCTAGAATAGTGAGAATTCTTAGAGTCTGTGGCTTGATCCTTTCCTGTGCGACCAGTATTAGTTTCCGATACACCACTGCAGGTTCAATGTATTCCTTGGACCTTCACATTGACGATGAAACACAGAAATCGCATCGCAATTAAATACAAAAGGCACAATGCCGACTTAAGTACGTGAATAGAGACTCTTCTAACAGTCGGTGCTTTGAGCGTTCCCTGTGAGACCAGTATTAGTTTCCGATACACCACTGCAGGTTCAATGTATTGCCTGGAGCTTCACATTGACGATGAATACAGAAATCGCATCGGAATTAAATACAAAAGGCACAATGCCGCCTTAAGTCCAGGAGTAGAGACCATTCTTACAGTCGGTGCTTTTAATATTCGCTGTGAGACCAGTATTAATTTCCGATAAACCACTGCAGCTTCAATGTATTCCTTGTCATACACATTGACGATGATACACTGAAATTACATCGGAATCAAATACAAAAGGCACAATGCCGCCTTAAGTGCAAGAAGAGTGAGAATTCTTAGAGTCTGTGGCTTGATCCTTTCCTGTGCGACCAGTATTAGTTTCCGATACACAACTGCAGGTTCAGTGTATTCCTTGGACATTCATATTGACTATGAAACACAGAAATCGCATAGGAATTAAATACAAAAACACAATGCCGCCTTAAGTACAAGAATAGAGATTCTTGTTACAGTCGGTGCTTTGAGCATTCCCTGTGAGACCAGTATTTGTTTCCGATACACCACTGCAGGTTCAATGTACTCCTTGGACCTTCACATTGACGATGAAACACAGAAATCGCATCGTAATAAAATACAAAAGGCACAAGGCCGCCTTAAGTGCAAGAATAGAGACTGTTCTTACAGTCGGTGCTTTGAGCATTCCCTATGAGTCCAGTATTAGTTTCCGATACACCACTGCAGGTTCAATGTATTCCTTGGAACTTCAAGTTGACGATGAAACACAGAAATCGCATCGGAATTAAATACAAAAGGCACAACGCAACCTTAAGTACAAGAATAGGGATTCTTCTTACAGTTGGTGTTTTGAGCATTCCCTATGAGTCCCGTATTAGTTTCCGATACACCACTGCAGGTTCCATGTATTCCTTGGAACATCAAGTTGGCGATGAAACACAGAAATCGCTTTGGAATTAAATACTAAATGCACAATGCCGGCTTAAGTACAAGAATACAGACTCTTCTTACAGTCGGTGCTTTGAGATTCCCTGTGAGACCAGTATTAGTTTCCGATACCCCACTGCAGGTTCAATGTATTCCTTGGACATACACAATGACGATGAAACACTGAAATTACATCGTAATTAAATACAAAAGATAGAATGCCGCCTTAATGCAAGAAGAGTAAGACTTCTTAGAGCCCATTGAGAGTCCAGTGAGACCAGTATTAGTTTCCGATACACCACTGTAGCTTCAATGTATTCCTTGGACCTTCACATTGAAGATGAAACACATAAATCGCATCGGAATTAAATACAAAAGGCACAATGCCGCCTTAATTACAAGAATAGAGACTCTTCTTACAGTTGGTGCTTTGAGCATTCCCTGTGTGACCAGTAATTGTTTCCGATACACCACTGCAGATTCAAAGTATTCCTTGGACCTTCACATTGACTATGAAACACAGATATCGACGCGGAATAAAATGCAAAAGGCACAATGCCGCCTTAAGTACAAGAATAGAGACTCTTCCTATGGTCGGTGTTTTGAGCATTCCCTGTGAGACCAGTATTAGTTTCAGATACACCACTGCAGGTTCAATGTATTCCTTGGACGTTCACATTGACGATGAAACACAGAAATCGCATCGGAATTAAATACAAAGGGCACAATGCCGCCTTAATAACAAGAGTAGAGACTCTTCTTACATTCGGTGCTTTGAGCATTCCCTGTGAGACCAGTAATAGTTTCCGATACACCGCTGCAGGTTCAATGTATTCCTTGGACTTTCACATTGACGATGAAACACAGAAATCGCATCGGAATTTAATACAAGAAGCACAATGCTGCGTAAAGTACAAGATCAGAGACTCTTCTACAGTCTGTGCCTTGAACACTCCCCGTGAGACCAGTTTTAGTTTCCGATACACTACTGCAGGTTCAATGTATTCCTTGGACATACACATTGACGATGAAACTCTGAAATTACATCGAAATTAAATACAAAAGGCACAATGCCGCCTTACGTGCAAGAGGAGTGAGATTTCTTAGAGTCTGTGCTTTGATCCTTTCCTGTGAGACCAGTATTAGTTTCCGATACACCACTGCAGGTTCAATGTATTCCTTGGACCTTCACATTGACGATGAAACACCAAAATCGCATCGGAATTAAATACAAGAAGCACAATGCCGCGTAAAGTACAAGATCAGAGACTCTTCTACAGTCTGTGCCTTGAAAACTCCCTGTGAGACCAGTATTAGTTTCCGATACTACACTGTAGATTCAATGTATTCCTTGGACCTTCACATAGACTATGAAACACAGAAATCGCATCGGAATTAAATACAAAAGGCACAATGCCGCCTTAAGTACAAGAATAGAGACTCTTCTTACAGTCGGTGGTTTGAGCATTCCCTGTGAGACCAGTATTAGTTTCCGATACACCACTACAGGTTCAGCGCATTCCTTGGACCTTCACATTGACTATGAAACACAGAAATCGCATCGGAATTACATGCAAAAGGCACAAAGCCGCCTTAAGTACAAGAATAGAGACTCTTCTAACAGTCGGTGTTTTGAGCATTTTCTGTGAGACCAGTATTAGTTTCCGATTCACCACTGCTGGTTCAATGTATTCCTTGGACCTTCACATTGACGATGAAACACAGAAATCTCATCGGAATTAAATATAAAAGGCACAATGCCGCCTTAAGTACAAGAATAGAGACTCTTCTTACAGTCGGTGCTTTGAGCATTCCCTGTGAGACCAGTATTAGTTTCCGATACACCACTGCAGGTTCAATGTATTCCTTGGACATACACATTGACGATGAAATACAGAAATTACATCGGAATTAAATACAAAAGGCACAATGCCGCCTTAAGTGCTAGAGGAGTGAGACTTCTTAGTGGCTGTGCCTTGTTCCTTTCCTGTGAGACCAGTATTAGTTTCCGATACACCACTGCAGGTTCAATGTATTCCTTGGACCTTCACATTGACGATGAAACACAGAAATCGCATCGGAACTAAATACAAAAGGCACAATGCCGCCTTAATTACAAGAATAGAGACTCTTCTTACAGTCGGTGCTTGAGCATTCCCTGTGAGACCAGTAATAGTTTTCGATACACCACTGCAGGTTCAATGTATTCCTTGGACCTTCACATTGACGATGAAACACAGAAATCGCATCGGAATTAAATACAAAAGGGACAATGCCGCCTTAAGTACAAGAATAGAGACACTTCTCTCAGTCGGTGCTTTGAGCATTGCCTCTGAGGCCAGTATTAGTTTCCGATACACCACTGCAGGTTCAAAGTATTCCTTGGACCTTCACATTCTCTATGAAACACAGAAATCGCATCGGAATTAAATACAAAAGGCACAATGCCGATTTAAGTACAAGAATAGAGACTCTTCTTACAGTCGGTGCTTTGAACATTCCCTGTGAGAACAGTGTTAGTTTCCGATACACCACTGCAGATTCAAAGTATTCCTTGGACCTTCACATTGACTATGAAACACAGAAATCGACGCGGAATTAAATGCAAAAGGCACAATGCCGCCTTAAGTACAAGAATAGGGACTCTTCTTACGGTCGGTGTTTTGAGCATTCCCTGAGAGACCAGTATTAGTTTCCGATACACCACTGCAGGTTCAATGTATTCCTTGGACGTTCACATTGACGATGAAACACAGAAATCGCATCGGAATTAAATACAAAGGGCACAATGCCGCCTTAATTACAAGAGTAGAGACTCTTCTTACATTCGGTGCTTTGAGCATTCCCTGTGAGACCAGTAATAGTTTCCGATACACCACTGCAGGTTCAATGTATTCCTTGGACTTTCACATTGACGATGAAACACAGAAATCGCATCGGAATTAAATATAAGAAGCACAATGCTGCGTAAAGTACAAGATCAGAGACTCTTCCACAGTCTGTGCCTTGAACACTCCCTGTGAGACCAGTTTTAGTTTCCGATACACCACTGCAGGTTCAATGTATTCCTTGGACATACACACTGACGATGAAACTCTGAAATTACATCGAAATTAAATACAAAAGGCACATTGCCGCCTTACGTGCAAGAGGAGTGAGATTTCTTAGAGTCTGTGCTTTGATCCTTTCCTGTGAGACCAGTATTAGTTTCCGATACACCACTGCAGGTTCAATGTATTCCTTGGACCTTCACATTGACGATGAAACACAGAAATCGCATAGGAATTAAATACAAAAACACAATGCCGCCTTGCCGGCCGAAGTGGCCGTGCGGTTAAAGGCGCTGCAGTCTGGAACCGCAAGACCGCTACGGTCGCAGGTTCGAATCCTGCCCCGGGCATGGATGTTTGTGATGTCCTTAGGTTAGTTAGGTTTAACTAGTTCTAAGTTCTAGGGGACTAATGACCTCAGCAGTTGAGTCCCATAGTGCTCAGAGCCATTTGAACCATTTTGAACAATGCCGCCTTAAGTACAAGAATAGAGATTCTTGATACAGTCGGTGCTTTGAGCATTCCCTGTGAGACCAGTATTTGTTTCCGATACACCACTGCAGGTTCAATGTATTCCTTGGCCCTTCACATTGACGATGAAACACAGAAATCGCATCGGAATAAAATACAAAAGGCACAATGCCGCCTTAAGTGCAAGAATAGAGACTCTTCTTACAGTCGGTGCTTTGAGCATTCCCAATGAGTCCAGTATTAGTTTCCGATACACCACTGCAGGTTCAATGTATTCCTTGGAACTTCAAGTTGACGATGAAACACAGAAATCGCTTTGGAATTAAATACTAAAAGCACAATGCCGGCTTAAGTACAAGAATACAGACTCTTCTTACAGTCGGTGCTTTGAGATTCCCTGTGAGACCAGTATTAGTTTCCGATACACCATTGCAGGTTCAATGTATTCCTTGGACATACACAATGACGATGAAACACTGAAATAACATCGTAATTAAACACAAAAAATAGAACGCCGCCTTAATGCAAGAAGAGTAAGACTTCTTAGAGTCCATTATTTGACCCTTTCCAGTGAGACCAGTATTGGTTTCCGATACACCACTGTAGGTTCAATGTATTCCTGGGACCTTCACATTGAAGATGAAACACATAAATCGCATCGGAATTAAATACAAAAGGCACAATGCTGCCTTAATTACAAGAATAGAGACTCTTCTTACAGTTGGTGCTTTGAGCATTCCCTGTGAGACCAGTAATAGTTTCCGATACACCACTGCAGGTTCAAAGTATTCCTTGGACCTTCACATTGACTATGAAACACAGAAATCGACGCGGAACTAAATGCAAAAGGCACAATGCCGCCTTAAGTACATGAATAGGGACTCTTCTTACGGTCGGTGTTTTGAGCACTCCCTGAGAGACCAGTATTAGTTTCCGATACACCACTGCAGGTTCAATGTATTCCTTGGACGTTCACATTGACGATGAAACACAGAAATCGCGTCGGAATTAAATACAAAGGGCACAATGCCGTCTTAATTACAAGAGTAGAGACTCTTCTTACATTCGGTGCTTTGAGCATTCCCTGTGAGTCCAGTAATAGTTTCCGATACACCACTGCAGGTTCAATGTATTCCTTGGACTTTCACATTGACGATGAAACACAGAAATCGCATCGGAATTAAATACAAGAAGCACAATGCTGCGTAAAGTACAAGATCAGAGACTCTTCCACAGTCTGTGCCTTGAACACTCCCTGTGAGACCAGTATTAGTTTCCGATACACCACTGCAGGTTCAATGTATTCCTTGGACCTTCACATTGACGGTGAAACACCGAAATCGCATCGGAATTAAATGCAAGAAGCACAATGCCGCGTAAAGTACAAGATCAGAGACTCTTCTACAGTCTGTGCCTTGAAAACTCCCTGTGAGACCAGTATTAGTTTCCGATACACCACTGTAGATTCAATGTATTCCTTGGACCTTCACATAGACTATGAAACACAGAAATAGCATCGGAATTAAATACAAAAGGCACAATGCCGCCTTAAGTACAAGAATAGAGACTCTTCTTACAATCGGTGGTTTGAGCATTCCCTGTGAGACCAGTATTAGTTTCCGATACACCACTGCAGGTTCAATGTATTCCTTGGACCTTCACATTGACTATGAAACACAGAAATCGCATCGGAATTAAATACAAAAGGCACAATGCCGCCTTAAGTACAAGAATAGAGACGCTTCTAACAGTCGGTGCTATGAGCATTCCCTGTGAGACCAGTATTAGTTTCCGATACACCACTGCAGGTTCAAAGCATTCCTTGGACCTTCACATTGACTATGAAACACAGAAATTGCATCGGAATTAAATGCAAAAGGCACAAAGCCGCCTTAAGTACAAGAATAGAGACTCTTCTAACAGTCGGTGATTTGAGCATTTCCTGTGAGACCAGTATTAGTGTCCGATACACCACTGCAGGTTCAATGTATTCCTTGGACCTTCTCATTGACGATGAAACACAGAAATCTCATCGGAATTAAATACAAAAGGCACAATGCCGCCTTAAGTACAAGAATAGAGACACTTCTGTCAGTCGGTGCTTTGAGCATTGCCTCTGAGACCAGTATTAGTTTCCGATACACCACTGCAGGTTCAAAGTATTCCTTGGACCTTCACATTCCCTATGAATCACAGAACTCTCATCGGAATTAAATACAAAAGGCACAATGCCGCCTTAAGTACAAGAATAGAGACACTTCTTACAGTCGGACTTTTGAGCATTCCCTCTGACAGCAGTATTAGTTTCCGATACACAACTGCAGGTTCAATGTATTCCTTGGACCCTCACAGTGACTATGAAACACAGAAATCGCATCGGAACTAATACAAAAGGCACAATGCCGCCTTAAGTACAAGAATAGAGACTCTTCTTACAGTCGGTGCTTTGAACATTCCCTGTGAGACCAGTATTAGTTTCCGATACACCACTGCAGGTTCAATGTATTCCTTGGACATACACATTGACGATGAAACACTGAAATTACATCGGAATTAAATACAAAAGGCACAATGCCGCCGTAAGTGCAAGAAGAGTGAGACTTCTTAGAGTCTGTGGCTTGATCCTTTCCTGTGAGACCAGTATTAGTTTCCGATACACCACTGCAGGTTCAATGTATTCCGTGGACCTTCACATTGACGATGAAACACAGAAATCGCATCGGAATTAAATACAAAAGGCACAATGCCGCCTTAATTACAAGAATAGAGACTCTTCTTACAGTCGGTGTTTTGAGCATTCCCTGTGAGACCAGTATTAGTTTCAGATACACCACTGCAGGTTCAATGTATTCCTTGGACCTTCACATTGACGATGAAACACAGAAATCGCATCGGAATGAAATACAAAAGGCACAATGCCGCCTTAAGTACAAGATTAGAGGCTCTTCTTACAGTCGGTGCTTTGAGCATTCCCTGTGAGACCAGTATTAGTTTCCGACACACCACTGCAGGTTCAATGTGTGGTGTCACCGCCAGACACCACACTTGCTAGGTGGTAGCTTAAATCGGCCGCGGTCCATTTAGTACATGTCGGACCCGCGTGACGCCACTGTGATCGCAGACCAAGCGCCACCACCAAGGCAGGTCTCGTGATACGAGAGAGCACTCGCCCCAGTTGTACGAGAACCTAGCTACCGACCAGATGTACGAAGCCTTTCTCTCTCATTAGCTGAGAGACAGAATAGCCATCAGCTAAGTTAATGGCTACGAACTAGCAAGGCGCCATTAGCCATACAGTGATTGTAATTAAAGTCTCCTGTGTATCGTCAAGATCGACGTACCACAATGATATTAAAGATAAGTATTAATACAGCTACGTACTTTTCTTAAGAACATTAATTACGTATCCTGTTCCAGTACTTCACGCCCGTCTGCGTTAGTCTAGCGTGCATTTTCAGCCATCTCAACTTCACGGTGTCGGCCCAGCTAACGACACAACACAATGTATTCCTTGGACCTTCACATTGACGATGAAACACAGAAATCGCATCGGAATTAAATCCAAAAAGCACAATGCCGCCTTAAGTACAAGAATAGAGACTCTTCTTACAGTCGGTGTTTTGAGCATTTCCAGTGAGACCAGTATTAGTTTCCGATAGACCACTGCAGGTTTAATGTATTCCTTGGACATACACATTGACGATGAAATACTGAAATTACATCGGAATTAAATACAAAAGTCATAATGCCGCCTCAAGTGCTAGAGGAGTGACACTTCTTATGTCTATGCCTTGATCCTTTCCTGTGAGACCAGTTTTAGTTTCCGATTAAGCACTGCAGGTTCAATGTATTCCTTGGACCTTCACATTGACGATGAAACACAGAAATCGCATCGGAACTAAATACAAAAGGCACAATGGCGCCTTAGTTACAAGAATAGAGACTCTTCTTACAGTTGGGGCTTGAGCATTCCCTGTGAGACCAGAAATAGTTTCCGATACACCACTGCTGGTTCAATGTATTCCTTGGACCTTCACATTGACGATGAAACACAGAAATCGCATCGGAATTAAATACAAAAGGCACAATGCCGCCTTAAGTACAAGAATAGACACACTTCTCTCAGTCGGTGCTTTGAGCATTGCCTCTGAGACCAGTATTAGTTTCCGATACACCACTGCAGGTTCAAAGTATTCCTTGGACCTTCACATTGACTATGAAAAACAGAAATCGCATCGGAATTAAATACAAAAGGCACAATGCCGCCTTAAGTACAAGAATAGAGACACTTCTTACGGTCGGAGCTTTGAGCATTCCCTCTGAGAGCAGTATTAGCTTCCGATACACCACTGCAGGTTCAAAGTATTCCTTGAACCTTCACATAGACTATGAAACACAGAAATCGCATCGGAATTAGATACAAAAGGCACAATGCCGCCTTAAGTACAAGAATAGAGACTGTTCTAACAGTCGGTGGTTTGAGCATTCCCTGGAGACCAGTAATAGTTTCCGATACACCACTGCAGGTTCAATGTTTTCTTTGGACCTTCACATTGACTATGAAACACAGAAATCGCATCGGAATTAAATACAAAAGTCACAAGGACGCCTTAAGTACAAGAAGAGAGACTCTTCTTACAGTCGGTGCTTTGAGTATTCCCTGTGAGACCAGTATTAGTTCCCGATACACCACTGCAGGTTCAATGTATTCCTTGGACATACACATTGACGATGAAACACAGAAATCGCATCGCAATTAAATACAAAAGGCACAATGCCGACTTAAGTACATGAGTAGAGACTCTTCTAACAGTCGGTGCTTTGAGCATTCCCTGTGAGACCAGTATTAGTTTCCAATACACAACTGCAGGTTCAGTGTATTCCTTGGACATTCATATTGACTATGAAACACAGAAATCGCATAGGAATTAATTACAGATCACAATGCCGCCTTAAGTACAAGAATAGAGATTCTTGTTACAGTCGGTGCTTTGAGCATTCCCTGTGAGACCAGTATTTGTTTCCGATACACCACTGCTGGTTCAATGTATTCATTGGACCTTCACATTGAGGATGAAACACAGAAATCGCATCGGAATAAAATACAAAAGGCACAATGCCGCCTTAATTACAAGAATAGGGATTCTTCATACAGTTGGTGCTTTGAGCATTCTCTATGAGTCCAGTATTAGTTTCCGATACACCACTGCAGGTTCAATGTATTCCTTGGAACTTCAAGTTGACGATGAAACACAGAAATCGCTTTGGAATTAAATACTAAAGGCACAATGCCGGCTTAAGTACAAGAATAGAGACTCTTCTTACAGTCGGTGCTTTGAGATTCCCTGTGAGACCAGTATTAGTTTCCGATACACCACTGCAGGTTCAATGTATTCCTTGGACATACACAATGACGATGAAACACTGAAATTACATCGTAATTCAATAGAAAAGATAGAATGCCGCCTTAATGCAAGAAGAGTAAGACTTCTTAGAGTCCATTCTTTCATCCTTTCCAGTGAGACCAGTATTAGTTTCCGATACACCACTGTAGGTTCAATGTATTCCTTGGACCTTCACATTGAAGATGAAACACATATATCGCACCGGAATTAAATACAAAAAACACAATGCCGCCTTAATTACAAGAATAGAGACTCTTCTTACAGATGGTGCTTTGAGCATTCCCTGAGACCAGTTTCAGTTTCCGATACACCACTGTAGGTTCAATGTATTCCTTGGACATACACATTGACGATGAAACTCTGAAATTACATCGAAATTAATTACAAAAGGCACAATGCCGCTTTACGTGCAAGAGGAGTGAGATTTCTTAGAGTCTGTGCTTTGATCCTTTCCTGTGAGACCAGTATTAGTTTCCGATACACCACTGCACGTTCAATGTGTTCCTTGGACCTTCACATTGACGATGAAACACAGAAATCGCATCGGAATTAAATACAAGAAGCACAATGCCGCGTAAAGTACAAGATCAGAGACTCTTCTACAGTCTGTGCCTTGAAAACTCCCAGTGAGGCCAGTATTAGTTTCCGATACACCACTGAAGATTCAATGTATTCCTAGGACCTTCACATAGACTATGAAACACAGAAATCGAATCGGAATTAAATACAAAAGGCACAATGCCGCCTTAAGTACAAGAATAGAGACTCTTCTTACAGTCGGTAGTTTGAGCATTACCTGTGGGACCAGTATTAGTTTCCGATACACCACTGCAGGTTCAATGTATTCCTTGGACCATCACATTGACTATGAAACACAGAAATCGCATCGGAATTAAATACAAAAGGCACAATGCCGCCTTAAGTACAAGAATAGAGACTCTTCTAACAGTCGGTGCTATGAGCATTCCTTGTGAGACCAGTATTAGTTTCCGACACACCACTGCAGGTTCAAAGCATTCCTTGGACCTTCACATTGACTATGAAACACAGAAATCGCATCGGAATTAAATGCAAAAGGCACAAAGCCGTCTTAAGTACAAGAATAGAGACTCTTCTAACAGTCGGTGATTTGAGCATTTCCTGTGAGACCAGTATTAGTGTCCGATACACCACTGCAGGTTCGATGTATTCCATGGACCTTCACATTGACAATGAAACACAGAAATCTCATCGGAATTAAATACAAAAGGCACAATGCCGCCTTAAGTACAAGAATAGAGACTCTTCTTACAGTCGGTGCTTTGAGCATTCCCTGTGAGACCAGTATTAGTTTCCGATACACCACTGCAGGTTCAATGTATTCCTTGGACATACACATTGACGATGAAATACTGAAATTACATCGGAATTAAATACAAAAGGCACAATGCCGCCTTAAGTGCTAGAGGAGTGAGACTTCTTAGTGTCTGTGCCTTGATCCTTTCCTGTGAGACCAGTATTAGTTTCCGATACACCACTGCAGGTTCAATGTATTCCTTGGACCTTCACATTGACGATGAAACACAGAAATCGCATCGGAACTAAATACAAAAGGCACAATGCCGCCTTAATTACAAGAATAGAGACTCTTCTTACAGTCGGTGCTTGAGCATTACCTGTGAGACCAGTAATAGGTTTCGATACACCACTGCAGGTTCAATGTATTCCTTGGACCTTCACATTGACGATGAAACACAGAAATCGCATCGGAATTAAATACAAAAGGCACAATGCCGCCTTAAGTACAAGAATAGAGACACTTCTCTCAGTTGGTGCTTTGAGCATTGCCTCTGAGACCAGTATTAGTTTCCGATACACCACTGCAGGTTCAAAGTGTTCCTTGGACCTTCACATTCTCTATGAAACACAGAAATCGCATCGGAATTAAATACAAAAGGCACAATGCCGCCTTAAGTACAAGAATAGAGACACTTCTTACAGTCGGAGCTTTGAGCATTCCCTCTGACAGCAGTATTAGTTTCCGATACACCACTGCAGGTTCAAAGTATTCATTGGGCCTTCACATTGACTATGAAACACAGAAATCGCATCGGAATTAAATACAAAAGGCACAATGCCGCCTTAAGTACAGGAATAGAGACTCTTCTTACAGTCGGTGCTTTGAGCATTCCCTGTGAGACCAGTATTAGTTTCCGATACACCACTGCAGGTTCAATGTATTCCTTGGATCTTCACATTGACTATGAAACACAGAAATCGCATCGGAATTAAATACAAAAGGCACAATGCCGCGTTAAGTACAAGAATAGAGACTCTTCTTACAGTCGGTGCTTTGAACTTTCCCTGTGAGACCAGTTTTAGTTTCCGATACACCACTGCAGGTTCAATGTATTCCTTGGACATACACATTGACGATGAAACACTGAAATTACATCGGAATTAAATACAAAAGGAACAATGCCGCCTTAAGTGCAAGAAGAGTGAGACTTCTTAGAGTCTGTGGCTTGATCCTTTCCTGTGCGACCAGTATTAGTTTCCGATACACCACTGCAGGTACAATGTATTCCTTGGACCTTCACATTGACGATGAAACACAGAAATCGCATCGCAATTAAATACAAAAGGCACAATGCCGACTTAAGTACATGAATGGAGACTCTTCTAACAGTCGGTGCTTTTAGCGTTCCCTGTGAGACCAGTATTAGTTTCCGATACACCACTGCAGGTTCAATGTATTGCTTGGAGCTTCACATTGACGATGAAACACAGAAATCGCATCGGAATTAAATACAAAAGGCACAATGCCGCGTTAAGTCCAGGAGTAGAGACCCTTCTTACAGTCGGTGGTTTGAATACTCGCTGTGAGACCAGTATTATTTTCCGATAAACCACTGCAGCTTCAATGTATTCCTTGTCATACACATTGACGTTGATACACTGAAATTACATCGGAATTAAATACAAAAGGCACAATGCCGCCTTAAGTGCAAGAATAGAGACTCTTTTTACAGTCGGTGCTTTGAGCATTCCCTGTGAGACCAGTATTAGTTTTCAATACACAACTGCAGGTTCAGTGTATTCCTTGGACATTCATATTGACTATGAAACACAGAAATCGCATCGGAATTAAATACAAAAGGCACAATGCCGCCATAAGTACAAGAATAGAGACACTTCTTACAGTCGGTGCTTTGAGCATTCCTTCTGAGAGCAGTATAAGCTTCCGATACACCACTGCAGGTTCATGGTATTCCTTGGACCTTCACATTGACTATGAGACACAGAAATCGCATCGGAATTAAATACAAAAGGTACAAGGCTGCCTTAAGTACAAGAATAGAGACTCTTCTTACAGTCAGTGCTTTGAGCATTCCCTGTGTGACCAGTATTAGTTTCCGATACACCACTGCAGGTTGAATGTATTCCTTGGACCTTCACATCGACGATGAAACACAGAAATCGCATCGGAGATAAATACAAAAGGCACAATGCCGCTTTAAGTACAAAAATAGAGACTCTTCTTACATTCGGTGCTTTGAGCATTCCCTGTGAGACCATTATTAGTTTCCGATACACCAATGCAGGTTCAATGTATTACTTGGACCTTCATATTGACGATGAAACACAGAAATCGCATCGGAATTAAATACAAAAGGCACAAGGCCGCCTTAAGTACAAGAATAAAGACTCTTCTTACAGTTGGTGCTTTGAGCACTCCCTGTGAGACCAGTATTAGTTTCCGATACACCACTGCAGGTTCAAAGTATTCCGTGCACCTTCACATTGACTATGAAACACAGAAATCGCATCGGAATTAAATACAAAAGGCACAATGCCGCCTTAAGTACAAGAATAGAGACTCTTCTTACCGTCGGTGCTTTGAGCATTCCCTGTGAGACCAGTATTAGTTTCCGATACACCACTGGAGGTTCAATGAATTCCTTGTCATACACATTGACGATGAGAAGCTGAAAATACATCGGAATTAAATACAAAAGGCAAAATGCCGCCTTAAGTACAAGAATAGAGACTCTTCTTACAGTTGGTGCTTTGAGCATTCCCTGTGAGACCAGTATTAGTTTCCGATACACCACTGTAGGTTCAATGTATTCCTTGGACATACACATTGACGATGAAATACTGAAATTACATCGGAATTAAATACAAAAGGCACATAGCCGCCTTAAGTGCTAGAAGAGTGAGACTTCTTAGAGTCTGTGCCTTGATCCTTTCCTGCGAGACCAGTATTAGTTTCCGATACACCACTGCAGGTTCAATGTATTCCTTGGACCTTCACATTGACGATGAAACACAGAAATCGCATCGGAACTAAATACAAAAGGCACAATGCCGCCTTAACTACAAGAATAGAGACTCTACTTACAGTCGGTGCTTTGAGCATTCCCTGTGAGGCCAGTAATAGTTTCCGATACACCACTGCAGCTTCAATGTATTCCTTGGACCTTCACATTGACGGTGAAACACAGAAATCGCATCGGAATTAAATACAAAAGGCACAATGCCGCCTTAAGTACAAGAATAGAGACTCTTCTTACTGTCGGTGCTTTGAGCATTCCCTCTGAGAGCAGCATTAATTTCCGATACACCACTGCAGGTTCAAGGTATTCCTTGGATCCTCACATTGACTATGAAACACAGAAATCGCATCGGAATTAAATACAAAAGGCACAATGCCGCCTTAAGTACAAGAATAGGGACTCTTCTTACAGTCGGTGTTTTGAGCATTTCCTGTGAGACCAGTATTAGTTTCCGATACACCACTGCAGGTTCAATGTAATCCTTGGACCTTCACATTGACGATGAAACACAGAAATCGCATCGGAATTAAATGCAAAAGGCACAAAGCCGCCTTAAGTATAAGAATAGAGACTCCTCTTACAGTCGGTGTTTTGAGCATTTCCTGTGAGACCAGTATTAGTATCCGATAGACCACTGCAGGTTCAATGTATTCCTTGGACATACACATTGACGATGAAATACTGAAATTACATCGGAATTAAATACAAAAGTCACAATGCCGCGTTAAGTGCTAGAGGAGTGACACTTCTTAGTGTCTGTGCCTTGATCCTTTCCTGTGAGACCAGTTTTAGTTTCCGATACAGCACTACAGGTTCAATGTATTCCTTGGACCTTCACATTGACGATGAAACACAGAAATCGCATCGGAACTAAATACAAAAGGCACAATGGCGCCTTAGTTACAAGAATAGAGACTCTTCTTACAGTTGGTGCTTGAGCATTCCCTGTGAGACCAGAAATAGTTTCCGATACACCTCTGAGGGTTCAATGTATTCCTTGGACCTTCACATTGACGACGAAACACAGAAATCGCATCGGAATTAAATACAAAAGGCACAATGCCGCCTTAAGTACAAGAATAGAGACTCTTCTTACAGTCAGTGCTTTGAGCATTCCCTTTGTGACCAGTATTAGTTTCCGATACACCACTGCAGGTTGAATGTATTCCTTGGACCTTCACATCGACGATGAAACACAGAAATCGCATCGGAGATAAATACAAAAGGCACAATGCCGCTTTAAGTACAAAAATAGAGACTCTTCTTACAGTCGGTGCTTTGAACATTCCCTGTGAGACCAGTATTAGTTTCCGATACACCACTGCAGGTTCAGTGTATTCCTTGGACATACACATTGTCGATGAAACACTGAAATTACATCGGAATTAAATACAAAAGGCACAATGCCGCCTTAAGTGCAAGAAGAGTGAGACATCTTAGAGTCTGTGGATAGATCCTTTCCTGTGCGACCAGTATTAGTTTCCGATACACCACTGCAGGTTCAATGTATTCCTTGGACCTTCACATTGACGAAGAAACACAGAAATCGCATCGCAATTAAATACAAAAGGCACAATGCCGACTTAAGTACATGAATAGTGACTCTTCTAACAGTCGGTGCTCTTAGCGTTCCCTGTGAGACCAGTATTAGTTTCCGATACACCACTGCAGGTTCAATGTATTGCTTGGAGCTTCACATTGTCGATGAAACACAGAAATCGCATCGGAATTAAATACAAATGGCACAATGCTGCCTTAAGTCCAGGAGTAGAGACCCTTCTTACAATCGGTGCTTTGTATATTCGCTGTGAGACCAGTATTAATTTCCGATAAACCACTGCAGCTTCAATGTATTCCTTGTCATACACATTGACGATGATACACTGACATTACATCGGAATTAAATACAAAAGGCACTATGCCGCCTTAAGTGCAAGAATAGAGACTCTTCTTACAGTCGGTGCTTTGAGCATTCCCTGTGAGACCAGTATTAGTTTTCAATACACAACTGCAGGTTCAGTGTATTCCTTGGAGAGTCATATTGACTATGAAACCCAGAAATCGCATCGGAATTAAATACAAAAACACAATGCCGCCTAAAGTACAAGAATAGAGATTCTTGTTACAGTCGGTGCTTTGAGCATTCCCTGTGAGACCAGTATTTGTTTCCGATACACCACTGCAGGTTCAATGTATTCCTTGGACCTTCACATTGACGATGAAACACAGAAATCATATCGGAATTAAATACAAAAGGCACAATGCCGCCTTAAGTACAATTATAGAGACTCTTCTTACAGTCGGTGCTTTGAGCATTCCCTGTGAGACCAGTATTAGTTTCCGATACACCACTGCAGGTTCAATGTATTCCTTGGACCTTCACATTGACGATGAAACACAGAAATCATATCGGAATTAAATACAAAAGGCACAATGCCGCCTTAAGTACAATTATAGAGACTCTTCTTACAGTCGGTGCTTTGAGCATTCCCTGTGAGACCAGTATTAGTTTCCGATACACCACTGCAGGTTCAATGTATTCCTTGGACCTTCACATTGAAGATGAAACACAGAAATCGCATCGGAATTAAATACAAAAGGCACAATGCCGCCTTAATTACAAGAATAGAGACTCTTCTTACAGTCGGTGCTTTGAGCATTCCCTGCGAGACCAGTATTAGTTTCAGATACACCACTGCAGGTTCAATGAATTCCTTGGACCTTCACATTGACGATGAAACACAGAAATCGCATCGAAATGAAATACAAAAGGCACAATGCCGCCTTAAGTACAAGATTAGAGACTCTTCTTACAGGCGGTGCTTTGAGCATTCCCTGTGAGACCAGTATTAGTTTCCGATACACCACTGCAGGTTCAATGTATTCCTTGGACCTTCACATCGACGATGAAACACAGAAATCGCATCGGAATTAAATACAAAAGGCACAATGCCGCCATAAGTACAAGAATGGAGACACTTCTTACAGTCGGTGCTTTGAGCATTCCTTCTGAGAGCAGTATAAGTTTCCGATACACCACTGCAGGTTCATGGTATTCCTTGGACCTTGACATTGACTATGAAAAACAGAAATCGCATCGGAATTAAATACAAAAGGTACAAGGCTGCCTTAAGTACAAGAATAGAGACTCTTCTTACAGTCAGTGCTTTGAGCATTCCCTGTGAGACCAGTATTAGTCTCCGATACACCACTGCAGGTTTAAAGTATTCCTTGGACCTTCACATTGACTATGAAACACAGAAATCGCATCGGAGTTAAATACCAAAGGCACAATGCCGCCTTAAGTACAAGATTAGAGACTCTTCTTACATTCGGTGCTTTGAGCAATCCCTGTGAGACCATTATTAGTTTCCGATACACCAATGCAGGTTCAATGTATTACTTGGACCTTCATATTGACGATGAAACACAGAAATCGCATCGGAATTAAATACAAAAGGCACAAGGCCGCCTTAAGTACAAGAATAAAGACTCTTCTTACAGTTGGTGCTTTGAGCACTCCCTGTGTGACCAGTATTAGTTTCCGATACACCACTGCAGGTTCAAAGTATTCCGTGCACCATCACATTGACTATGAAACACAGAAATCTCATCGGAATTAAATACAAAAGGCACAATGCCGCCTTTAGTGCAAGATGAGTCAGACTTCTTAGAATCTGTGCTTTGATCCTTTAATGTGAGACCATTATTAGTTTCTGATACACGACTGCAGGTTCAAAGTATTCCTTGGACCTTCACATTGACTATGAAACACAGAAATCGCATCGGAATGAAATACAATAGGCACAATGCCGCCTTAAGTACAAGAATAGAGACTCTTCTTACCGTCGGTGCTTTGAGCATTCCCTGTGAGACCAGTATTAGTTTCCGATACACCACTGTAGGTTCAATGTATTCCTTGGACATACACATTGACGATGAAATACTGAAATTACATCGGAATTAAATACAAAAGGCACATAGCCGCCTTAAGTGCTAGAAGAGTGAGACTTCTTAGAGTCTGTGCCTTGATCCTTTCCTGCGAGGCCAGTATTAGTTTCCGATACACCACTGCAGGTTCAATGTATTCCTTGGACCTTCACACTGACGATGAAACACAGAAATCGCATCGGAACTAAATACAAAAGGCACAATGCCGCCTTAACTATAAGAATAGAGACTCTACTTACAGTCGGTGCTTTGAGCATTCCCTGTGAGGCCAGTAATAGTTTCCGATACACCACTGCAGCTTCAATGTATTCCTTGGACCTTCACATTGACGGTGAAACACAGAAATCGCATCGGAATTAAATACAAAAGGCACAATGCCGCCTTAAGTACAAGAATAGAGATTCTTGTTACAGTCGGTGCTTTGAGCATTCCCTGTGAGACCAGTATTTGTTTCCGATACACCACTGCAGGTTCAATGTATTCCTTAAACCTTCACATTGACGATGAAACACAGAAATCGCATCGGAATAAAATACAAAAGGCACAATGCCGACTTAAGTACAAGAATAGAGACTCTTCTCACTGTCGGTGCTTTGAGCATTCCCTGTGAGACCAGTACTAGTTTCCGATTCACCACTGCAGGTTCAAAGTATTCCTTGGACCTTCACATTGACTATCAAACACAGAAATCGCATCGGAATTAAATACAAAAGGCACAATGCCGCCTTAAGTACAATTATAGAGACTCTTCTTACAGTCGGTGCATTGAGCATTCCCTGTGAGACCAGTATTAGTTTCCGATACACCACTGCAGGTTCAATGTATTCCTTGGACCTTCACATTGACGATGAAACACAGAAATCGCATCGGAATGAAATACAAAAGGCACAATGCCGCCTTAATTAAAAGAATAGAGACTCTTCTTACAGTCGGTGTTTTGAGCATTCCCTGTGAGACCAGTATTAGTTTCAGATACACCACTGCAGGTTCAATGAATTCCTTGGACCTTCACATTGACGATGATGCACAGAAATCGCATCGAAATGAAATACAAAAGGCACAATGCCGCCTTAAGTACAAGATTAGAGACTCTTCTTACAGGCGGTGCTTTGAGCATTCCCTGTGAGACCAGTATTAGTTTCCGATACACCACTGCAGGTTCAATGTATTCCTTGGACCTTCACATTGACGATGAAACGCAGAAATCGCATCGGAATTAAATCCAAAACGCACAATGCCGCCTTAAGTACAAGAATAGAGACTCTTCTTACAGTCGGTGATTTGAGCATTCCCTGTGAGGCCAGTATTAGTTTTCGATACACCACTGCAGGTTCAATGTATTCCCTGGACATACACAATGACGATGAAACACTGAAATTACATCGGAATTAAATACAAAAGACACAATGCTGCCTTAATGCAAGACGAGTGGGACTTCTTAGAGTCCATTCCTTGATCCTTTCCTGTGAGACCAGTATTAGTTTCCGATACACCACTGCAGGTACAACGTATTCCTCGGACCTTCACATTGACGATGAAACACAGAAATAGCATCGGAATTAAATACAAAAGGCACAATGCCCCCTTAATTACAAGAATAGAGACTCTTCTTGCAGTCGGAGATTTGAGCATTCCCTGTGAGACCAGTATTAGTTTCCGATACACGACTGCAGGTTGAATGTATTGCTTGGACCTTCACATTGACGATGAAACACAGAAATCGCATCGGAATTAAATACAAAAGGCACAATGCCGCCATAAGTACAAGAATAGAGACACTTCTTACAGTCGGTGCTTTGAGCACTCCTTCTGAGAGCAGTATAAGTTTCCGATACACCACTGCAGGTTCAATGTATTCCTTGGACCTTCACATTGACTATGAAACACAGATATCGCATCGGAATTAAATACAAAAGGTACAAGGCTGCCTTAAGTACAAGAATAGAGACTCTTCTTACAGTCAGTGCTTTGAGCATTCCCTGTGAGACCAGTATTAGTTTCCAGAAACACCACTGCAGGTTTAAAGTATTCCTTGGACCTTCACATTGACTATGAAACACAGAAATCGCATCGGAGTTAAATACAAAAGGCACAATGCCGCCTTAAGTACAAGAATAGAGACTCTTCTTACATTCGGTGCTTTGAGCATTCCCTGTGAGACCATTATTAGTTTCCGATACACCAATGCAGGTTCAGTGTATTACTTGGACCTTCATATTGACGATGAAACACTGAAATCGCAATCGGAAGTAAATACAAAAGGCACAAGGCCGCCTTAAGTACAAGAATAAAGACTCTTCTTACAGGTGGTGCTTTGAGCACTCCCTGTGAGACCAGTATTAGTTTCCGATACACCACTGCAGGTTCAAAGTATTCCGTGCACCTTCACATTGACTATGAAACACAGAAATCGCATCGGAATTAAATACAAAAGGCACAATGCCGCCTTTAGTGCAAGATGAGTGAGACTTCCTAGAATCTGTGCTTTGATCCTTTAATGTGAGACCAGTATTAGTTTCTGATACACGACTGCAGGTTCAAAGTATTCCTTGGATCTTCACATTGACTATGACACACAGAAATCGCATCGGAATTAAATACAAAAGGCACAATGCCGCCTTAATTACAAGAATAGAGACTCTACTTACAGTCGGTGCTTTGAGCATTACCTGTGAGGCCAGTAATAGTTTCCGATTCACCACTGCAGCTTCAATGTATTCCTTGGACCTTCACATTCACGGTGAAACACAGAAATCGCATCGGAATTAAATACAAAAGGCACAATGCCGCCTTAAGTACAAGAATAGAGACTCTTCTTTCAGTCGGTGCTTTGAGCATTCCCTCTGAGAGCAGCATTAGTTTCCGATACACCACTGCAGGTTCAAGGTATTCCTTGGATCTTCACATTGACTATGACACACAGAAATCGCATCGGAATTAAATACAAAACGCACAATGCCGCCTTAAGTACAAGAATAGAGACTATTCTTACAGTCGGTGTTTTGAGCATTTCCTGTGAGACCAGTATTAGTTTCCGATACACCACTGCAGGTTCAATGTATTCCTTGGACCTTCACATTGACGATGAAACACAGAAATCGCATCGGAATTAAATGCAAAAGGCACAAAGCCGCCTTAAGTATAAGAATAGAGACTCTTCTTACAGTCGGTGTTTTGAGCATTTCCTGTGAGACCAGTATTAGTTTGCGATAGACCACTGCAGGTTCAATGTATTCCTTGGACATACACATTGACGATGAAATACTGGAATTACATCGGAATTAAATACAAAAGTCACAATGCTGCCTTAAGTGCTAGAGGAGTGACACTTCTTAGTGTCTGTGCCTTGATCCTTTCCTGTGAGACCAGTTTTAGTTTCCGATACAGCACTGCAGGTTCAAAGTATTCCTTGGACGATCACATTGACTATGAAATACAGAAATCGCATCGGAATTAAATACAAAAGGCACAATACCGCCTTAAGTAAAAGAATAGAGACACTTCTTACGGTCGGAGCTTAGAGCATTCCCTCTGAGAGCAGTAATAGCTTCCGATACACCACTGCAGGTTCAAAGTATTCGTTGGACCTTCACATAGACTATGAAAGACAGAAATCGCATCGGAACTGAATACAAAAGGCACAATGCCGCCTTAATTACAAGAATAGAGACTCTTCTTACAGTCGGTGCTTGAGCATTCCCTGTGAGACCAGTAATAGTTTTCGATACACCACTGCAGGTTCAATGTATTCCTTGGACCTTCACATTGACGATGAAGCACCGAAATCGCATCGGAATTAAATACAAAAGGCACAATGCCGCCTTAAGTACAAGAATAGAGACACTTCTCTCAGTCGGTGGTTTGAGCATTGCCTCTGAGACCAGTATTAGTTTCCGATACACCACTGCAGGTTCAAAGTATTCCTTGGACCTTCACATTCTCTATGAAACACAGAAATCGCATCGGAATTAAATACAAAAGGCACAATGCCGCCTTAAGTACAAGAATAGAGACACTTCTTACAGTCGGAGTTTTGAGCATTCCCTCCGACAGCAGTATTAGTTTCCGATACACCACTGCAGGTTCAAAGTATTCATTGGACCTTCACATTGACTATGAAACACAGAAATCGCATCGGAATTAAATACAAAAGGCACAATGCCGCCTTAAGTACAAGAATAGAGACTCTTCTTACAGTCGGTGATTTGAGCATTCCCTGTGAGACCAGTATTAGTTTCCGATACACCACTGCAGGTTCAATGTATTCCTTGGACCTTCACATTGACTATGAAACACAGAAATCGCATCGGAATTAAATACAAAAGGCACAATGCCGCCTTAAGTACAAGAATAGAGACTCTTCTTACAGTCGGTGTTTTGAACATTCCCTGTGAGACCAGTATTAGTTTCCGATACACCACTGCAGGTTCAATATATTCCTTGGACATACACATTGACGATGAAACACTGAAATTACATCGGAATTAAATACAAAAGGCACAATGCTGCCTTAAGTGCAAGAAGAGTGAGACTTCTTATAGTCTGTGGCTTGATCCTTTCCTGTGCGACCAGTATTAGTTTCCGATACACCACTGCAGGTTCAATGTATTCCTTGGACCTTCACATTGACGATGAAACACAGAAATCGCATCGCAATTAAATACAAAAGGCACAATGCCGACTTAAGTACATGAATAGAGACTCTTCTAACAGTCGGTGCTTTGAGCGTTCCCTGTGAGACCAGTATTAGTTTCCGATAAACCACTGCAGGTTCAAAGTATTCCTTGGACGATCACATTGACTATGAAATACAGAAATCGCATCGGAATTAAATACAAAAGGCACAATACCGCCTTAAGTAAAAGAATAGAGACACTTCTTACGGTCGGAGCTTTGAGCATTCCCTCTGAGAGCAGTAATAGCTTCCGATACACCACTGTAGGTTCAAAGTATTCGTTGGACCTTCACATAGACTATGAAAGACAGAAATCGCATCGGAACTAACTACAAAAGGCACAATGCCGCCTTAATTACAAGAATAGAGACTCTTCTTACAGTCGGTGCTTGAGCATTCCCTGTGAGACCAGTATTAGTTTTCAATTCACAACTGCAGGTTCAGTGTATTCCTTCGACATTCATATTGACTATGAAACACAGAAATCGCATCGGAATTAAATACAAAAACACAATGCCGCCTTAAGTACAAGAATAGAGATTCTTGTTACAGTCGGTGCTTTGAGCATTCCCTGTGAGACCAGTATTTGTTTCCGATACACCACTGCAGGTTCAATGTATTCCTTGGACCTTCACATTGACGATGAAACACAGAAATCGCATCGGAATAAAATACAAAAGGCACAATGCCGACTTAAGTACAAGAATAGAGACTCTTCTTACTGTCGGTGCTTTGAGCATTCCCTGTGAGACCAGTATTAGTTTCCGATACACCACTGCAGGTTCAATGTATTCCTTGGACGTTCACATTGACGATGAAACACAGAAATCGCATTGGAATTAAATACAAAAGCCACAATGCCGCCTTAAGTCCAGGAGTAGAGACCCTTCTTACAGTCGGTGCTTTGAATATTCGCTGTGAGACCAGTATTAATTTCCGATAAACCACTGCAGCTTCAATGTATTCCTTCTCATACACATTGACGATGATACACTGAAATTACATCGGAATTAAATACAAAAGGCACAATGCCGCCTTAAGTGCGAGAATAGAGACTCTTCTTACAGTCGGTGCTTTGGGCATTCCCTGTGAGACCAGTATTAGTTTCCAATACACAACTGCAGGTTCAGTGTATTCCTAGGACATTCATATTGACTATGAAACACAGAAATCGCATCGGAATTAAATACAAAAACACAATGCCGCCTTAAGTACAAGAATAGAGATTCTTGTTACAGTCGGTGCTTTGAGTATTCCCTGTGAGACCAGTATTTGTTTCCGATACACCACTGCAGGTTCAATGTATTCCTTGGACCTTCACATTGACGATGAAACACAGAAATCGCATCGGAATAATATACAAAAGGCACAATGTCGACTTAAGTACAAGAATAGAGACTCTTCTTACTGTCGTTGCTTTGAGCGTTCCCTGTGAGACCAGTATTAGTTTCCGATACACCACTGCAGGTTCAATGTATTCCTTGTCATACACATTGACGATGATACACTGAAATTACATCGGAATTAAATACAAAAGGCACAATGCCGCCTTAAGTGCAAGAATAGAGACTCTTCTTACAGTCGGTGCTTTGAGCATTCCCTATGAGTCCAGTATTAGTTTCCGATACACCACTGCAGGTTCAATGTATTCCTTGGAACTTCAAGTTGACGATGAAACACAGAAATCGCATCGGAATTATATACAAAAGGCACAATGCCGCCTTAAGTACAAGAATAGGGATTCTTCTTACAGTTGGTGCTTTGAGCATTCCCTATGAGACCAGTTTTAGTTTCCGATACACCACTGCAGGTTCAATGTATTCCTTGGACATACACATTGACGATGAAACACTGAAATTACATCGGAATTAAATACAAAAGGAACAATGCCGCCTTAAGTGCAAGAAGAGTGAGACTTCTTAGAGTCTGTGGCTTGATCCTTTCCTGTGCGACCAGTATTAGTTTCCGATACACCACTGCAGGTACAATGTATTCCTTGGACCTTCACATTGACGATGAAACACAGAAATCGCATCGCAATTAAATACAAAAGGCACAATGCCGACTTAAGTACATGAATGGAGACTCTTCTAACAGTCGGTGCTTTTAGCGTTCCCTGTGAGACCAGTATTAGTTTCCGATACACCACTGCAGGTTCAATGTATTGCTTGGAGCTTCACATTGACGATGAAACACAGAAATCGCATCGGAATTAAATACAAAAGGCACAATGCCGCCTTAAGTCCAGGAGTAGAGACCCTTCTTACAGTCGGTGGTTTGAATACTCGCTGTGAGACCAGTATTATTTTCCGATAAACCACTGCAGCTTCAATGTATTCCTTGTCATACACATTGACGATGATACACTGAAATTACATCGGAATTAAATACAAAAGGCACAATGCCGCCTTAAGTGCAAGAATAGAGACTCTTTTTACAGTCGGTGCTTTGAGCATTCCCTGTGAGACCAGTATTAGTTTTCAATACACAACTGCAGGTTCAGTGTATTCCTTGGACATTCATATTGACTATGAAACACAGAAATCGCATCGGAATTAAATACAAAAGGCACAATGCCGCCATAAGTACAAGAATAGAGACACTTCTTACAGTCGGTGCTTTGAGCATTCCTTCTGAGAGCAGTATAAGCTTCCGATACACCACTGCAGGTTCATGGTATTCCTTGGACCTTCACATTGACTATGAGACACAGAAATCGCATCGGAATTAAATACAAAAGGTACAAGGCTGCCTTAAGTACAAGAATAGAGACTCTTCTTACAGTCAGTGCTTTGAGCATTCCCTGTGTGACCAGTATTAGTTTCCGATACACCACTGCAGGTTGAATGTATTCCTTGGACCTTCACATCGACGATGAAACACAGAAATCGCATCGGAGATAAATACAAAAGGCACAATGCCGCTTTAAGTACAAAAATAGAGACTCTTCTTACATTCGGTGCTTTGAGCATTCCCTGTGAGACCATTATTAGTTTCCGATACACCAATGCAGGTTCAATGTATTACTTGGACCTTCATATTGACGATGAAACACAGAAATCGCATCGGAATTAAATACAAAAGGCACAAGGCCGCCTTAAGTACAAGAATAAAGACTCTTCTTACAGTTGGTGCTTTGAGCACTCCCTGTGAGACCAGTATTAGTTTCCGATACACCACTGCAGGTTCAAAGTATTCCGTGCACCTTCACATTGACTATGAAACACAGAAATCGCATCGGAATTAAATACAAAAGGCACAATGCCGCCTTAAGTACAAGAATAGAGACTCTTCTTACCGTCGGTGCTTTGAGCATTCCCTGTGAGACCAGTATTAGTTTCCGATACACCACTGGAGGTTCAATGAATTCCTTGTCATACACATTGACGATGAGAAGCTGAAAATACATCGGAATTAAATACAAAAGGCAAAATGCCGCCTTAAGTACAAGAATAGAGACTCTTCTTACAGTCGGTGCTTTGAGCATTCCCTGTGAGACCAGTATTAGTTTCCGATACACCACTGTAGGTTCAATGTATTCCTTGGACATACACATTGACGATGAAATACTGAAATTACATCGGAATTAAATACAAAAGGCACATAGCCGCCTTAAGTGCTAGAAGAGTGAGACTTCTTAGAGTCTGTGCCTTGATCCTTTCCTGCGAGACCAGTATTAGTTTCCGATACACCACTGCAGGTTCAATGTATTCCTTGGACCTTCACATTGACGATGAAACACAGAAATCGCATCGGAACTAAATACAAAAGGCACAATGCCGCCTTAACTACAAGAATAGAGACTCTACTTACAGTCGGTGCTTTGAGCATTCCCTGTGAGGCCAGTAATAGTTTCCGATACACCACTGCAGCTTCAATGTATTCCTTGGACCTTCACATTGACGGTGAAACACAGAAATCGCATCGGAATTAAATACAAAAGGCACAATGCCGCCTTAAGTACAAGAATAGAGACTCTTCTTACTGTCGGTGCTTTGAGCATTCCCTCTGAGAGCAGCATTAGTTTCCGATACACCACTGCAGGTTCAAGGTATTCCTTGGATCCTCACATTGACTATGAAACACAGAAATCGCATCGGAATTAAATACAAAAGGCACAATGCCGCCTTAAGTACAAGAATAGGGACTCTTCTTACAGTCGGTGTTTTGAGCATTTCCTGTGAGACCAGTATTAGTTTCCGATACACCACTGCAGGTTCAATGTAATCCTTGGACCTTCACATTGACGATGAAACACAGAAATCGCATCGGAATTAAATGCAAAAGGCACAAAGCCGCCTTAAGTATAAGAATAGAGACTCCTCTTACAGTCGGTGTTTTGAGCATTTCCTGTGAGACCAGTATTAGTATCCGATAGACCACTGCAGGTTCAATGTATTCCTTGGACATACACATTGACGATGAAATACTGAAATTACATCGGAATTAAATACAAAAGTCACAATGCCGCGTTAAGTGCTAGAGGAGTGACACTTCTTAGTGTCTGTGCCTTGATCCTTTCCTGTGAGACCAGTTGTAGTTTCCGATACAGCACTACAGGTTCAATGTATTTCTTGGACCTTCACATTGACGATGAAACACAGAAATCGCATCGGAACTAAGTACAAAAGGCACAATGGCGCCTTAGTTACAAGAATAGAGACTCTTCTTACAGTTGGTGCTTGAGCATTCCCTGTGAGACCAGAAATAGTTTCCGATACACCTCTGAGGGTTCAATGTATTCCTTGGACCTTCACATTGACGACGAAACACAGAAATCGCATCGGAATTAAATACAAAAGGCACAATGACGCCTTAAGTACAAGAATAGAGACTCTTCTTACAGTCAGTGCTTTGAGCATTCCCTTTGTGACCAGTATTAGTTTCCGATACACCACTGCAGGTTGAATGTATTCCTTGGACCTTCACATCGACGATGAAACACAGAAATCGCATCGGAGATAAATACAAAAGGCACAATGCCGCTTTAAGTACAAAAATAGAGACTCTTCTTACAGTCGGTGCTTTGAACATTCCCTGTGAGACCAGTATTAGTTTCCGATACACCACTGCAGGTTCAGTGTATTCCTTGGACATACACATTGTCGATGAAACACTGAAATTACATCGGAATTAAATACAAAAGGCACAATGCCGCCTTAAGTGCAAGAAGAGTGAGACATCTTAGAGTCTGTGGATAGATCCTTTCCTGTGCGACCAGTATTAGTTTCCGATACACCACTGCAGGTTCAATGTATTCCTTGGACCTTCACATTGACGAAGAAACACAGAAATCGCATCGCAATTAAATACAAAAGGCACAATGCCGACTTAAGTACATGAATAGTGACTCTTCTAACAGTCGGTGCTCTTAGCGTTCCCTGTGAGACCAGTATTAGTTTCCGATACACCACTGCAGGTTCAATGTATTGCTTGGAGCTTCACATTGTCGATGAAACACAGAAATCGCATCGGAATTAAATACAAATGGCACAATGCTGCCTTAAGTCCAGGAGTAGAGACCCTTCTTGCAATCGGTGCTTTGTATATTCGCTGTGAGACCAGTATTAATTTCCGATAAACCACTGCAGCTTCAATGTATTCCTTGTCATACACATTGACGATGATACACTGACATTACATCGGAATTAAATACAAAAGGCACTATGCCGCCTTAAGTGCAAGAATAGAGACTCTTCTTACAGTCGGTGCTTTGAGCATTCCCTGTGAGACCAGTATTAGTTTTCAATACACAACTGCAGGTTCAGTGTATTCCTTGGAGAGTCATATTGACTATGAAACCCAGAAATCGCATCGGAATTAAATACAAAAACACAATGCCGCCTAAAGTACAAGAATAGAGATTCTTGTTACAGTCGGTGCTTTGAGCATTCCCTGTGAGACCAGTATTTGTTTCCGATACACCACTGCAGGTTCAATGTATTCCTTGGACCTTCACATTGACGATGAAACACAGAAATCATATCGGAATTAAATACAAAAGGCACAATGCCGCCTTAAGTACAATTATAGAGACTCTTCTTACAGTCGGTGCTTTGAGCATTCCCTGTGAGACCAGTATTAGTTTCCGATACACCACTGCAGGTTCAATGTATTCCTTGGACCTTCACATTGACGATGAAACACAGAAATCATATCGGAATTAAATACAAAAGGCACAATGCCGCCTTAAGTACAATTATAGAGACTCTTCTTACAGTCGGTGCTTTGAGCATTCCCTGTGAGACCAGTATTAGTTTCCGATACACCACTGCAGGTTCAATGTATTCCTTGGACCTTCACATTGACGATGAAACACAGAAATCGCATCGGAATTAAATACAAAAGGCACAATGCCGCCTTAATTACAAGAATAGAGACTCTTCTTACAGTCGGTGCTTTGAGCATTCCCTGTGAGACCAGTATTAGTTTCAGATACACCACTGCAGGTTCAATGAATTCCTTGGACCTTCACATTGACGATGAAACACAGAAATCGCATCGAAATGAAATACAAAAGGCACAATGCCGCCTTAAGTACAAGATTAGAGACTCTTCTTACAGGCGGTGCTTTGAGCATTCCCTGTGAGACCAGTATTAGTTTCCGATACACCACTGCAGGTTCAATGTATTCCTTGGACCTTCACATCGACGATGAAACACAGAAATCGCATCGGAATTAAATACAAAAGGCACAATGCCGCCATAAGTACAAGAATGGAGACACTTCTTACAGTCGGTGCTTTGAGCATTCCTTCTGAGAGCAGTATAAGTTTCCGATACACCACTGCAGCTTCATGGTATTCCTTGGACCTTCACATTGACTATGAAAAACAGAAATCGCATCGGAATTAAATACAAAAGGTACAAGGCTGCCTTAAGTACAAGATTAGAGACTCTTCTTACATTCGGTGCTTTGAGCAATCCCTGTGAGACCATTATTAGTTTCCGATACACCAATGCAGGTTCAATGTATTACTTGGACCTTCATATTGACGATGAAACACAGAAATCGCATCGGAATTAAATACAAAAGGCACAAGGCCGCCTTAAGTACAAGAATAAAGACTCTTCTTACAGTTGGTGCTTTGAGCACTCCCTGTGTGACCAGTATTAGTTTCCGATACACCACTGCAGGTTCAAAGTATTCCGTGCACCATCACATTGACTATGAAACACAGAAATCGCATCGGAATTAAATACAAAAGGCACAATGCCGCCTTTAGTGCAAGATGAGTCAGACTTCTTAGAATCTGTGCTTTGATCCTTTAATGTGAGACCATTATTAGTTTCTGATACACGACTGCAGGTTCAAAGTATTCCTTGGACCTTCACATTGACTATGAAACACAGAAATCGCATCGGAATGAAATACAATAGGCACAATGCCGCCTTAAGTACAAGAATAGAGACTCTTCTTACCGTCGGTGCTTTGAGCATTCCCTGTGAGACCAGTATTAGTTTCCGATACACCACTGTAGGTTCAATGTATTCCTTGGACATACACATTGACGATGAAATACTGAAATTACATCGGAATTAAATACAAAAGGAACATAGCCGCCTTAAGTGCTAGAAGAGTGAGACTTCTTAGAGTCTGTGCCTTGATCCTTTCCTGCGAGGCCAGTATTAGTTTCCGATACACCACTGCAGGTTCAATGTATTCCTTGGACCTTCACACTGACGATGAAACACAGAAATCGCATCGGAACTAAATACAAAAGGCACAATGCCGCCTTAACTACAAGAATAGAGACTCTACTTACAGTCGGTGCTTTGAGCATTCCCTGTGAGGCCAGTAATAGTTTCCGATACACCACTGCAGCTTCAATGTATTCCTTGGACCTTCACATTGACGGTGAAACACAGAAATCGCATCGGAATTAAATACAAAAGGCACAATGCCGCCTTAAGTACAAGAATAGAGATTCTTGTTACAGTCGGTGCTTTGAGCATTCCCTGTGAGACCAGTATTAGTTTCCGATACACCACTGCAGGTTCAATGTATTCCTTGGACCTTCACACTGACGATGAAACACAGAAATCGCATCGGAATTAAATACAAAAGGCACAATGCCGCCTTAAGTACAATTATAGAGACTCTTCTTACAGTCGGTGCATTGAGCATTCCCTGTGAGACCAGTATTAGTTTCCGATACACCACTGCAGGTTCAATGTATTCCTTGGACCTTCACATTGACGATGAAACACAGAAATCGCATCGGAATGAAATACAAAAGGCACAATGCCGCCTTAATTACAAGAATAGAGACTCTTCTTACAGTCGGTGTTTTGAGCATTCCCTGTGAGACCAGTATTAGTTTCAGATACACCACTGCAGGTTCAATGAATTCCTTGGACCTTCACATTGACGATGATGCACAGAAATCGCATCGAAATGAAATACAAAAGGCACAATGCCGCCTTAAGTACAAGATTAGAGACTCTTCTTACAGGCGGTGCTTTGAGCATTCCCTGTGAGACCAGTATTAGTTTCCGATACACCACTGCAGGTTCAATGTATTCCTTGGACCTTCACATTGACGATGAAACGCAGAAATCGCATCGGAATTAAATCCAAAACGCACAATGCCGCCTTAAGTACAAGAATAGAGACTCTTCTTACAGTCGGTGATTTGAGCATTCCCTGTGAGGCCAGTATTAGTTTTCGATACACCACTGCAGGTTCAATGTATTCCCTGGACATACACAATGACGATGAAACACTGAAATTACATCGGAATTAAATACAAAAGACACAATGCTGCCTTAATGCAAGACGAGTGGGACTTCTTAGAGTCCATTCCTTGATCCTTTCCTGTGAGACCAGTATTAGTTTCCGATACACCACTGCAGGTACAACGTATTCCTCGGACCTTCACATTGACGATGAAACACAGAAATAGCATCGGAATTAAATACAAAAGGCACAATGCCCCCTTAATTACAAGAATAGAGACTCTTCTTGCAGTCGGAGATTTGAGCATTCCCTGTGAGACCAGTATTAGTTTCCGATACACGACTGCAGGTTGAATGTATTGCTTGGACCTTCACATTGACGATGAAACACAGAAATCGCATCGGAATTAAATACAAAAGGCACAATGCCGCCATAAGTACAAGAATAGAGACACTTCTTACAGTCGGTGCTTTGAGCACTCCTTCTGAGAGCAGTATAAGTTTCCGATACACCACTGCAGGTTCAAGGTATTCCTTGGACCTTCACATTGACTATGAAACACAGATATCGCATCGGAATTAAATACAAAAGGTACAAGGCTGCCTTAAGTACAAGAATAGAGACTCTTCTTACAGTCAGTGCTTTGAGCATTCCCTGTGAGACCAGTATTAGTTTCCAGAAACACCACAGCAGGTTTAAAGTATTCCTTGGACCTTCACATTGACTATGAAACACAGAAATCGCATCGGAGTTAAATACAAAAGGCACAATGCCGCCTTAAGTACAAGAATAGAGACTCTTCTTACATTCAGTGCTTTGAGCATTCCCTGTGAGACCATTATTAGTTTCCGATACACCAATGCAGGTTCAGTGTATTACTTGGACCTTCATATTGACGATGAAACACTGAAATCGCAATCGGAAGTAAATACAAAAGGCACAAGGCCGCCTTAAGTACAAGAATAAAGACTCTTCTTACAGGTGGTGCTTTGAGCACTCCCTGTGAGACCAGTATTAGTTTCCGATACACCACTGCAGGTTCAAAGTATTCCGTGCACCTTCACATTGACTATGAAACACAGAAATCGCATCGGAATTAAATACAAAAGGCACAATGCCGCCTTTAGTGCAAGATGAGTGAGACTTCCTAGAATCTGTGCTTTGATCCTTTAATGTGAGACCAGTATTAGTTTCTGATACACGACTGCAGGTTCAAAGTATTCCTTGGATCTTCACATTGACTATGACACACAGAAATCGCATCGGAATTAAATACAAAAGGCACAATGCCGCCTTAATTACAAGAATAGAGACTCTACTTACAGTCGGTGCTTTGAGCATTACCTGTGAGGCCAGTAATAGTTTCCGATTCACCACTGCAGCTTCAATGTATTCCTTGGACCTTCACATTGACGGTGAAACACAGAAATCGCATCGGAATTAAATACAAAAGGCACAATGCCGCCTTAAGTACAAGAATAGAGACTCTTCTTTCAGTCGGTGCTTTGAGCATTCCCTCTGAGAGCAGCATTAGTTTCCGATACACCACTGCAGGTTCAAGGTATTCCTTGGATCTTCACATTGACTATGACACACAGAAATCGCATCGGAATTAAATACAAAACGCACAATGCCGCCTTAAGTACAAGAATAGAGGCTCTTCTTACAGTCGGTGTTTTGAGCATTTCCTGTGAGACCAGTATTAGTTTCCGATACACCACTGCAGGTTCAATGTATTCCTTGGACCTTCACATTGACGATGAAACACAGAAATCGCATCGGAATTAAATGCAAAAGGCACAAAGCCGCCTTAAGTATAAGAATAGAGACTCTTCTTACAGTCGGTGTTTTGAGCATTTCCTGTGAGACCAGTATTAGTTTCCGATAGACCACTGCAGGTTCAATGTATTCCTTGGACATACACATTGACGATGAAATACTGGAATTACATCGGAATTAAATACAAAAGTCACAATGCCGCCTTAAGTGCTAGAGGAGTGACACTTCTTAGTGTCTGTGCCTTGATCCTTTCCTGTGAGACCAGTTTTAGTTTCCGATACAGCACTGCAGGTTCAAAGTATTCCTTGGACGATCACATTGACTATGAAATACAGAAATCGCATCGGAATTAAATACAAAAGGCACAATACCGCCTTAAGTAAAAGAATAGAGACACTTCTTACGGTCGGAGCTTAGAGCATTCCCTCTGAGAGCAGTAATAGCTTCCGATACACCACTGCAGGTTCAAAGTATTCGTTGGACCTTCACATAGACTATGAAAGACAGAAATCGCATCGGAACTAAATACAAAAGGCACAATGCCGCCTTAATTACAAGAATAGAGACTCTTCTTACAGTCGGTGCTTGAGCATTCCCTGTGAGACCAGTAATAGTTTTCGATACACCACTGCAGGTTCAATGTATTCCTTGGACCTTCACAATGACGATGAAACACCGAAATCGCATCGGAATTAAATACAAAAGGCACAATGCCGCCTTAAGTACAAGAATAGAGACACTTCTCTCAGTCGGTGGTTTGAGCATTGCCTCTGAGACCAGTATTAGTTTCCGATACACCACTGCAGGTTCAAAGTATTCCTTGGACCTTCACATTCTCTATGAAACACAGAAATCGCATCGGAATTAAATACAAAAGGCACAATGCCGCCTTAAGTACAAGAATAGAGACACTTCTTACAGTCGGAGTTTTGAGCATTCCCTCTGACAGCAGTATTAGTTTCCGATACACCACTGCAGGTTCAAAGTATTCATTGGACCTTCACATTGACTATGAAACACAGAAATCGCATCGGAATTAAATACAAAAGGCACAATGCCGCCTTAAGTACAAGAATAGAGACTCTTCTTACAGTCGGTGATTTGAGCATTCCCTGTGAGACCAGTATTAGTTTCCGATACACCACTGCAGGTTCAATGTATTCCTTGGACCTTCACATTGACTATGAAACACAGAAATCGCATCGGAATTAAATACAAAAGGCACAATGCCGCCTTAAGTACAAGAATAGAGACTCTTCTTACAGTCGGTGTTTTGAACATTCCCTGTGAGACCAGTATTAGTTTCCGATACACCACTGCAGGTTCAATATATTCCTTGGACATACACATTGACGATGAAACACTGAAATTACATCGGAATTAAATACAAAAGGCACAATGCTGCCTTAAGTGCAAGAAGAGTGAGACTTCTTAGAGTCTGTGGCTTGATCCTTTCCTGTGCGACCAGTATTAGTTTCCGATACACCACTGCAGGTTCAATGTATTCCTTGGACCTTCACATTGACGATGAAACACAGAAATCGCATCGCAATTAAATACAAAAGGCACAATGCCGACTTAAGTACATGAATAGAGACTCTTCTAACAGTCGGTGCTTTGAGCGTTCCCTGTGAGACCAGTATTAGTTTCCGATAAACCACTGCAGGTTCAAAGTATTCCTTGGACGATCACATTGACTATGAAATACAGAAATCGCATCGGAATTAAATACAAAAGGCACAATACCGCCTTAAGTAAAAGAATAGAGACACTTCTTACGGTCGGAGCTTTGAGCATTCCCTCTGAGAGCAGTAATAGCTTCCGATACACCACTGTAGGTTCAAAGTATTCGTTGGACCTTCACATAGACTATGAAAGACAGAAATCGCATCGGAACTAACTACAAAAGGCACAATGCCGCCTTAATTACAAGAATAGAGACTCTTCTTACAGTCGGTGCTTGAGCATTCCCTGTGAGACCAGTATTAGTTTTCAATTCACAACTGCAGGTTCAGTGTATTCCTTCGACATTCATATTGACTATGAAACACAGAAATCGCATCGGAATTAAATACAAAAACACAATGCCGCCTTAAGTACAAGAATAGAGATTCTTGTTACAGTCGGTGCTTTGAGCATTCCCTGTGAGACCAGTATTTGTTTCCGATACACCACTGCAGGTTCAATGTATTCCTTGGACCTTCACATTGACGATGAAACACAGAAATCGCATCGGAATAAAATACAAAAGGCACAATGCCGACTTAAGTACAAGAATAGAGACTCTTCTTACTGTCGGTGCTTTGAGCATTCCCTGTGAGACCAGTATTAGTTTCCGATACACCACTGCAGGTTCAATGTATTCCTTGGACGTTCACATTGACGATGAAACACAGAAATCGCATTGGAATTAAATACAAAAGCCACAATGCCGCCTTAAGTCCAGGAGTAGAGACCCTTCTTACAGTCGGTGCTTTGAATATTCGCTGTGAGACCAGTATTAATTTCCGATAAACCACTGCAGCTTCAATGTATTCCTTCTCATACACATTGACGATGATACACTGAAATTACATCGGAATTAAATACAAAAGGCACAATGCCGCCTTAAGTGCGAGAATAGAGACTCTTCTTACAGTCGGTGCTTTGGGCATTCCCTGTGAGACCAGTATTAGTTTCCAATACACAACTGCAGGTTCAGTGTATTCCTAGGACATTCATATTGACTATGAAACACAGAAATCGCATCGGAATTAAATACAAAAACACAATGCCGCCTTAAGTACAAGAATAGAGATTCTTGTTACAGTCGGTGCTTTGAGTATTCCCTGTGAGACCAGTATTTGTTTCCGATACACCACTGCAGGTTCAATGTATTCCTTGGACCTTCACATTGACGATGAAACACAGAAATCGCATCGGAATAATATACAAAAGGCACAATGTCGACTTAAGTACAAGAATAGAGACTCTTCTTACTGTCGTTGCTTTGAGCGTTCCCTGTGAGACCAGTATTAGTTTCCGATACACCACTGCAGGTTCAATGTATTCCTTGTCATACACATTGACGATGATACACTGAAATTACATCGGAATTAAATACAAAAGGCACAATGCCGCCTTAAGTGCAAGAATAGAGACTCTTCTTACAGTCGGTGCTTTGAGCATTCCCTATGAGTCCAGTATTAGTTTCCGATACACCACTGCAGGTTCAATGTATTCCTTGGAACTTCAAGTTGACGATGAAACACAGAAATCGCATCGGAATTATATACAAAAGTCACAATGCCGCCTTAAGTACAAGAATAGGGATTCTTCTTACAGTTGGTGCTTTGAGCATTCCCTATGAGTCCAGTATTAGTTTCCGATACAGCACTGCAGGTTCAATGTATTCCTTGGAACTTCAAGTTGACGATGAAACACAGAAATCGCTTTGGAATTAAATACTAAAGGCACAATGCCGGCTTATGTACAAGAACACAGACTCTTCTTACAGTCGGTGCTTTGAGATTCCCTGTGAGACCAGTATTAGTTTCCGATACACCACTGCAGGTTCAATGTATTCCTTGGACATACACAATGACGATGAAACACTGAAATTACATCGTAATTAAATACAAAAGATAGAATGCCGCCTTAATGCAAGAAGAGTAAGACTTCTTAGAGTCCATTCTTTGATCCTTTCCAGTGAGACCAGTATTAGTTTCCGATACACCACTGTAGGTTCATTGTATTCCTTGGACCTTCACATTGAAGATGAAACACATAAATTGCATCGGAATTAAATACAAAAGGTACAATGCCGCCTTAATTACAAGAATAGAGACTCTTCTTACAGTTGGTGCTTTGAGCATTCCCTGTGAGACCAGTAAGAGTTTCCGATACACCACTCCAGATTCAAAGTATTCCTTGGACCTTCACATTGACTATGAAACACAGATATCGACGCGGAATTAAATGCAAAAGGCACAATGCCGCCTTAAGTACAAGAATAGTGACTCTTCTTACGGTCGGTGTTTTGAGCATTCCCTGTGAGACCAGTATTAGTTTCCGATACACCACTGCAGGTTCAATGTATTACTTGGACTTTCACATTGACGATGAAACACAGAAATCGCATCGGAATTAAATACAAGAAGCACAATGCTGCGTAAAGTACAAGATCAGAGACTTCTCCACAGTCTGTGACTTGAACACTAACTGTGAGACCAGTTTTAGTTTCCGATACACCACTGCAGGTTCAATGTATTCTTTGGACATACACATTGACGATGAAACTCTGAAATTACATCGAAATTAAATACAAAAGGCACAAAACCGCCTTACGTGCAAGAGGAGTGAGATTTCTTAGAGTCTGTGCTTTGATCCTTTCATGTGAGACCAGTATTAGTTTCCGATACACCACTGCAGGTTCAATGTATTCCTTGGACCTTCACATTGACTATGAAACACAGAAATCGCATCGGAATTAAATACAAAAGGCACAATGCCGCCTTAAGTACAAGAATAGATACTCTTCTAACAGTCGGTGCTATGAGCATTCCCTGTGAGACCAGTATTAGTTTCCGATACACCACTGCAGGTTCAAAGCATTCCTTGGACCTTCACATTGACTATGAAACACAGAAATCGCATCGGAATTAAATGCAAAAGGCACAAAGCCGCCTTAAGTACAAGAATAGAGACTCTTCTAACAGTCGGTGTTTTGAGCATTTCCTGTGAGACCAGTATTAGTTTCCGATACACCACTGCAGGTTCAATGTATTCCCTGGACCTTCACATTGACGATGAAACACAGAAATCTCATCGGAATTAAATACAAAAGGCACAATGCCGCCTTAAGTACAAGAATAGAGACTCTTCTTACAGTCGGTGCTTTGAGAATTCCCTGTGAGACCAGTATTAGTTTCCGATACACCACTGCAGGTTCAATGTATTCCTTGGACATACACATTGACGATGAAATACTGAAATTACATCGGAATTAGATACAAAAGGCACAATGCCGCCTTAAGTGCTAGAGGAGTGAGACTTCTTAGTGTCTGTGCCTTGATCCTTTCCTGTGAGACCAGTATTAGTTTCCGATACACCACTGCAGGTTCATGTATTCCTTGGACCTTCACATTGACGATGAAACACAGAAATCGCATCGGAACTAAATACAAATGGCACAATGACGCCTTAATTACAAGAATAGAGACTCTTCTTACAGTCGGTGCTTGAGCATTCCCTGTGAGACCAGTAATAGCTTTCGATAACCACTGTAGGTTCAATGTATTCCTTGGACCTTCACATTGACGATGAAACACAGAAATCGCATCGGAATTAAATACAAAAGGCACAATGCCGCCTTAAGTATAAGAATAGAGACACTTCTCTCAGTCGGTGCGTTGAGCATTGCCTCTGAGACCAGTATTAGTTTCCGATACACCACTGTAGGTTCAAAGTATTCCTTGGACCTTCACATTCTCTATGAAACACAGAAATCGCATCGGAATTAAATACAAAAGGCACAATGCCGCCTTAAGTACAAGAATAGAGACACTTCTTACAGTCGGAGCTTTGAGCATTCCCTCTGACAGCAGTATTAGTTTCCGATACACCACTGCAGGTTCAAAGTATTCATTGGACCTTCACATTGACTATGAAACACAGGAATCGCATCGGAATTAAATACAAAAGGCACAATGCCGCCTTAAGTACAAGAGTAGAGACTCTTCTTACAGTCGGTGCTTTGAGCATTCCCTGTGAGACCAGTATTAGTTTCCGATACACCACTGCAGGTTCAATGTATTCCTTGGACCTTCACATTGACGATGAAACACAGAAATCGCATCGCAATTAAATACAAAAGGTACAATGCCGACTTAAGTACATGAATAGAGACTCTTCTAACAGTCGGTGCTTTGAGCGTTCCCTGTGAGACCAGTATTAGTTTCCGATACACCACTGCAGTTTCAATGTATTGCTTGGAGCTTCACATTGACGATGAAACACAGAAATCGCATCGGAATTAAATACAAAAGGCACAATGCCGCCTTAAGTCCAGGAGTAGAGATCCTTCTTACAGTCGGTGCTTTGAATATTCGCTGTGAGACCAATATTAATTTCCGATAAACCACTGCTGCTTCAATGTATTCCTTTTCATACACATTGACGATGATACACTCAAATTACATCGGAATTAAATACAAAAGGCACAATGCCGCCTTAAGTGCAAGAATAGAGACTCTTCTTACAGTCGGTGCTTCGAGCATTCCCTGTGAGACCAGTATTAGTTTTCAGTACACAACTGCAGGTTCAGTGTATTCCTTGGACATTCATATGGACTATGAAACACAGAAATCGCATCGGAATTAAATACAAAAGGCACAATGCCGCCTTAAGTACAATAATAGAGACTCTTCTTACAGTCGGTGCTTTGAGCAATCCCTTTGAGACCAGTATTAGTTTCCGATACACAACTGCAGGTTCAATGTATTCCTTGGACCTTCACATTGACGATGAAACACAGAAATCACATCGGAATTAAATCCAAAATGCACAACGCCGCCTTAAGTACAAGAATAGAGACTCTTCTTACAGTCGGTGATTTGAGCATTCCCTGTGAGACCAGTGTTAGTTTCCGATACACCACTGCAGGTTCAATGTATTCCCTGGACATACTCAATGACGATGAAACACTGAAATTACATCGGAATTAAATACAAAAGACACAATGCTGCCTTAATGCAAGAAGAGTGAGACTTCTTAGAGTCCATACTTGATCCTTTCTTGTGAGACCAGTATTAGTTTCCGATACACCACTGCAGGTACAATGTATTCCACGGCCCTTCACATTGACGATGAAACACAGAAATAGCATCGGAATTAAATACAAAAGGCACAATGCCCCCTTAATTACAAGAATAGAGACTCTTCTTGCAGTCGGTGATTTGAGCATTCCCTGTGAGACCAGTATTAGTTTCCGATACACCACTGCAGGTTGAATGTATTCCTTATACCTTCACATTGACGATGAAACACAGAAATCGCATCGGAATTAAATACAAAAGGCACAATGTCGCCATTAGTACAAGAATAGAGACACTTCTTACAGTCGGTGCTTTGAGTATTCCTTCTGAGAGCAGTATAAGTTCCCGATACACCACTGCAGGTTCAAGGTACTCCTTGGACCTTCACATTGACTATGAAACACAGAAATCGCATCGGAATTAAATACAAAGGTACAAGGCTGCCTTAAGTACAAGAATAGAGACTCTTCTTACAGTCGGTGTTTTGAGCATTCCCTGTGAGACCAGTATTAGTTTCAGATACACCACTGCAGGTTCAATGAATTCCTTGGACCTTCACATTGACGATGAAACACAGAAATCGCATCAGAATGAAATACAAAAGGCACAATGCCGCCTTAAGTACAAGATTAGAGACTCTTCTTACAGTCGGTGTTTTGAGCATTCCCTGTGAGACCAGTATTAGTTTCCGATACACCACTGCGGTTCAATGTATTCCTTGGACCTTCACATTGACGATGTAACACAGAAATCGCATCGGAATTAAATCCAAAAAACACAATGCCACCTTAAGTACAAGAATAGAGACTCTTCTTACAGTCGGTGATTTGAGCATTCCCTGTGAGACCAGTATTAGTTTCCGATACACCACTGCAGGTTCAATGTATTCCCTGGACATACACTATGACGATGAAACACTGAAATTACATCGGAATTAAATACAAAAGACACAATGCTGCCTTAATGCAAGAAGAGTGAGACTTCTTAGAGTCCATTCTTTGATCCTTTCTTGTGAGACCAGTATTAGTTTCCGATACACCACTGCAGGTACAATGTATTCCTCGGACCTTCACATTGACGATGAAACACAGAAATAGCATCGGAATTAAATACTAAAGGCACAATGCCCCCTTCATTACAAGAATAGAGACTCTTCTTGCAGTCGGTGATTTGAGCATTCCCTGTGAGACCAGTATTAGTTTCAGATACACCACTGCAGGTTCAATGAATTCCTTGGACCTTCACATTGACGATGAAACACAGAAATCGCATCGGAATTAAATACAAAGGTACAAGGCTGCCTTAAGTACAAGAATAGAGACTCTTCTTGCAGTCGGTGATTTGAGCATTCCCTGTGAGAAAAGTATTAGTTTCCGATACACCACTGCAGGTTGAATGTATTCCTTGGACCTTCACATTGACGATGAAACACAGAAATCGCATCGGAATTAAATACAAAAGGCAAAATGCCGCCATAAGTACAAGGATAGAGACACTTCTTACAGTTGGTGCATTGAGCATTCCTTCTGAGAGCAGTATAAGTTTCCGATACACCACTGCAGGTTCAAGGTATTCCTTGGACCTTCACATTGACTATGAAACACAGAAATCGCATCGGAATTAAATACAAAAGGTACAAGGCTGCCTTAAGTACAAGAATAGAGACTCTTCTTACAGTCAGTGCTTTGAGCATTCCCTGTGAGACCAGTAATAGTTTCCGATACACCACTGCAGGTTTAAAGTATTCCTTGGACCTTCACATTGACTATGAAACACAGAAATCGCATCGGAGTTAAATACAAAATGCACAATGCCGCCTTAAGTACAAGAATAGAGACTCTTCTTACAGTCGGTGCTTTGAGCATTCCCTGTGAGACCAGTATTAGTTTCCGATACACCAATGCAGGTTCAATGTATTACTTGGACCTTCATATTGACGATGAAACACAGAAATCGCATCGGAATTAAATACAAAAGGCACAAGGCCGCCTTAAGTACAAGAATAAAGACTCTTCTTACAGTTGGTGCTTTGAGCATTCCCTGTGAGACCAGTATTAGTTTCCGATACACCACTGCAGGTTTAAAGTATGCCGTGCACCTTCACATTGACTATGAAACACAGAAATCGCATCGGAATTAAATACAAAAGGTACAATGCCGCCTTTAGTACAAGAATAGAGACACTTCTTACTGTCGATGCTTTGAGCATTCCCTCTGAGAGCAGTATTAGTTTCCGATACACCACTGCAGGTTCAAAGTATTCCTTGGACCTTCACATTGACAATGAAACACAGAAATCGCATCGGAATGAAATACAAAAGGCACAATGCCGGCTTAAGTACAAGAATAGAGTCCCTTCTTACAGTTAGTGCTTTGAGCATTCCCTGTGAGACCAGTATTACTTTCCGATACACCACTGCAGGTTAAATGTATTCCTTGTCATACACATTGACGATGAAACACTGAAATTACATCGGAATTAAATACAAAAGACACAATACTGCCTTAATGCAAGAAGAGTGAGACTTCTTAGAGTCCATTCTTTGATCCTTTCTTGTGAGACCAGTATTAGTTTCCGATACACCACTGCAGGTACAATGTATTCCTCGGACCTTCACATTGACGATGAAACACAGAAATAGCATCGGAATTAAATACTAAAGGCACAATGCCCCCTTCATTACAAGAATAGAGACTCTTCTTGCAGTCGGTGATTTGAGCATTCCCTGTGAGACCAGTATTAGTTTCCGATACACCACTGCAGGTTGAATGTATTCCTTATACCTTCACATTGACGATGAAACACAGAAATCGCATCGGAATTAAATACAAAAGGCACAATGCCGCCATAAGTACAAGAATAGAGACACTTCTTACAGTCGGTGCTTTGAGTATTCCTTCTGAGAGCAGTATAAGTTTCCGATACACCACTGCAGGTTGAATGTATTCCTTGGACCTTCACATTGACGATGAAACACAGAAATCGCATCGGAATTAAATACAAAGGTACAAGGCTGCCTTAAGTACAAGAATAGAGACTCTTCTTACAGTCGGTGTTTTGAGCATTCCCTGTGAGACCAGTATTAGTTTCAGATACAGCACTGCAGGTTCAATGAATTCCTTGGACCTTCACATTGACGATGAAACACAGAAATCGCATCAGAATGAAATACAAAAGGCACAATGCCGCCTTAAGTACAAGATTAGAGACTCTTCTTACAGTCGGTGTTTTGAGCATTCCCTGTGAGACCAGTATTAGTTTCCGATACACCACTGCAGGTTCAATGTATTCCCTGGACATACACAATGACGATGAAACACTGAAATTACATCGGAATTAAATACAAAAGACACTATGCTGCCTTAATGCAAGAAGAGTGAGACTTCTTAGAGTCCATTCTTTGATCCTTTCTTGTGAGACCAGTATTAGTTTCCGATACACCACTGCAGGTACAATGTATTCCTCGGACCTTCACATTGACGATGAAACACAGAAATAGCATCGGAATTAAATACAAAAGGCACAATGCCCCCTTAATTACAAGAATAGAGACTCTTCTTGCAGTCGGTGATTTGAGCATTCCCTGTGAGACCAGTATTAGTTTCCGATACACCACTGCAGGTTGAATGTATTCCGTGGACCTTCACATTGACGATGAAACACAGAAATAGCATCGGAATTAAATACAAAAGCACAATGCCCCCTTAATTACAAGAATAGAGACTCTTCTTGCAGTCGGTGATTTGAGCATTCCCTGTGAGACCAGTATTAAGTTCCGATACACCACTGCAGGTTGAATGTATTCCTTGGACCTTCACATTGACGATGAAACACAGAAATCGCATCGGAATTAAATACAAAAGGCACAATGCCGCCATAAGTACAAGAATAGAGACACTTCTTACAGTCGGTGCTTTGAGCATTCCTTCTGAGAGCAGTATAAGTTTCCGATACACCACTGCAGGTTCAAGGTATTCCTTGGACCTTCACATTGACTATGAAACACAGAAATCGCATCGGAATTAAATACAAAAGGTACAAGGCTGCCTTAAGTACAAGAATAGAGACTCTTCTTACAGTCAGTGCTTTGAGCATTCCCTGTGAGACCAGTATTAGTTTCCGATACACCACTGCAGGTTTAAAGTATTCCTTGGACCTTCACATTGACTACGAAACACAGAAATCGCATCGGAGCTAAATACAAAAGGCACAATGCCGCCTTAAGTACAAGACTAGAGACTCTTCTTACACTCGGTGCTTTGAGCATTCCCTGTGAGACCAGTATTAGTTTCCGATACACCAATGCAGGTTCAATGTATTACTTGGACCTTCATATTGACGATGAAACACAGAAATCGCATCGGAATTAAATACAAATGGCACAAGGCCGCCTTAAGTACAAGAATAAAGACTCTTCTTACAGTTGGTGCTTTGAGCATTCCCTGTGAGACCAGTATTAGTTTCCGATACACCACTGCAGGTTTAAAGTATTCCGTGCACCTTCACATTGACAATGAAACACAGAAATCGCATCGGAATGAAATACAAAAGGCACAATGCCGGCTTAAGTACAAGAATAGAGACCCTTCTTACAGTTAGTGCTTTGAGCATTCCCTGTGAGACCAGTATTACTTTCCGATACACCACTGCAGGTTAAATGTATTCCTTGGACTATCACATTGACGGTGAAACACAGAAATCGCACCGGAATTAAATACAAGAAGCACAATGCCGGCTTAAGTACAAGAATAGAGACTCTTGTTACAGTTAGTGCTTTGAGCATTCCCTGTTAGGCCAGTATTAATTTCCGATACACCACTGCCGGTTCAATGTATTCCTTGTCATACACATCGACGATGAAACACTGAATTTACATCGGAATTAAATACAAAAGGCAATATGCCGCCTTAAGTACAAGAATAGAGACTCTTCTTACAGTCGGTGCTTTGAGCATTCCCTGTGAGACCAGTATTAGTTTCCGATACACCACTGTAGGTTCAATGTATTCCTTGGACATACACATTGACGATGAAATACTGAAATTACATCGGAATTAAATACAAAAGGCACAATGCCGCCTTAAGTGCTAGAAGAGTGAGACTTCTTAGAGTCTGTGCCTTTATCCTTTCCTGCGAGACCAGTAGTAGTTTCCGATACACCACTGCAGGCTCAATGTATTCCTTGGACGTTCACATTGACGATGAAACACAGAAATCGCATCGGAACTAAATACAAAAGGCACAATGCCGCCTTAATTACAAGAATAGAGTCTCTACTTACAGTCGGTGCTTTGAGCATTCCCTGTGAGGCCAGTAATAGTTTCCGATACACCACTGCAGCTTCAATGTATTCCTTGGACCTTCACATTGACGGTGAAACACAGAAATCGCATCGGAATTAAATACAAAAGGCACAATGCCGCCTTAAGTACAAGAATAGAAACTCTTCTTACAGTCGGTGCTTTGAGCATTCCCTCTGAGAGCAGCATCAGTTTCCGAAACACCACTGCAGGTTCAAGGTATGCCTTGGATCTTCACATTGACTATGAAACACAGAAATCGCATCGGAATTAAATACAAAAGGCACAAGGTAGCCTTAAGTACAAGAATAGGGACTCTTCTTACAGTCGGTGTTCTGTGCATTTCCTGTGAGAACAGTATTAGTTTCCGATAAACCGCTGCAGCTTCAATGTATTCCTTGTCATACACATTGACGATGATACACTGAAATTACATCGGAATTAAATACAAAAGGCACAATGCCGCCTAAAGTGCAAGAATAGAGACTCTTCTTACAGTCGGTGCTTTGAGCATTCCCTGTGAGACCAGTATTAGTTTTCAATACACAACTGCAGGTTCAGTGTATTCCTTGGACATTCATATTGACTATGAAACACAGAAATCGCATCGGAATTAAATACAAAAACACAATGCCGCCTTAAGTACAAGAATAGAGATTCTTGTTACAGTCGGTGGTTTGAGCATTCCCTGTGAGACCAGTATTAGTTTCCGATACACCACTGCGGGTTCATAGCATTCCTTGGACCTTCACAATGACTATGAAACACAGAAATCGCATCGGAATTAAATGCAAAAGGCACAAAGCCGCCTTAAGTACAAGAATAGAGACTCTTCTAACATTCGGTGTTTTGAGCATTTCCTGTGAGACCAGTATTAGTTTCCGATACACCACTGCAGATTCAATGTATTCCTTGGACCTTCACATTGACGATGAATCACAGAAATCTCATCGGAATTAAATACAAAAGGCACAATGCCGCCTTAAGTACAAGAATAGAGACACTTCTCTCAGTCGGTGCTTTGAGCATTGCCTCTGAGACCAGTATTAGTTTCCGATACACCACTGCAGGTTCAAAGTATTACTTGGACCTTCACATTCTCTATGAAACACAGAAATCGCATCGGAATTAAATACAAAAGGCACAATGCCGCCTTAAGTACAAGAATAGAGACACTTCTTACAGTCGGAGCATTGAGCATTCCCTCTGACAGCAGTATTAGTTTCCGATACACCACTGCAGGTTCAAAGTATTCATTGGACATACACATTGACGATGAAATACTGAAATTACATCGGAATTAAATACAAAAGGCACAATGCCGCCTTAAGTGCTAGAGGAGTGAGACTTCTTAGTGTCTGTGACTTGATCCTTTCCTGTGAGACCAGTATTAGTTTCCGATACACCACTGCAGGTTCAATGTATTCCTTGGACCTTCACATTGACGATGAAACACAGAAAACTCATCGGAATTAAATACAAAAGGCACAATGCCGCCTTAAGTACAAGAATAGAGACACTTCTCTCAGTCGGTGCTTTGAGCATTGCCTCTGAGACCAGTATTAGTTTCCGATACACCACTGCAGGTTCAAAGTATTCCTTGGACCTTCACATTCTCTATGAAACACAGAAATCGCATCGGAATTAAATACAAAAGGCACAATGCCGCCTTAAGTACAAGAATAGAGACACTTCTTACAGTCGGAGCATTGAGCATTCCCTCTGACAGCAGTATTAGTTTCCGATACACCACTGCAGGTTCAAAGTATTCATTGGACCTTCACATTGACTATGAAACACAGAAATCGCATCGGAATTATATACAAAAGGCGCAATGCCGCCTTAAGTGCAAGAATAGAGACTCTTCTTACAGTCGGTGCTTTGAGCATTCCCTGTGAGACCAGTATTAGTTTCCAATACACAACTGCAGGTTCAGTGTATTCCTTGGACATTCATATTGACTATGAAACACAGAAATCGCATCGGAATTAAATACAAAATCACAATGCCGCCTTAAGTACAAGAATAGAGATTCTTGTTACAGTCGGTGATTTTAGCATTCCCTGTGAGACCTGTATTTGTTTCCGATACACCACTGCCGGTTCAATGTATTCCTTGGACCTTCACATTGACGATGAAACACAGAAATCGCATCGGAATAAAATACAAAAGGCACAATGCCGACTTAAGTACAAGAATAGAGACTCTTCTTACTGTCGTTAGTTTGAGCATTCCCTGTGAGACCAGTATTAGTTTCCGGTACACCACTGCAGGTTCAATGTATTGCTTGGAGCTTCAAATTGACGATGAAACACAGAAATCGCATCGGAATTAAATACAAAAGGCACAATGCCGCCTTAAGTAAAGGAGTAGAGACCCTTCTTACAGTTGGTGCTTTGAGCATTCCCTGTGAGACCTGTATTAATTTCCGATACACCACTGCAGGTTCAATGTATTCCTTGTCATACACATTGACGATGAAACACTGAAATTACATCGGAATTAAATACAAAAGGCACAATGCCGCCTTAAGTGCAAGATTAGAGACTCTTCTTACAGTCGGTGCTTTGAGCATTCCCTGTGAGACCAGTATTAGTTTCCGATACACAACTGAAGGTTCAGAGTATTCCTTGGACCTTCACATTGACGATGAAACACAGAAATCGCATCGGAATTAAATACAAAAGGCACAATGCCGCCTTAAGTACAAGAATAGGGATTCTCCTTACAGTTGGTGCTTTGAGCATTCCCTATGAGTCCAGTATTAGTTTCCGATACACCACTGCAGGTTCCATGTATTCCTTGGAACTTCAAGTTGACGATGAAACGCAGAAATCGCTTTGGAATTAAATACTAAAGGCACAATGCCGGCTTAAGTACAAGAATACAGACTCTGCTTACAGTCGGTGCTTTGAGATTCCCTGTGAAACCAGTATTAGTTTCCGATACACCACTGCAGGTTCAATGTATTCCTTGGACATACACAATGACGATGAAACACTGAAATTACATCGTAATTAAATACAAAAGATAGAATGCCGACTTAATGCAAGAAGAGTAAGACTTCTTAGAGTCCATTCTTTGATCCTTTCCAGTGAGACCAGTATTAGTTTCCGATACACCACTGCAGGTTCAATGTATTCCTTGGACCTTCACATTGAAGATGAAACACATAAATCGCATCGGAATTAAATACAAAAGGCACAATGCCGCCTTAATTAAAAAGAATAGAGACTCTTCTTACAGTCGGTGCTTTGAGCATTCCCTGTGAGACCAGTATTAGTTTCCTAAACACCACTGCAGGTTCAATGTATTCCTTGGACCTTCACATTGACGATGAACCCAGAAAACGCATCGGAATTAAATACAAAAGGCACAATGCCGCCTTAAGTACAAGAATAGAAACTCTTCTTACAGTCTGTGTTTTGAGCATTCCCTCTGAGAGCAGTAATAGTTTCCGATACACCACTGCAGGTTCAAGGTATTCCTTGGAACTTCACATTGACTATGAAACACAGAAATCGCATCGGAATTAAATACAAAAGGCACAAGGCCGCCTTAAGTACAAGAATAGAGACTCTTCTTACAGTCGGTGCTTTAAGCATTCCCTGTGAGACCAGTATTAGTTTCCGATACACCACTGCAGATTCAAAGTATTCCTTGGACCTTCACATTGACTATGAAACACAGAAATCGACGCGGAATTAAATGCAAAAGGCACAATGCCGCCTTAAGTACAAGAATGGAGACTCTTCTTACGGTCGGTGTTTTGAGCATTCCCTGTGAGACCAGTATTAGTTTCCGATACACCACTGCAGGTTCAATGTATTCCTTGTACATTCACATTGACGATGAAACACAGAAATCTCATCGAAATTAAATGTAAAATACACAATGCCGCCTTAATTACAAGAGTAGAGACTCTTCTTACATTCGGTGCTTTGAGCATTCCCTGTGAGACCAGTACTAGTTTCCGATAAACCACTGCAGGTTCAAAGCATTCCTTGGACCTTCACATTGACTATGAAACACAGAAATGGCATCGGAATTAAATGCAAAAGGCACAAAGCCGCCTTAAGTACAAGAATAGAGACTTTTCTAACAGTCGGTGTTTTGAGAATTTCCTGTGAGACCAGTACTAGTTTCCGATACACCACTGCAGGTTCAAAGCATTCCTTGGACCTTCACATTGACGATGAAATACTGAAATTACATCGGAACTATATACAAAAGGCACAATGCCGCCTTAAGTGCTAGTGGAGTGAGACTTCTTAGTGTCTATGCCTTGATCCTTTCCTGTGAGACCAGTATTACTTTCCGATACACCACTGCAGGTTCAATGTATTCCTTGGACCTTCACATTGACGATGATACACAGAAATCGCATCGGAACTAAATACAAAAGGCACAATGCCGCCTTAATTACAAGAATAGAGACTCTTCTTACAGTCGGTGCTTGAGCATTCCCTGTGAGACCAGTAATAGTTTTCGATACACCACTGCAGGTTCAATGTATTCCTTGGACCTTCACATTGACGATGAAACACAGAAATCTCATCGGAATTAAATACAAAAGGCACAATGCCGCCTTAAGTACAAGAATAGAGACACTTCTCTCAGTCGGTGCTTTGAGCATTGCCTCTGAGACCAGTATTAGTTTCCGATACACCACTGCAGGTTCAAAGTATTCCTTGGACCTTCACATTCTCTATGAAACACAGAAATCGCATCGGAATTAAATACAAAAGGCACAATGCCGCCTAAAGTACAAGAATAGAGACACTTCTTACAGTCGGAGCTTTGAGCATTCCCTCTGACAGCAATATTAGTTTCCGATACACCACTGCAGGTTCAAAGTATTGATTGGACCTTCACATTGACTATGAAACACAGAAATCGCATCGGAATTAAATACAAAAGGCACAATGCCGCCTTAAGTACAAGAATAGAGACTCTTCTTACAGTCGGTGCTTTGAGCATTCCCTGTGAGATCAGTATTAGTTTCCGATACACCACTGCAGGTTCATTTTATTCCTTGGACCTTCACATTGATGCTGAAACACAGAAATCGCATCGGAATTAAATACAAAAGGCACAATGCCGCCTTAAGTACAAGAATAGAGACTCTTCTTACAGTCGGTGCTTTGAACATTCCCTGTGAGACCAGTATTAGTTTCTGATACACAACTGAAGGTTCAATGTATTGCTTGGAGCTTCACATTGACGATGAAACACAGAAATCGCAACGGAATTAAATACAAATGGCACAATGCCGCCTTAAGTCCAGGAGTAGAGACCCTTCTTCCAGTCGGTGCTATGAATATTCGCTGTGAGACCAGTATTAATTTCCGATAAACCACTGCAGCTTCAATGTATTCCTTGTCATACACATTGACGATGATACACTGAAATTACATCGGAATTAAATACAAAAGGCACAAAGCCGCCTTAAGTGCAACAATAGAGACTCTTATTACAGTCGGTGCTTTGAGCATTCCCTGTGAGTCCAGTATTAGTTTCCAATACACAATTGCAGGTTCAGTGTATTCCTTGGACATCCATATTGACTATGAAACACAGAAATCGCATCGGAATTAAATACAAAAGGCACAATGCCGCCTTAAGTACAAGAATAGGGATTCTTCTTACAGTTGGTGCTTTGAGCATACCCTATGAGTCCAGTATTAGTTTCCGATACACCACTGCAGGTTCAATGTATTGCTTGGAGCTTCAAATTGACGATGAAACACAGAAATCGCATCGGAATTAAATACAAAAGGCACAATGCCGCCTTAAGTAAAGGAGTAGAGACCCTTCTTACAGTTGGTGCATTGAGCATTCCCTGTGAGACCTGTATTAATTTCCGATACACCACTGTAGGTTCAATGTATTCCTTGTCATACACATTGACGATGAAACACTGAAATTACATCGGAATTAAATACAAAAATCACAATGCCGCCTTAAGTGCAAGAATAGAGGCTCTTCTTACAGTCGGTGCTTTGAGCATTCCCTATGAGTCCAGTATTAGTTTCCGATACACCACTGCAGGTTCAATGTATTCCTTGGAACTTCAAGTTGACGTTGAAACACAGAAATCGCTTTGGAATTAAATACTAAAGGCACAATGCCGGCTTAAGTACAGGAATACAGACTCTTCTTACAGTCGGTGCTTTGAGATTCCCTGTGAGACCAGTATTAGTTTCCGATACACCACTGCAGGTTCAATGAATTCCTTGGGCATACACAATGACGATGAAACACTGAAATTACATCGTAATTAAATACAAAAGATAGAATGGCGCCTTAATGCAAGAAGAGTAAGACTTCTTACAGTCCATTCTTTGATCCTCTCCAGTGAGACCAGTATTAATTTCCGATACAGGACTGTAGGTTCAATGTATTCCTTGGCCCTTCACATTGAAGATGAAACACATAAATCGCATCGGAATTAAATACAAAAGGCACAATGCCGCCTTAATTACAAGAATAGAGACTCCTCTTACAGTCGGTGCTTATAGCATTCCCTGTGAGACCAGTATTAGTTTCCTAAACACCACTGCAGGTTCAATGTATTCCTTGGACCTTCACATTGACGATGAACCCAGAAATCGCATCGGAATTAAATACAAAAGGCAAAATGCCGCCTTAAGTACAAGAATAGAGACTCTTCTTACAGTCGGTGCTTTGAGCATTCCCTCTGAGAGCAGTAATAGTTTCCGATACACCACTGCAGGTTCAAGGTATTCCTTGGACCTTCACATTGACTATATAACACAGAAATCGCATCGGAATTAAATACAAAAGGCACAAGGCCGCCTTAAGTACAAGAATAGAGACTCTTCTTACAGTCGGTGCTTTAAGCATTCCCTGTGAGACCAGTATTAGTTTCCGATATATCACTGCAGATTCAAAGTATTCTTTGGACCTTCACATTGACTATGAAACACTGAAATCGACGCGGAATTTAATGCAAAAGACACAATGCCGCCTTAAGTACAAGAATAGGTACTATTCTCACGGTCGGTGTTTTGAGCATTCCCTGTGAGACCAGTATTAGTTTCCGATACACCACTGCAGGTTCAATGTATTCCTTGGACGTTCACATTGACGATGAAACACAGAAATCGCATCGGAATTAAATACAAAAGGCACAATGCCACCTTAATTACAAGAGTAGAGACTCTTCTTACATTCGGTGCTTTGAGCATTCCCTGTGAGACCAGTAATAGTTTCCGATACACCACTGCAGGTTCAATGTATTCCTTGGACTTTCACATTGACGATGAAACACAGAAATCGCATCGGAATTAAATACAAGAATCTCAATGCTGCGTAAAGTACAAGATCAGAGACTCTTCTACAGTCTGTGCCTTGGACACTCCCTGTGAGACCAGTTTTAGTTTCCGTTACACCACTGCAGGTTCAATGTATTCCTTGGACATACACATGGACGATGAAACTCTGAAATTACATCGAAATTAAATTCAAAAGGCACAATGCCGCCTTACGTGCAAGAGGAGTGAGATTTCTTAGAGTCTGTGCTTTGATCCTTTCCTGTGAGACCAGTATTAGTTTCCGATACACCACTGCAGGTTCAATGTGTTCCTTGGACCTTCACATTGACGATGAAACACAGACATCGCATCGGAATTAAATACAAGAAGCACAATGCCGCGTAAAGTACAAGATCAGTGACTCTTCTACAGTCTGTGCCTTGAAAACTCCCTGTGAGACCAGTATTAGTTTCCGATACACCACTGCAGGATCAATGTATTCCTTGGACATACACATTGACGATGAAACACTCAAATTACATCGGAATTCAATACAAAATGCACAATGCCGAATTAAGTGCCAGAAGAGTGAGACTTCTTATTGTCTGTGTTTTGATCGTTTCCTGTGAGACCAGTATTTGTTTCCGATACACCACAGCAGGTTCAATGTATTTCTTGGACCTTCACATTGACGATGAAACACTGAATTCGCATCGGAATTAAATACAAGAAGCACAATGCCGCGTAAAGTACAAGATCAGAGACTCTTCTACAGTCTGTGCCTTGAACACTCCCTGTGTGACCAGTATTAGTTTCCGATGCACCACTGCCGGCTCAATGTATTCCTTGGACCTAAACATTGACGATGAAACACAGAAATTACATCGTAATTAAATACAAAAGGCACAATGCCGCCTTTAGTGCAAGATGAGTGAGACTTCTTAGAATCTGTGTTTTGATCCTTTAATGTGAGACCAGTTTTTGTTTCCGATACACGACTGCAGGTTCAATGTATTCCTTGGACGTTCACATTGACGATGAAACACAGAAGTCGCATCGAAATTAAATACAAAAGGCACAATGCCGCCTTAATTACAAGAGTAGAGACTCTTCTTACATTCGGTGCTTTGAGCATTCCCTGTTAGACCAGTAATAGTTTCCGATACACCACTGCAGGTTCAATGTATTCCTTGGACTTTCACATTGACGATGAAACACAGAAATCGCATCGGAACTAAATACAAGAAGCACAATGCTGCGTAAAGTACAAGATCAGAGACTCTTCTACAGTGTGTGCCTTGAACACTCGCTGTGAGACCAGTTTTAGTTTCCGATACACCACTGCAGGTTCAATGTATTCCTTGGACATACACATGGACGATGAAAATCTGAAATTACATCGCAATTAAATACATAAGGCACAATGCCGCCTTACGTGCAAGAGGAGTGAGATTTCTTAGAGTCTGTGATTGGATCCTTTCCTGTGAGACCAGTATTAGTTTCCGACACACCACTGCAGGTTCAATGTATTTTTTGGACCTTCACATTGACGATGAAACACAGAAATCGCATCGGAATTAAATACAAGAAGCACAATGCCGCGTAAAGTACAAGATCAGAGGCTCTTCTACAGTCTGTGCCTTGAAAACTCCCTGTGAGACCAGTATTAGTTTCCGATACACCACTGCAGGATCAATGTATTCCTTGGACATACACATTGACGATGAAACACTCAAATTACATCGGAATTAAATACAAAATGCACAATGCCGAATTAAGTGCCGGAAGAGTGAGACTTCTTATTGTCTGTGTTTTGATCGTTTCCTGTGAGATCAGTATTTGTTTCCGATACACCACTGCAGGTTCAATGTATTCCTTGGCCCTTCACATTGAAGATGAAACACATAAATCGCATCGGAATTAAATACAAAAGGCACAATTCCGCCTTAATTACAAGAATAGAGACTCCTCTTACAGTCGGTGCTTATAGCATTCCCTGTGAGACCAGTATTAGTTTCCTAAACACCACTGCAGGTTCAATGTATTCCTTGGACCTTCACATTGACGATGAACCCAGAAATCGCATCGGAATTAAATACAAAAGGCAAAATGCCGCCTTAAGTACAAGAATAGAGACTCTTCTTACAGTCGGTGCTTTGAACATTCCCTCTGAGAGCAGTAATAGTTTCCGATACACCACTGCAGGTTCAAGGTATTCCTTGGACCTTCACATTGACTATATAACACAGAAATCGCATCGGAATTAAAAACAAAAGGCACAAGGCCGCCTTAAGTACAAGAATAGAGACTCTTCTTACAGTCGGTGCTTTAAGCATTCCCTGTGAGACCAGTATTAGTTTCCGATATATCACTGCAGATTCAAAGTATTCTTTGGACCTTCACATTGACTATGAAACACTGAAATCGACACGGAATTTAATGCAAAAGACACAATGCCGCCTTAAGTACAAGAATAGATACTATTCTCACGGTCGGTGTTTTGAGCATTCCCTGTGAGACCAGTATTAGTTTCCGATACACCACTGCAGGTCCAATGTATTCCTTGGACGTTCACATTGACGATGAAACACAGAAATCGCATCGGAATTAAATACAAAAGGCACAATGCCACCTTAATTACAAGAGTAGAGACTCTTCTTACATTCGGTGCTTTGAGCATTCCCTGTGAGACCAGTAATAGTTTCCGATACACCACTGCAGGTTCAATGTATTCCTTGGACTTTCACATTGACGATGAAACACAGAAATCGCATCGGAATTAAATACAAGACTCTCAATGCTGCGTAAAGTACAAGATCAGAGACTCTTCTACAGTCTGTGCCTTGAACACTCCCTGTGAGACCAGTTTTAGTTTCCGTTACACCACTGCAGGTTCAATGTATTCCTTGGACATACACATGGACGATGAAACTCTGAAATTACATCGAAATTAAATTCAAAAGGCACAATGCCGCCTTACGTGCAAGAGGAGTGAGATTTCTTAGAGTCTGTGCTTTGATCCTTTCCTGTGAGACCAGTATTAGTTTCCGATACACCACTGCAGGTTCAATGTGTTCCTTGGACCTTCACATTGACGATGAAACACAGACATCGCATCGGAATTAAATACACGAAGCACAATGCCGCGTAAAGTACAAGATCAGAGACTCTTCTACAGTCTGTGCCTTGAAAACTCCCTGTGAGACCAGTATTAGTTTCCGATACACCACTGCAGGATCAATGTATTCCTTGGACATACACATTGACGATGAAACACTCAAATTACATCGGAATTCAATACAAAATGCACAATGCCGAATTAAGTGCCAGAAGAGTGAGACTTCTTATTGTCTGTGTTTTGATCGTTTCCTGTGAGACCAGTATTTGTTTCCGATACACCACAGCAGGTTCAATGTATTTCTTGGACCTTCACATTGACGATGAAACACTGAAATCGCATCGGAATTAAATACAAGAAGCACAATGCCGCGTAAAGTACAAGATCAGAGACTCTTCTACAGTCTGTGCCTTGAACACTCCCTGTGTGACCAGTATTAGTTTCCGATGCACCACTGCCGGCTCAATGTATTCCTTGGACCTAAACATTGACGATGAAACACAGAAATTACATCGGAATTAAATACAAAAGGCACAATGCCGCCTTTAGTGCAAGATGAGTGAGACTTCTTAGAATCTGTGTTTTGATCCTTTAATGTGAGACCAGTTTTTGTTTCCGATACACGACTGCAGGTTCAATGTATTCCTTGGACGTTCACATTGACGATGAAACACAGAAATCGCATCGAAATTAAATACAAAAGGCACAATGCCGCCTTAATTACAAGAGTAGAGACTCTTCTTACATTCGGTGCTTTGAGCATTCCCTGTTAGACCAGTAATAGTTTCCGATACACCACTGCAGGTTCAATGTATTCCTTGGACTTTCACATTGACGATGAAACACAGAAATCGCATCGGAACTAAATACAAGAAGCACAATGCTGCGTAAAGTACAAGATCAGAGACTCTTCTACAGTCTGTGCCTTGAACACTCGCTGTGAGACCAGTTTTAGTTTCCGATACACCACTGCAGGTTCAATGTATTCCTTGGACATACACATGGACGATGAAAATCTGAAATTACATCGCAATTAAATACATAAGGCACAATGCCGCCTTACGTGCAAGAGGAGTGAGATTTCTTAGAGTCTGTGTTTTGATCCTTTCCTGTGAGACCAGTATTAGTTTCCGATACACCACTGCAGGTTCAATGTATTTTTTGGACCTTCACATTGACGATGAAACACAGAAATCGCATCGGAATTAAATACAAGAAGCACAATGCCGCGTAAAGTACAAGATCAGAGACTCTTCTACAGTCTGTGCCTTGAAAACTCCCTGTGAGACCAGTATTAGTTTCCGATACACCACTGCAGGATCAATGTATTCCTTGGACATACACATTGACGATGAAACACTCAAATTACATCGGAATTAAATACAAAATGCACAATGCCGAATTAAGTGCCGGAAGAGTGAGACTTCTTATTGTCTGTGTTTTGATTGTTTCCTGTGAGATCAGTATTTGTTTTCGATACACCACTGCAGGTTCAATGTATTCCTTGGAACTTCAAGTTGACGATGAAACACAGAAATCGCTTTGGAATTAAATACTAAAGGCACAATGCCGGCTTAAGTACAAGAATACAGACTCTTCTTACAGTCGGTGTTTTGAGCATTCCCTGTGAGACCAGTATTAGTTTACGATACACCACTGCAGGTTCAAAGTATTCCCTGGACCTTCACATTGACTATGAAACACAGAAATCGCATCGGAATTAAATACAAAAGGCACAATGCCGGCTTATGTACAAGAATAGAGACTCCTCTTACAGTTAGTGCTTTGAGCATTCTCTTTGAGGCCAGTATTAATTTCCGTTACACAACTGCAGGTTCAATGTATTCCTTGTCATACACATTGACGATAAAACACTGAAATTACATCGGAATTAAATACAAAAGGCACAATGCCGCCTTAACTGCAAGAATAGAGACTCTTCTTACAGTCGGTGCTTTGAGCATTCCCTGTGAGACCAGTATTAGTTTCCGATACACAACTGCAGGTGCAGTGTATTCCTTGGACCTTCACATTGACGATGAAACACAGAAATCGCATAGGAATTAAATACAAAAGGCACAAAGCCGCCTTAAGTACAACAATAGAGATCCTTCTTACAGTCGGAGCTTTGAGCATTCCCTATGAGACCAGTATTAGTTTCCGATACACCACTGCAGGTTCAATGTATTCCTTGGAACTTCAAGTTGACGAAGAAACACAGAAAAGGCATCGGAATTAAAAAAAAATGGCAACAATGTCGCCTTAAGTACAAGAATAGAGACTCTTCTTACAGTCGCTGCTTTGAGCATTCCCTGTGAGACCAGTATTAGTATCCGATACACCACTGCAGTTTCAATGTATTCCTTGGACCTTCACATTGACGATGAAACACAGAAATCGCATCGGAATTAAATACAAATGGCACAAGGCCGCCTTAAGTACAAGAACATAGACTCTTCTTACAGCCGGTGCTTTGAGCATTCCCTGTGAGGCCAGTATTAGTTTCCGATACACCACAGCAGGTTCAGTGTATTCCTTGGACCTTCACATTGAAGATGAAACACAGAAATCGCATCGGAATTAAATACAAAAGGCACAATGCCGCCATAAGTACAAGAATAGAGACTCTTCTTACAGTCGGTGCTTTGAGCATTCCCTGTGAGACCAGTATTAGTTTCCGATACACCACTGCAGGCTCAGTGTATTCCTTGGACATACACATTGACGATGAAATACTGAAATTACATCGGAATTAAATACAAAAGGCACAATGCCGCCTTAAGTGCTAGAAGAGTGAGACTTCTTAGAGTCTGTGCCTTGATCCTTTCCTGTGAGACCAGTATTAGTTTCCGATACAACACTGCAGGTTCAATGTATTCCTTTGACCTTCACATTGACGATGAAACACAGAAATCGCATCGCAATTAAATACAAAAGGCACAATGCCGACTTAAGTACATGAATAGAGACTCTTCTTACAGTCGGTGCTTTGAGCGTTCCCTGTGAGACCACTATTAGTTTCCGATAAACCACTGCAGGTTCAATGTATTGCTTGGAGCTTCACATTGACGATGAAACACAGAAATAGCACCGGAAATAAATACAAAAGGCACAATGCCGCCTTAAGTCCAGGAGTAGAGACCCTTCTTACAGTCGGTGCTTTGAATATTCCCTGTGAGACCAGTATTAATTTCCGATAAACCACTGCAGCTTCAATGTATTCCTTGCCATACACATTGACGATGAAACACTGAAATTACATCGGAATTAAATACAAAAGGCACAATGCCGCCTTAAGTGCAAGAATAGAGACTCTTCTTACAGTCGGTGCTTTGAGCATTTTATGATAGACCAGTAGTAGTTTCCGATACACAACTGCAGGTTCAGTGTATTTCTTGGACCTTCATATTGTCAATGAAACACAGAAATCGCATCAGAATTAAATACAAAAAAACAATGCCGCCTTAAGTACAAGTATAGAGTTTCTTGTTACAGTCGGTGTTTTGAGCATTCCCTGTGAGACCAGTATTTGTTTCCAATACACCACTGCAGATTCAATGTATTGCTTGGAGCTTCAAATTGACGATGAAACACAGAAATCGCATCGGAATTAAATACAAAAGGCACAATTCCGCCTTAAGTAAGTAGTAGAGACCCATCTTACAGTTGGTGCTTTGAGCATTCCCTGTGAGACCAGTATTGATTTCCGATACACCACTGCAGGTTCAATGTATTCCTTGTCATACACATTGATGATGAAACACTGAAATTACATCGGAATTAAATACAAATGGCACAATGCCCCCTTAAGTGCAAGAATAGAGACTCTTCTTATAGTCGGTGCTTTGAGCATTCCCTGTGAGACCAGTATTAGTTTCCGATACACAACTGAAGGTTCAGTGTATTCCTTGGACCTTCACATTGACGATGAAACACAGAAATCGCATCGCAATTAAATACAAAAGGCACAATGCCGCCTTAAGTACAAGAATAGGGATTCTTCTTACAGTTGGTGCTTTGAGCATTCCCTGTGAGACCAGTATTAGTTTCCGATACACCACTACAGGTTCAATGTATTCCTTGGACCTCAAGTTGACGATGAAACACAGAAATCGCATCGGAATTAAATACAAAAGGCACAATGCCGGCTTAAGTACAAGAATACAGACTCTTCTTACAGTCGGTGCTTTGAGCATTCCCTGTGAGACCAGTATAAGTTTCCGAAACACCTGCAGGTTCAATGTATTCCTTGGACATACACAATGACGATGAAACACTGCAATTACATCGGAATTATATACAAAAGAGAGAATGCCGCCTTAATGCAAGAAGAGTAAGACTTCTTAGAGTCCATACATTGATCCTTTCCTGTGAGACCAGTATTAGTTTCCGATACACCACTGCAGGTTCAATGTATTCCTTGGACCTTCACATTGAAGATGAAACACAGAAATCGCATCGGAATTAAATACAAAAGGCACAATGCCGCCTTAATTACAGGAATAGAGACTCTTCTTACAGACGGTGCTTTGAGCATTCCCTGTGAGACCGGTATTAGTTTCCGATACACCACTGCAGGTTCAATGTATTCCTTGGACCTTCACATTGACGATGAAACCCAGAAATCGCACCGGAATTAAATACAAAAGGCACAATGCCGCCTTATGTACAAGAATAGAGACACTAATTACAGTCGGTGCTTTGAGCATTCCCTGTGAGACCAGTATTAGTTTCCGATACACCACTGCAGTTCCAATGTATTCCTTGGACCTACACATTGACGATGAATCACAGATATCGCATCGGAATTAAATACAAAAGGCACAATGCCGCCTTAAGTAAAGGAGTAGAGAACCTTCTTACAGTTGGTGCTTTGAGCATTCCCTGTGAGACTAGTATTAATTTCCGATACACCACTGCAGGTTCAATGTATTCCTTGTCATACACATTGACGATGAAACACTGAAATTACATCGGAATTAAATACAAAAGGCACAATGCTGCCTAAAGTGCAAGAATAGAGACTCTTCTTACAGTCGGTGCTTTGAGCATTCCCTGTGAGACCAGTATTAGTTTCCGATACACAACTGAAGGTTCAGTGTATTCCTTGGACCTTCACATTGACGATGAAACTCAGAAATCGCATCGGAATTTAATACAAAAGGCACAAGGCTGCCTTAAGTTCAAGAATAGAGACACTTCTTACAGTCGGTGCTTTGAGCATTGCCTCTGAGAGCATTATTAGTTTCTGATACACCACTGCAGGTTCAAGGTATTCCTTGGACCTTCACATTGACTATGACACTTAGAAATCGCATCGGATTTAAATACAAAAGGCACAATGCCGCCTTAAGTCCAGGAGTAGAGACCATTCTTACAGTCGGTCTTTTGAATATTCCCTGTGAGACCAGTATTAACTTCCGATGCACCACTGCAGTTTCAATGTATTCCTTGCCATACACATTGACGATGAAACACTGAAATTACATCGCAATTAAATACAAAAGGCACAATGCCGCCTTAAGTGCAAGAATAGAGACTCTTCTTGCAGTCGGTGCTTTGAGCATTCCCTGTGAGACCAGTATTAATTTCCGATTCACAACTGCAGGTTCAGTGTATTCCTTGGACCTTCATAGTGTCAATGAAACACAGAAATCGCAATGGAATTAAATACAAAAACACAATGTCGCCTTAAGTACAAGAATAGAGATTCTTGTTACAGTCGGTGCTTTGAGCATTCCCTGTGAGACCTGTATTTGTTTCCGATACACCACTGCAGATTCAATGTATTCCTTGGACCTTCACATTGACGATGAAACACAGAAATCGCGTCGGAATAAAATACAAAAGGCACAATGCCGACTGAAGTACAAGAATAGAGACTCTTTTTACTGTCGGTGCTTTGAGCGTTCCCTGTGAGACCAGTATTAGTTTCCGATACACCACTGCAGGTTCAATGTATTGGTTGGAGCTTCAAATTGACGATGAAACACAGAAATCGCATCGGAATTATATACAAAAGGCACAATGCCGCCTTAAGTAAAGGAGTAGAAAACCTTCTTACAGTTGGTGCTTTGAGCATTCCCTGTGAGACTAGTATTAATTTCCGATACACCACTGCAGGTTCAATGTATTCCTTGTCATACACATTGACGATGAAACACTGAAATTACATCGGAATTAAATACAAAAGGCACAATGCTGCCTAAAGTGCAAGAATAGAGACTCTTCTTACAGTCGGTGCTTTGAGCATTCCCTGTGAGACCAGTATTAGTTTCCGATACACAACTGAAGGTTCAGTGTATTCCTTGGACCTTCACATTGACGATGAAACTCAGAAATCGCATCGGAATTAAATACAAAAGGCACAATGCCGCCTAAAGTACAAGAATAGGGATTCTTCTTACAGTTGGTGCTTTGAGCATTCCCTGTGAGACCAGTATTAGTTTCCGATACACCACTGCAGGTTCAATGTATTCCTTGGAACTTCAAGTTGACGATGAAACACAGAAATCGCATCGGTATTAAATACAAAAGGCACAATGCCGGCTTAAGTACAAGAATACAGACTCTTCTTACAGTCGGTGCTTTGAGCATTCCCTGTGAGCCGAGTATTAGTTTCCGATACACCACTGCAGGTTCAATGTATTCCTTGGACATACACAATGACGATGAAACACTGAAATTACATCAGAATTAAATACAAAAGGCACAATGCCGCCTTCATTACAAGAATAGAGACTCTTCTTACATTCGGTGCTTTGAGCATTCCCTGTGAGACCAGTATTAGTTTCCGATACACCACTGCAGGTTCAATGTATTCCTTGGATATTCACATTGACGATGAAACCCAGAAATCGCATCGGAATTAAATACAAAAGGCACAATGCCGCCTTATGTACAAGAACAGATACACTTCTTACAGTCGGTGCTTTGAGCATTCCCTCTGACAGTAGTATTAGTTTCCGATACACCACTGCAGGTTCAAGGTATTCCTTGGACCTTCACATTGACTACGAAACACAGAAATCGAATCGGAATTAAATACAAAAGGCACAAGGCCCCCTTAAGTACAAGAATAGAGACTCTTCTTACAGTCCGTGCTTTAACCATTCCCTGTGAGACCAGTATTAGTTTTCGATACACCACTCCAGGTTCAAAGTATTCCTTGGACCTTCACATTGACTATGAAACACAGAAATCGACGCGGAATTAAATGCAAAAGGCACAATGCCGCCTAAAGTACATGAATAGAGACTCTTCTTACAGTCGGCGTTTTGAACGTTCCCAGTGAGACCAGTATTAGTTTCCGATACGCCACTGCAGGTTCAATGTATTCCTTGGACCTTCACATTGACGATGAAACACAGAAATCGCATCGGAATTAAATACAAGAGGCACAATGCCGCCTTCATTACAAGAATAGAGACTCTTCTTACATTCGGTGCTTTGAGCATTCCCTGTGAGACCAGTAATAGTTTCCGATACACCACTGCAGGTTCAATGTATTCCTTGGACCTTCACACTGACGATGAAACACAGAAGTCGCATCGGAATTAAATACAAAAGGCATATTGCCGCCTTAAGTACAACAATAGAGACACTTCTTACAGTCGTTGCTTTGAGCATTCCCTCTGAGAGCAGTATTAGTTTCCGATACACCACTTCAGGTTCAAGGTATTCCTTGGACCTTCACATTGACTATGAAACACAGAAATCGCATCGGAATTAAATACAAAAGGCACAATGCCGGCTTAAGTACAAGAATAGAGACTCTTCTTACAGTTAGTGTTTTGAGCATTCACTGTGAGACCAGTATTACTTTCCGATACACCACCGTAGGTTCAATGTATTCCTTGGACTTTCACATTGACAATGAAACACAGAAATCGCATCGGAATTAAATACAAGAAGCACAATGCTGCTTAAAGTACAATATCAGAGACTCTTTTACAGTCTGTGCCTTGAACACTCCCTGTGAGACCAGTATTAGTTTCCGATACACCACTGCAGGTTCAATGTATTCCTTGGACATACACATTGACGATGAAACTCTGAAATTACATCGAAATGAAACACAAAGGGCACAATGCCGCCTTAAGTGCAAGAAGATTGAGACTTCTTAGAGTCTGTGCTTTGATCCTTTCCTGTGAGACCAGTATTAGTTTCTGAATCACCACTGTAGGTTCAATGTATTCCTTGGACATACACATTGACGATGAAACAGTCAAATTACATCCTAATTAAATACAAAAGGCACAATGCCGAATTAAGTGCCAGAAGAGTGAGACTTCTTAGTGTCTGTGTTTTCATCGTTTCCTGTGAGACCAGTATTAGTTTCCGATACACCTCTGCAGGTTCAATGTATTTCTTGGACCTTCAAATTGACGATGAAACACAGAAATCGCATCGGAATTAAATACAAAAGGCACAATGCCGCCTTAAGTAAAGGAGTAGAGAACCTTCTTACAGTTGGTGCTTTGAGCATTCCCTGTGAGACTAGTATTAATTTCCGATACACCACTGCAGGTTCAATGTATTCCTTGTCATACACATTGACGATGAAACACTGAAATTACATCGGAATTAAATACAAAAGGCACAATGCTGCCTAAAGTGCAAGAATAGAGACTCTTCTTACAGTCGGTGCTTTGAGCATTCCCTGTGAGACCAGTATTAGTTTCCGATACACAACTGAAGGTTCAGTGTATTCCTTGGACCTTCACATTGACGATGAAACTCAGAAATCGCATCGGAATTTAATACAAAAGGCACAAGGCTGCCTTAAGTTCAAGAATAGAGACACTTCTTACAGTCGGTGCTTTGAGCATTGCCTCTGAGAGCATTATTAGTTTCTGATACACCACTGCAGGTTCAAGGTATTCCTTGGACCTTCACATTGACTATGACACTTAGAAATCGCATCGGATTTAAATACAAAAGGCACAATGCCGCCTTAAGTCCAGGAGTAGAGACCATTCTTACAGTCGGTCTTTTGAATATTCCCTGTGAGACCAGTATTAACTTCCGATGCACCACTGCAGTTTCAATGTATTCCTTGCCATACACATTGACGATGAAACACTGAAATTACATCGCAATTAAATACAAAAGGCACAATGCCGCCTTAAGTGCAAGAATAGAGACTCTTCTTGCAGTCGGTGCTTTGAGCATTCCCTGTGAGACCAGTATTAATTTCCGATTCACAACTGCAGGTTCAGTGTATTCCTTGGACCTTCATAGTGTCAATGAAACACAGAAATCGCAATGGAATTAAATACAAAAACACAATGTCGCCTTAAGTACAAGAATAGAGATTCTTGTTACAGTCGGTGCTTTGAGCATTCCCTGTGAGACCTGTATTTGTTTCCGATACACCACTGCAGATTCAATGTATTCCTTGGACCTTCACATTGACGATGAAACACAGAAATCGCGTCGGAATAAAATACAAAAGGCACAATGCCGACTGAAGTACAAGAATAGAGACTCTTTTTACTGTCGGTGCTTTGAGCGTTCCCTGTGAGACCAGTATTAGTTTCCGATACACCACTGCAGGTTCAATGTATTGGTTGGAGCTTCAAATTGACGATGAAACACAGAAATCGCATCGGAATTATATACAAAAGGCACAATGCCGCCTTAAGTAAAGGAGTAGAAAACCTTCTTACAGTTGGTGCTTTGAGCATTCCCTGTGAGACTAGTATTAATTTCCGATACACCACTGCAGGTTCAATGTATTCCTTGTCATACACATTGACGATGAAACACTGAAATTACATCGGAATTAAATACAAAAGGCACAATGCTGCCTAAAGTGCAAGAATAGAGACTCTTCTTACAGTCGGTGCTTTGAGCATTCCCTGTGAGACCAGTATTAGTTTCCGATACACAACTGAAGGTTCAGTGTATTCCTTGGACCTTCACATTGACGATGAAACTCAGAAATCGCATCGGAATTAAATACAAAAGGCACAATGCCGCCTAAAGTACAAGAATAGGGATTCTTCTTACAGTTGGTGCTTTGAGCATTCCCTGTGAGACCAGTATTAGTTTCCGATACACCACTGCAGGTTCAATGTATTCCTTGGAACTTCAAGTTGACGATGAAACACAGAAATCGCATCGGTATTAAATACAAAAGGCACAATGCCGGCTTAAGTACAAGAATACAGACTCTTCTTACAGTCGGTGCTTTGAGCATTCCCTGTGAGCCGAGTATTAGTTTCCGATACACCACTGCAGGTTCAATGTATTCCTTGGACATACACAATGACGATGAAACACTGAAATTACATCAGAATTAAATACAAAAGGCACAATGCCGCCTTCATTACAAGAATAGAGACTCTTCTTACATTCGGTGCTTTGAGCATTCCCTGTGAGACCAGTATTAGTTTCCGATACACCACTGCAGGTTCAATGTATTCCTTGGATATTCACATTGACGATGAAACCCAGAAATCGCATCGGAATTAAATACAAAAGGCACAATGCCGCCTTATGTACAAGAACAGATACACTTCTTACAGTCGGTGCTTTGAGCATTCCCTCTGACAGTAGTATTAGTTTCCGATACACCACTGCAGGTTCAAGGTATTCCTTGGACCTTCACATTGACTACGAAACACAGAAATCGAATCGGAATTAAATACAAAAGGCACAAGGCCCCCTTAAGTACAAGAATAGAGACTCTTCTTACAGTCCGTGCTTTAACCATTCCCTGTGAGACCAGTATTAGTTTTCGATACACCACTCCAGGTTCAAAGTATTCCTTGGACCTTCACATTGACTATGAAACACAGAAATCGACGCGGAATTAAATGCAAAAGGCACAATGCCGCCTAAAGTACATGAATAGAGACTCTTCTTACAGTCGGCGTTTTGAACGTTCCCAGTGAGACCAGTATTAGTTTCCGATACGCCACTGCAGGTTCAATGTATTCCTTGGACCTTCACATTGACGATGAAACACAGAAATCGCATCGGAATTAAATACAAGAGGCACAATGCCGCCTTCATTACAAGAATAGAGACTCTTCTTACATTCGGTGCTTTGAGCATTCCCTGTGAGACCAGTAATAGTTTCCGATACACCACTGCAGGTTCAATGTATTCCTTGGACCTTCACACTGACGATGAAACACAGAAGTCGCATCGGAATTAAATACAAAAGGCATATTGCCGCCTTAAGTACAACAATAGAGACACTTCTTACAGTCGTTGCTTTGAGCATTCCCTCTGAGAGCAGTATTAGTTTCCGATACACCACTTCAGGTTCAAGGTATTCCTTGGACCTTCACATTGACTATGAAACACAGAAATCGCATCGGAATTAAATACAAAAGGCACAATGCCGGCTTAAGTACAAGAATAGAGACTCTTCTTACAGTTAGTGTTTTGAGCATTCACTGTGAGACCAGTATTACTTTCCGATACACCACCGTAGGTTCAATGTATTCCTTGGACTTTCACATTGACAATGAAACACAGAAATCGCATCGGAATTAAATACAAGAAGCACAATGCTGCTTAAAGTACAATATCAGAGACTCTTTTACAGTCTGTGCCTTGAACACTCCCTGTGAGACCAGTATTAGTTTCCGATACACCACTGCAGGTTCAATGTATTCCTTGGACATACACATTGACGATGAAACTCTGAAATTACATCGAAATGAAACACAAAGGGCACAATGCCGCCTTAAGTGCAAGAAGATTGAGACTTCTTAGAGTCTGTGCTTTGATCCTTTCCTGTGAGACCAGTATTAGTTTCTGAATCACCACTGTAGGTTCAATGTATTCCTTGGACATACACATTGACGATGAAACAGTCAAATTACATCCTAATTAAATACAAAAGGCACAATGCCGAATTAAGTGCCAGAAGAGTGAGACTTCTTAGTGTCTGTGTTTTCATCGTTTCCTGTGAGACCAGTATTAGTTTCCGATACACCTCTGCAGGTTCAATGTATTTCTTGGACCTTCAAATTGACGATGAAACACAGAAATCGCATTGGAATTAAATACAAGAAGCACAATGCTGCGTAAAGTACAAGATTAAAGACTCTTCTACAGTCTGTGCCTTGAACACTCCCTGCGTGACCAGTATTAGTTTCCGATGCACCACTGCAGGCTCAATGTATACCTTGGTCCTAAACATTGACGAAGAAACATAGAAATTACATCGGAATTAAATACAAAAGGCACAATGCCGCCATTAGTGCAAGATGAGTGAGACTTCTTAGAATCTGCGCTTTGATCCATTAATGTGAGACCAGCATTAGTTTCCGATACACGACTGCAGGTTCAAAGAATTCCTTGGACCTTGACATTGACTATGAAACACAGAAATCGCATCGGAATTAATTACAAAAGGCACAATTCCGGCTTAAGTACAAGAATAGAGACTCTTCTTACAGTTAGAGCTTTGAGCATTCCCTGTGAGGCCAGTATTAATTTCCGATACACCACTGCAGGTTCAATGTATTCCTTGTCATACACATTGACGATCAAACACTGAAATTACATAGGAAGGAAATACAAAAAACAGAATGCCGCCTTAATGCAAGAAGAGTGAGACTTCTTAGAGTCCATTCTCTGATCCTTTTCTGTGAGACCAGTATTATTTTCCAATACACCACTGCAGGTTCAAAGTATTCCTTGGACCTTCACATTGAAGATGAAACGCAGAAATCGCATCGGAATTAAATACAAATGGCACAATGCCGCCTTAATTACAAGAATAGAGACACTTCTTACAGTCGCTGCTTTGAGCATTCCCTGTGAGACCTGTATTAGTTTCCGATACACCACTGGAGTTTCAATGTATTCCTTGGACCTTCACATTGACGATGAAACACAGAAATCGCATCGGAATTAAATACAAAAGGCACAAGGCCGCCTTAAGTACAAGAACAGAGACTCTTCTTACAGTCGGTGCTTTGAGCATTCCCTGTGAGGCCAGTATTAGTTTCCGATACACCACTGCAGGTTCAAAGTTATTCTTGGACATTCACATTGACTATGAAACACAGAAATCGCATCGGAATTAAATGCAAAACTCACAATGCCACCTTAAGTACAAGAATAGAGACTCTTCTTACAGTCGGTGTTTTGAGCATTCCCTGTGGGACCAGTATTAGTTTCCGATACACCACTGCAGGTTCAATGTATTCCTTGGACCTTCACATTGACGATGAAACACAGAAATCGCATCGGAATTAAATACAAAAGGCACAATGCCGGCTTAAGTAGAAGAATAGAGACTCTTATTACAGTTAGTGCTTTGAGCATTCCCTGTGAGACCGGCATTAGTATCCGATACACCACTGCAGGTTCAAAGTATTCCTTGGAACTTCACATTGACTATGGGTCACAGAAATCGCATCGCAATTAAATACAAAAGGCACAAGGCCGCCTTAAGTACAAGAACAGAGAATCTTCTTACAGTCGGTGTTTTGAGCATTCCCTGTGATAGCAGTATTAGTTTCCGATACACCACTGCAGGTTCAATGTATTCCTTGGACCTTCACATTGACGATGAAACACAGAAATCGCATCGGAATTAAATACAAAAGGCACAATGCCGCCTTAAGTACAAGAATAGAGACTCTTCTTACAGTCGGGCTTTGAGCATTCCCTGTGAGACCAGTATTAGTTTCCGATACACCACTGCAGGTTCAATGTATTCCTTGGACATACACATTGACGATGAAATACTGAAATTACATCGGAATTAAATACAATAGGCACAATGCCGCCTTAAGTACAATAATAGGGATTCTTCTTACAGTTGGTGCTTTGAGCATTCCCTATGAGTCCAGTATTAGTTTCCGATACACCACTGCAGGTTCAATGTATTCCTTGGAACTTCAAGTTGACGTTGAAACACAGAAATCGCTTTGGAATTAAATACTAAAGGCACAATGCCGGCTTAAGTACAAGAATACAGACTCTTCTTACAGTCGGTGCTTTGAGATTCCCTGTGAGACCAGTATTAGTTTCCGATACACCACTGCAGGTTCAATGAATTCCTTGGGCATACACAATGACGATGAAACACTGAAATTACATCGTAATTAAATACAAAAGATAGAATGGCGCCTTAATGCAAGAAGAGTAAGACTTCTTACAGTCCATTCTTTGATCCTCTCCAGTGAGACCAGTATTAATTTCCGATACACGACTGTAGGTTCAATGTATTCCTTGGCCCTTCACATTGAAGATGAAACACATAAATCGCATCGGAATTAAATACAAAAGGCACAATGCCGCTTTAATTACAAGAATAGAGACTCCTCTTACAGTCGGTGCTTATAGCATTCCCTGTGAGACCAGTATTAGTTTCCTAAACACCACTGCAGGTTCAATGTATTCCTTGGACCTTCACATTGGCGATGAACCCAGAAATCGCATCGGAATTAAATACAAAAGGCAAAATGCCGCCTTAAGTACAAGAATAGAGACTCTTCTTACAGTCGGTGCTTTGAGCATTCCCTCTGAGAGCAGTAATAGTTTCCGATACACCACTGCAGGTTCAAGGTATTCCTTGGACCTTCACATTGACTATATAACACAGAAATCGCATCGGAATTAAATACAAAAGGCACAAGGCCGCCTTAAGTACAAGAATAGAGACTCTTCTTACAGTCGGTGCTTTAAGCATTCCCTGTGAGACCAGTATTAGTTTCCGATATATCACTGCAGATTCAAAGTATTCTTTGGACCTTCACATTGACTATGAAACACTGAAATCGACGCGGAATTTAATGCAAAAGACACAATGCCGCCTTAAGTACAAGAATAGATACTATTCTCACGGTCGGTGTTTTGAGCATTCCCTGTGAGACCAGTATTAGTTTCCGATACACCACTGCAGGTTCAATGTATTCCTTGGACGTTCACATTGACGATGAAACACAGAAATCGCATCGGAATTAAATACAAAAGGCACAATGCCACCTTAATTACAAGAGTAGAGACTCTTCTTACATTCGGTGCTTTGAGCATTCCCTGTGAGACCAGTAATAGTTTCCGATACACCACTGCAGGTTCAATGTATTCCTTGGACTTTCACATTGACGATGAAACACAGAAATCGCATCGGAATTAAATACAAGAATCTCAATGCTGCGTAAAGTACAAGATCAGAGACTCTTCTACAGTCTGTGCCTTGGACACTCCCTGTGAGACCAGTTTTAGTTTCCGTTACACCACTGCAGGTTCAATGTATTCCTTGGACATACACATGGACGATGAAACTCTGAAATTACATCGAAATTAAATTCAAAAGGCACAATGCCGCCTTACGTGCAAGAGGAGTGAGATTTCTTAGAGTCTGTGCTTTGATCCTTTCCTGTGAGACCAGTATTAGTTTCCGATACACCACTGCAGGTTCAATGTGTTCCTTGGACCTTCACATTGACGATGAAACACAGACATCGCATCGGAATTAAATACAAGAAGCGCAATGCCGCGTAAAGTACAAGATCAGTGACTCTTCTACAGTCTGTGCCTTGAAAACTCCCTGTGAGACCAGTATTAGTTTCCGATACACCACTGCAGGATCAATGTATTCCTTGGACATACACATTGACGATGAAACACTCAAATTACATCGGAATTCAATACAAAATGCACAATGCCGAATTAAGTGCCAGAAGAGTGAGACTTCTTATTGTCTGTGTTTTGATCGTTTCCTGTGAGACCAGTATTTGTTTCCGATACACCACAGCAGGTTCAATGTATTTCTTGGACCTTCACATTGACGATGAAACACTGAATTCGCATCGGAATTAAATACAAGAAGCACAATGCCGCGTAAAGTACAAGATCAGAGACTCTTCTACAGTCTGTGCCTTGAACACTCCCTGTGTGACCAGTATTAGTTTCCGATGCACCACTGCCGGCTCAATGTATTCCTTGGACCTAAACATTGACGATGAAACACAGAAATTACATCGTAATTAAATACAAAAGGCACAATGCCGCCTTTAGTGCAAGATGAGTGAGACTTCTTAGAATCTGTGTTTTGATCCTTTAATGTGAGACCAGTTTTTGTTTCCGATACACGACTGCAGGTTCAATGTATTCCTTGGACGTTCACATTGACGATGAAACACAGAAGTCGCATCGAAATTAAATACAAAAGGCACAATGCCGCCTTAATTACAAGAGTAGAGACTCTTCTTACATTCGGTGCTTTGAGCATTCCCTGTTAGACCAGTAATAGTTTCCGATACACCACTGCAGGTTCAATGTATTCCTTGGACTTTCACATTGACGATGAAACACAGAAATCGCATCGGAACTAAATACAAGAAGCACAATGCTGCGTAAAGTACAAGATCAGAGACTCTTCTACAGTCTGTGCCTTGAACACTCGCTGTGAGACCAGTTTTAGTTTCCGATACACCACTGCAGGTTCAATGTATTCCTTGGACATACACATGGACGATGAAAATCTGAAATTACATCGCAATTAAATACATAAGGCACAATGCCGCCTTACGTGCAAGAGGAGTGAGATTTCTTAGAGTCTGTGTTTTGATCCTTTCCTGTGAGACCAGTATTAGTTTCCGATACACCACTGCAGGTTCAATGTGTTCCTTGGACCTTCACATTGACGATGAAACACAGACATCGCATCGGAATTAAATACAAGAAGCACAATGCCGCGTAAAGTACAAGATCAGAGACTCTTCTACAGTCTGTGCCTTGAAAACTCCCTGTGAGACCAGTATTAGTTTCCGATACACCACTGCAGGATCAATGTATTCCTTGGACATACACATTGACGATGAAACACTCAAATTACATCGGAATTCAATACAAAATGCACAATGCCGAATTAAGTGCCAGAAGAGTGAGACTTCTTATTGTCTGTGTTTTGATCGTTTCCTGTGAGACCAGTATTTGTTTCCGATACACCACAGCAGGTTCAATGTATTTCTTGGACCTTCACATTGACGATGAAACACTGAAATCGCATCGGAATTAAATACAAGAAGCACAATGCCGCGTAAAGTACAAGATCAGAGACTCTTCTACAGTCTGTGCCTTGAACACTCCCTGTGTGACCAGTATTAGTTTCCGATGCACCACTGCCGGCACAATGTATTCCTTGGACCTAAACATTGACGATGAAACACAGAAATTACATCGGAATTAAATACAAAAGGCACAATGCCGCCTTTAGTGCAAGATGAGTGAGACTTCTTAGAATCTGTGTTTTGATCCTTTAATGTGAGACCAGTTTTTGTTTCCGATACACGACTGCAGGTTCAATGTATTCCTTGGACGTTCACATTGACGATGAAACACAGAAATCGCATCGAAATTAAATACAAAAGGCACAATGCCGCCTTAATTACAAGAGTAGAGACTCTTCTTACATTCGGTGATTTGAGCATTCCCTGTTAGACCAGTAATAGTTTCCGATACACCACTGCAGGTTCAATGTATTCCTTGGACTTTCACATTGACGATGAAACACAGAAATCGCATCGGAACTAAATACAAGAAGCACAATGCTGCGTAAAGTACAAGATCAGAGACTCTTCTACAGTGTGTGCCTTGAACACTCGCTGTGAGACCAGTTTTAGTTTCCGATACACCACTGCAGGTTCAATGTATTCCTTGGACATACACATGGACGATGAAAATCTGAAATTACATCGCAATTAAATACATAAGGCACAATGCCGCCTTACGTGCAAGAGGAGTGAGATTTCTTAGAGTCTGTGATTTGATCCTTTCCTGTGAGACCAGTATTAGTTTCCGACACACCACTGCAGGTTCAATGTATTTTTTGGACCTTCACATTGACGATGAAACACAGAAATCGCATCGGAATTAAATACAAGAAGCACAATGCCGCGTAAAGTACAAGATCAGAGGCTCTTCTACAGTCTGTGCCTTGAAAACTCCCTGTGAGACCAGTATTAGTTTCCGATACACCACTGCAGGATCAATGTATTCCTTGGACATACACATTGACGATGAAACACTCAAATTACATCGGAATTAAATACAAAATGCACAATGCCGAATTAAGTGCCGGAAGAGTGAGACTTCTTATTGTCTGTGTTTTGATCGTTTCCTGTGAGATCAGTATTTGTTTCCGATACACCACTGCAGGTTCAATGTATTCCTTGGCCCTTCACATTGAAGATGAAACACATAAATCGCATCGGAATTAAATACAAAAGGCACAATGCCGCCTTAATTACAAGAATAGAGACTCCTCTTACAGTCGGTGCTTATAGCATTCCCTGTGAGACCAGTATTAGTTTCCTAAACACCACTGCAGGTTCAATGTATTCCTTGGACCTTCACATTGACGATGAACCCAGAAATCGCATCGGAATTAAATACAAAAGGCAAAATGCCGCCTTAAGTACAAGAATAGAGACTCTTCTTACAGTCGGTGCTTTGAACATTCCCTCTGAGAGCAGTAATAGTTTCCGATACACCACTGCAGGTTCAAGGTATTCCCTGGACCTTCACATTGACTATATAACACAGAAATCGCATCGGAATTAAATACAAAAGCCACAAGGCCGCCTTAAGTACAAGAATAGAGACTCTTCTTACAGTCGGTGCTTTAAGCATTCCCTGTGAGACCAGTATTAGTTTCCGATATATCACTGCAGATTCAAAGTATACTTTGGACCTTCACATTGACTATGAAACACTGAAATCGACACGGAATTTAATGCAAAAGACACAATGCCGCCTTAAGTACAAGAATAGATACTATTCTCACGGTCGGTGTTTTGAGCATTCCCTGTGAGACCAGTATTAGTTTCCGATACACCACTGCAGGTCCAATGTATTCCTTGGACGTTCACATTGACGATGAAACACAGAAATCGCATCGGAATTAAATACAAAAGGCACAATGCCACCTTAATTACAAGAGTAGAGACTCTTCTTACATTCGGTTCTTTGAGCATTCCCTGTGAGACCAGTAATAGTTTCCGATACACCACTGCAGGTTCAATGTATTCCTTGGACTTTCACATTGACGATGAAACACAGAAATCGCATCGGAATTAAATACAAGAATCTCAATGCTGCGTAAAGTACAAGATCAGAGACTCTTCTACAGTCTGTGCCTTGAACACTCCCTGTGAGACCAGTTTTAGTTTCCGTTACACCACTGCAGGTTCAATGTATTCCTTGGACATACACATGGACGATGAAACTCTGAAATTACATCGAAATTAAATTCAAAAGGCACAATGCCGCCTTACGTGCAAGAGGAGTGAGATTTCTTAGAGTCTGTGCTTTGATCCTTTCCTGTGAGACCAGTATTAGTTTCCGATACACCACTGCAGGTTCAATGTGTTCCTTGGACCTTCACATTGACGATGAAACACAGACATCGCATCGGAATTAAATACAAGAAGCACAATGCCGCGTAAAGTACAAGATCAGAGACTCTTCTACAGTCTGTGCCTTGAAAACTCCCTGTGAGACCAGTATTAGTTTCCGATACACCACTGCAGGATCAATGTATTCCTTGGACATACACATTGACGATGAAACACTCAAATTACATCGGAATTCAATACAAAATGCACAATGCCGAATTAAGTGCCAGAAGAGTGAGACTTCTTATTGTCTGTGTTTTGATCGTTTCCTGTGAGACCAGTATTTGTTTCCGATACACCACAGCAGATTCAATGTATTTCTTGGACCTTCACATTGACGATGAAACACTGAAATCGCATCGGAATTAAATACAAGAAGCACAATGCCGCGTAAAGTACAAGATCAGAGACTCTTCTACAGTCTGTGCCTTGAACACTCCCTGTGTGACCAGTATTAGTTTCCGATGCACCACTGCCGGCTCAATGTATTCCTTGGACCTAAACATTGACGATGAAACACAGAAATTACATCGGAATTAAATACAAAAGGCACAATGCCGCCTTTAGTGCAAGATGAGTGAGACTTCTTAGAATCTGTGTTTTGATCCTTTAATGTGAGACCAGTTTTTGTTTCCGATACACGACTGCAGGTTCAATGTATTCCTTGGACGTTCACATTGACGATGAAACACAGAAATCGCATCGAAATTAAATACAAAAGGCACAATGCCGCCTTAATTACAAGAGTAGAGACTCTTCTTACATTCGGTGCTTTGAGCATTCCCTGTTAGACCAGTAATAGTTTCCGATACACCACTGCAGGTTCAATGTATTCCTTGGACTTTCACATTGACGATGAAACACAGAAATCGCATCGGAACTAAATACAAGAAGCACAATGCTGCGTAAAGTACAAGATCAGAGACTCTTCTACAGTCTGTGCCTTGGACACTCGCTGTGAGACCAATTTTAGTTTCCGATACACCACTGCAGGTTCAATGTATTCCTTGGACATACACATGGACGATGAAAATCTGAAAATACATCGCAATTAAATACATAAGGCACAATGCCGCCTTACGTGCAAGAGGAGTGAGATTTCTTAGAGTCTGTGTTTTGATCCTTTCCTGTGAGACCAGTATTAGTTTCCGATACACCACTGCAGGTTCAATGTATTTTTTGGACCTTCACATTGACGATGAAACACAGAAATCGCATCGGAATTAAATACAAGAAGCACAATGCCGCGTAAAGTACAAGATCAGAGACTCTTCTACAGTCTGTGCCTTGAAAACTCCCTGTGAGACCAGTATTAGTTTCCGATACACCACTGCAGGATCAATGTATTCCTTGGACATACACATTGACGATGAAACACTCAAATTACATCGGAATTAAATACAAAATGCACAATGCCGAATTAAGTGCCGGAAGAGTGAGACTTCTTATTGTCTGTGTTTTGATTGTTTCCTGTGAGATCAGTATTTGTTTTCGATACACCACTGCAGGTTCAATGTATTCCTTGGAACTTCAAGTTGACGATGAAACACAGAAATCGCTTTGGAATTAAATACTAAAGGCACAATGCCGGCTTAAGTACAAGAATACAGACTCTTCTTACAGTCGGTGTTTTGAGCATTCCCTGTGAGACCAGTATTAGTTTACGATACACCACTGCAGGTTCAAAGTATTCCCTGGACCTTCACATTGACTATGAAACACAGAAATCGCATCGGAATTAAATACAAAAGGCACAATGCCGGCTTATGTACAAGAATAGAGACTCCTCTTACAGTTAGTGCTTTGAGCATTCTCTTTGAGGCCAGTATTAATTTCCGTTACACAACTGCAGGTTCAATGTATTCCTTGTCATACACATTGACGATAAAACACTGAAATTACATCGGAATTAAATACAAAAGGCACAATGCCGCCTTAACTGCAAGAATAGAGACTCTTCTTACAGTCGGTGCTTTGAGCATTCCCTGTGAGACCAGTATTAGTTTCCGATACACAACTGCAGGTGCAGTGTATTCCTTGGACCTTCACATTGACGATGAAACACAGAAATCGCATAGGAATTAAATACAAAAGGCACAAAGCCGCCTTAAGTACAACAATAGAGATCCTTCTTACAGTCGGAGCTTTGAGCATTCCCTATGAGACCAGTATTAGTTTCCGATACACCACTGCAGGTTCAATGTATTCCTTGGAACTTCAAGTTGACGAAGAAACACAGAAAAGGCATCGGAATTAAAAAAAAATGGCAACAATGTCGCCCTAAGTACAAGAATAGAGACTCTTCTTACAGTCGCTGCTTTGAGCATTCCCTGTGAGACCAGTATTAGTATCCGATACACCACTGCAGTTTCAATGTATTCCTTGGACCTTCACATTGACGACGAAACACAGAAATCGCATCGGAATTAAATACAAAAGGCACAAGGCCGCCTTAAGTACAAGAACATAGACTCTTCTTACAGCCGGTGCTTTGAGCATTCCCTGTGAGGCCAGTATTAGTTTCCGATACACCACAGCAGGTTCAGTGTATTCCTTGGACCTTCACATTGAAGATGAAACACAGAAATCGCATCGGAATTAAATACAAAAGGCACAATGCCGCCATAAGTACAAGAATAGAGACTCTTCTTACAGTCGGTGCTTTGAGCATTCCCTGTGAGACCAGTATTAGTTTCCGATACACCACTGCAGGCTCAGTGTATTCCTTGGACATACACATTGACGATGAAATACTGAAATTACATCGGAATTAAATACAAAAGGCACAATGCCGCCTTAAGTGCTAGAAGAGTGAGACTTCTTAGAGTCTGTGCCTTGATCCTTTCCTGTGAGACCAGTATTAGTTTCCGATACAACACTGCAGGTTCAATGTATTCCTTTGACCTTCACATTGACGATGAAACACAGAAATCGCATCGCAATTAAATACAAAAGGCACAATGCCGACTTAAGTACATGAATAGAGACTCTTCTTACAGTCGGTGCTTTGAGCGTTCCCTGTGAGACCACTATTAGTTTCCGATAAACCACTGCAGGTTCAATGTATTGCTTGGAGCTTCACATTGACGATGAAACACAGAAATAGCACCGGAAATAAATACAAAAGGCACAATGCCGCCTTAAGTCCAGGAGTAGAGACCCTTCTTACAGTCGGTGCTTTGAATATTCCCTGTGAGACCAGTATTAATTTCCGATAAACCACTGCAGCTTCAATGTATTCCTTGCCATACACATTGACGATGAAACACTGAAATTACATCGGAATTAAATACAAAAGGCACAATGCCGCCTTAAGTGCAAGAATAGAGACTCTTCTTACAGTCGGTGCTTTGAGCATTTTATGATAGACCAGTAGTAGTTTCCGATACACAACTGCAGGTTCAGTGTATTTCTTGGACCTTCATATTGTCAATGAAACACAGAAATCGCATCAGAATTAAATACAAAAAAACAATGCCGCCTTAAGTACAAGTATAGAGTTTCTTGTTACAGTCGGTGTTTTGAGCATTCCCTGTGAGACCAGTATTTGTTTCCAATACACCACTGCAGATTCAATGTATTGCTTGGAGCTTCAAATTGACGATGAAACACAGAAATCGCATCGGAATTAAATACAAAAGGCACAATTCCGCCTTAAGTAAGTAGTAGAGACCCATCTTACAGTTGGTGCTTTGAGCATTCCCTGTGAGACCAGTATTGATTTCCGATACACCACTGCAGGTTCAATGTATTCCTTGTCATACACATTGATGATGAAACACTGAAATTACATCGGAATTAAATACAAATGGCACAATGCCCCCTTAAGTGCAAGAATAGAGACTCTTCTTATAGTCGGTGCTTTGAGCATTCCCTGTGAGACCAGTATTAGTTTCCGATACACAACTGAAGGTTCAGTGTATTCCTTGGACCTTCACATTGACGATGAAACACAGAAATCGCATCGCAATTAAATACAAAAGGCACAATGCCGCCTTAAGTACAAGAATAGGGATTCTTCTTACAGTTGGTGCTTTGAGCATTCCCTGTGAGACCAGTATTAGTTTCCGATACACCACTACAGGTTCAATGTATTCCTTGGACCTCAAGTTGACGATGAAACACAGAAATCGCATCGGAATTAAATACAAAAGGCACAATGCCGGCTTAAGTACAAGAATACAGACTCTTCTTACAGTCGGTGCTTTGAGCATTCCCTGTGAGACCAGTATAAGTTTCCGAAACACCTGCAGTTTCAATGTATTCCTTGGACATACACAATGACGATGAAACACTGCAATTACATCGGAATTATATACAAAAGAGAGAATGCCGCCTTAATGCAAGAAGAGTAAGACTTCTTAGAGTCCATACATTGATCCTTTCCTGTGAGACCAGTATTAGTTTCCGATACACCACTGCAGGTTCAATGTATTCCTTGGACCTTCACATTGAAGATGAAACACAGAAATCGCATCGGAATTAAATACAAAAGGCACAATGCCGCCTTAATTACAGGAATAGAGACTTTTCTTACAGACGGTGCTTTGAGCATTCCCTGTGAGACCGGTATTAGTTTCCGATACACCACTGCAGGTTCAATGTATTCCTTGGACCTTCACATTGACGATGAAACCCAGAAATCGCACCGGAATTAAATACAAAAGGCACAATGCCGCCTTATGTACAAGAATAGAGACACTAATTACAGTCGGTGCTTTGAGCATTCCCTGTGAGACCAGTATTAGTTTCCGATACACCACTGCAGTTCCAATGTATTCCTTGGACCTACACATTGACGATGAATCACAGATATCGCATCGGAATTAAATACAAAAGGCACAATGCCGCCTTAAGTAAAGGAGTAGAGAACCTTCTTACAGTTGGTGCTTTGAGCATTCCCTGTGAGACTAGTATTAATTTCCGATACACCACTGCAGGTTCAATGTATTCCTTGTCATACACATTGACGATGAAACACTGAAATTACATCGGAATTAAATACAAAAGGCACAATGCTGCCTAAAGTGCAAGAATAGAGACTCTTCTTACAGTCGGTGCTTTGAGCATTCCCTGTGAGACCAGTATTAGTTTCCGATACACAACTGAAGGTTCAGTGTATTCCTTGGACCTTCACATTGACGATGAAACTCAGAAATCGCATCGGAATTTAATACAAAAGGCACAAGGCTGCCTTAAGTTCAAGAATAGAGACACTTCTTACAGTCGGTGCTTTGAGCATTGCCTCTGAGAGCATTATTAGTTTCTGATACACCACTGCAGGTTCAATATATTCCTTGGACCTTCTCATTGACGATGAAACACAGAAATTACATAGGAATTAAATACAAAAGAAAGAATGCCGCCTTAATGCAAGAAGAGTGAGACTTCTTAGAGTCCATTCTTTAATCATTTCCTATGAGACCAGTATTAGTTTCCAATACACCACTGCAGTTTCAATGTATTACTTGGACCTTCACATTGAAGATGAAACACAGAAATCGCATCGGAATTAAATACAAATGGCACAATGCCGCCTTAATTACAAGAATAGAGACTCTTCTTACAGTCGCTGCTCTGAGCATTCCCTGTGAGACCAGTATTAGTTTCCGATACACCACTGCAGTTCCAATGTATTCCTTGGCCCTTCACATTGACGATGAATCACAGAAATCGCATCGGAATTACATACAAAAGGCACAATTCCGAATTAAGTACAAGAATTGAGACACTTCTTACAGTCGGTGCTTTGGGCATTCCCACTTAGAGCAGTATTAGTTTCCGCTACACCACTGCAGGTTCAAGGTATTCCTTGGACCTTCACATTGACTATGAAACACAGAAATCGCATAGGAATTAAATACAAAAGGCACAAGGCCGCCTTAAGTACAAGAACAGAGACTCTTCTTACAGCCGATGCTTTGAGCACTCCCTGTGAGGCCAGTATTAGTTTCCGATACACCACTGCAGGTTCAATGTATTCCTTGGACCTTCACGTTCACGATGAAACACAGAAATCGCATCGGAATTAAATGCAAAAGGCACAATGCGGCCTTAAGTTCAAGAATAGAGACACTTCTTACAGTCGGTGCTTTGAGCATTGCCTCTGAGAGCATTATTAGTTTCTGATACACCACTGCAGGTTCAAGGTATTCCTTGGACCTTCACATTGACTATGACACTTAGAAATCGCATCGGATTTAAATACAAAAGGCACAATGCCGCCTTAAGTCCAGGAGTAGAGACCATTCTTACAGTCGGTCCTTTGAATATTCCCTGTGAGACCAGTATTAACTTCCGATGCACCACTGCAGTTTCAATGTATTCCTTGCCATACACATTGACGATGAAACACTGAAATTACATCGCAATTAAATACAAAAGGCACAATGCCGCCTTAAGTGCAAGAATAGAGACTCTTCTTGCAGTCGGTGCTTTGAGCATTCCCTGTGAGACCAGTATTAATTTCCGATTCACAACTGCAGGTTCAGTGTATTCCTTGGACCTTCATAGTGTCAATGAAACACAGAAATCGCAATGGAATTAAATACAAAAACACAATGTCGCCTTAAGTACAAGAATAGAGATTCTTGTTACAGTCGGTGCTTTGAGCATTCCCTGTGAGACCTGTATTTGTTTCCGATACACCACTGCAGATTCAATGTATTCCTTGGACCTTCACATTGACGATGAAACACAGAAATCGCGTCGGAATAAAATACAAAAGGCACAATGCCGACTGAAGTACAAGAATAGAGACTCTTTTTACTGTCGGTGCTTTGAGCGTTCCCTGTGAGACCAGTATTAGTTTCCGATACACCACTGCAGGTTCAATGTATTGGTTGGAGCTTCAAATTGACGATGAAACACAGAAATCGCATCGGAATTATATACAAAAGGCACAATGCCGCCTTAAGTAAAGGAGTAGAAAACCTTCTTACAGTTGGTGCTTTGAGCATTCCCTGTGAGACTAGTATTAATTTCCGATACACCACTGCAGGTTCAATGTATTCCTTGTCATACACATTGACGATGAAACACTGAAATTACATCGGAATTAAATACAAAAGGCACAATGCTGCCTAAAGTGCAAGAATAGAGACTCTTCTTACAGTCGGTGCTTTGAGCATTCCCTGTGAGACCAGTATTAGTTTCCGATACACAACTGAAGGTTCAGTGTATTCCTTGGACCTTCACATTGACGATGAAACTCAGAAATCGCATCGGAATTAAATACAAAAGGCACAATGCCGCCTAAAGTACAAGAATAGGGATTCTTCTTACAGTTGGTGCTTTGAGCATTCCCTGTGAGACCAGTATTAGTTTCCGATACACCACTGCAGGTTCAATGTATTCCTTGGAACTTCAAGTTGACGATGAAACACAGAAATCGCATCGGTATTAAATACAAAAGGCACAATGCCGGCTTAAGTACAAGAATACAGACTCTTCTTACAGTCGGTGCTTTGAGCATTCCCTGTGAGCCGAGTATTAGTTTCCGATACACCACTGCAGGTTCAATGTATTCCTTGGACATACACAATGACGATGAAACACTGAAATTACATCAGAATTAAATACAAAAGGCACAATGCCGCCTTCATTACAAGAATAGAGACTCTTCTTACATTCGGTGCTTTGAGCATTCCCTGTGAGACCAGTATTAGTTTCCGATACACCACTGCAGGTTCAATGTATTCCTTGGATACTCACATTGACGATGAAACCCAGAAATCGCATCGGAATTAAATACAAAAGGCACAATGCCGCCTTATGTACAAGAACAGATACACTTCTTACAGTCGGTGCTTTGAGCATTCCCTCTGACAGTAGTATTAGTTTCCGATACACCACTGCAGGTTCAAGGTATTCCTTGGACCTTCACATTGACTACGAAACACAGAAATCGAATCGGAATTAAATACAAAAGGCACAAGGCCCCCTTAAGTACAAGAATAGAGACTCTTCTTACAGTCCGTGCTTTAACCATTCCCTGTGAGACCAGTATTAGTTTTCGATACACCACTCCAGGTTCAAAGTATTCCTTGGACCTTCACATTGACTATGAAACACAGAAATCGACGCGGAATTAAATGCAAAAGGCACAATGCCGCCTAAAGTACATGAATAGAGACTCTTCTTACAGTCGGCGTTTTGAACGTTCCCAGTGAGACCAGTATTAGTTTCCGATACGCCACTGCAGGTTCAATGTATTCCTTGGACCTTCACATTGACGATGAAACACAGAAATCGCATCGGAATTAAATACAAGAGGCACAATGCCGCCTTCATTACAAGAATAGAGACTCTTCTTACATTCGGTGCTTTGAGCATTCCCTGTGAGACCAGTAATAGTTTCCGATACACCACTGCAGGTTCAATGTATTCCTTCACACTGACGATGAAACACAGAAGTCGCATCGGAATTAAATACAAAAGGCATATTGCCGCCTTAAGTACAACAATAGAGACACTTCTTACAGTCGTTGCTTTGAGCATTCCCTCTGAGAGCAGTATTAGTTTCCGATACACCACTTCAGGTTCAAGGTATTCCTTGGACCTTCACATTGACTATGAAACACAGAAATCGCATCGGAATTAAATACAAAAGGCACAATGCCGGCTTAAGTACAAGAATAGAGACTCTTCTTACAGTTAGTGTTTTGAGCATTCACTGTGAGACCAGTATTACTTTCCGATACACCACCGTAGGTTCAATGTATTCCTTGGACTTTCACATTGACAATGAAACACAGAAATCGCATCGGAATTAAATACAAGAAGCACAATGCTGCTTAAAGTACAATATCAGAGACTCTTTTACAGTCTGTGCCTTGAACACTCCCTGTGAGACCAGTATTAGTTTCCGATACACCACTGCAGGTTCAATGTATTCCTTGGACATACACATTGACGATGAAACTCTGAAATTACATCGAAATGAAACACAAAGGGCACAATGCCGCCTTAAGTGCAAGAAGATTGAGACTTCTTAGAGTCTGTGCTTTGATCCTTTCCTGTGAGACCAGTATTAGTTTCTGAATCACCACTGTAGGTTCAATGTATTCCTTGGACATACACATTGACGATGAAACAGTCAAATTACATCCTAATTAAATACAAAAGGCACAATGCCGAATTAAGTGCCAGAAGAGTGAGACTTCTTAGTGTCTGTGTTTTCATCGTTTCCTGTGAGACCAGTATTAGTTTCCGATACACCTCTGCAGGTTCAATGTATTTCTTGGACCTTCAAATTGACGATGAAACACAGAAATCGCATTGGAATTAAATACAAGAAGCACAATGCTGCGTAAAGTACAAGATTAAAGACTCTTCTACAGTCTGTGCCTTGAACACTCCCTGCGTGACCAGTATTAGTTTCCGATGCACCACTGCAGGCTCAATGTATACCTTGGTCCTAAACATTGACGAAGAAACATAGAAATTACATCGGAATTAAATACAAAAGGCACAATGCCGCCATTAGTGCAAGATGAGTGAGACTTCTTAGAATCTGCGCTTTGATCCATTAATGTGAGACCAGCATTAGTTTCCGATACACGACTGCAGGTTCAAAGAATTCCTTGGACCTTGACATTGACTATGAAACACAGAAATCGCATCGGAATTAATTACAAAAGGCACAATTCCGGCTTAAGTACAAGAATAGAGACTCTTCTTACAGTTAGAGCTTTGAGCATTCCCTGTGAGGCCAGTATTAATTTCCGATACACCACTGCAGGTTCAATGTATTCCTTGTCATACACATTGACGATCAAACACTGAAATTACATAGGAAGGAAATACAAAAAACAGAATGCCGCCTTAATGCAAGAAGAGTGAGACTTCTTAGAGTCCATTCTCTGATCCTTTTCTGTGAGACCAGTATTATTTTCCAATACACCACTGCAGGTTCAAAGTATTCCTTGGACCTTCACATTGAAGATGAAACGCAGAAATCGCATCGGAATTAAATACAAATGGCACAATGCCGCCTTAATTACAAGAATAGAGACACTTCTTACAGTCGCTGCTTTGAGCATTCCCTGTGAGACCTGTATTAGTTTCCGATACACCACTGGAGTTTCAATGTATTCCTTGGACCTTCACATTGACGATGAAACACAGAAATCGCATCGGAATTAAATACAAAAGGCACAAGGCCGCCTTAAGTACAAGAACAGAGACTCTTCTTACAGTCGGTGCTTTGAGCATTCCCTGTGAGGCCAGTATTAGTTTCCGATACACCACTGCAGGTTCAAAGTTATTCTTGGACATTCACATTGACTATGAAACACAGAAATCGCATCGGAATTAAATGCAAAACTCACAATGCCACCTTAAGTACAAGAATAGAGACTCTTCTTACAGTCGGTGTTTTGAGCATTCCCTGTGGGACCAGTATTAGTTTCCGATACACCACTGCAGGTTCAATGTATTCCTTGGACCTTCACATTGACGATGAAACACAGAAATCGCATCGGAATTAAATACAAAAGGCACAATGCCGGCTTAAGTAGAAGAATAGAGACTCTTATTACAGTTAGTGCTTTGAGCATTCCCTGTGAGACCGGCATTAGTATCCGATACACCACTGCAGGTTCAAAGTATTCCTTGGAACTTCACATTGACTATGGGTCACAGAAATCGCATCGCAATTAAATACAAAAGGCACAAGGCCGCCTTAAGTACAAGAACAGAGAATCTTCTTACAGTCGGTGTTTTGAGCATTCCCTGTGATAGCAGTATTAGTTTCCGATACACCACTGCAGGTTCAATGTATTCCTTGGACCTTCACATTGACGATGAAACACAGAAATCGCATCGGAATTAAATACAAAAGGCACAATGCCGCCTTAAGTACAAGAATAGAGACTCTTCTTACAGTCGGGCTTTGAGCATTCCCTGTGAGACCAGTATTAGTTTCCGATACACCACTGCAGGTTCAATGTATTCCTTGGACATACACATTGACGATGAAATACTGAAATTACATCGGAATTAAATACAATAGGCACAATGCCGCCTTAAGTGCTAGAAGAGTGAGACTTCTTAGAGTCTGAACTTGATCCTTTCCTGTGAGACCAGTATTAGTTTCCGATACACCACTGCAGGTTCAATTGTAACCTCCCCACCGTAATTTTAAAAGAAATAAAAGACAATACTTAACAGAAATGGGAGCCGAGTGTAACCTCCCCACAAAAATTTGAAAGAAAGAAATATGACAATATTTAATTATGAATGCTAATGGACATTGCTCTAAGCGTAACCTGCCCACAATCAAATGTACTGACAATGGCAACAAAAATGTGAAATTCGCAATCTGACTCGAATGTAAATCCTTCAAAAAAAATTAAAGTCCATTCAGTGATAAGGAAATTCAATTAAACCGAAACATCGGTCTTTGGCCCTGTGCAAAAATCAAAATTAAATTCTTACCTCATTGCAACACCTACTCAAATTTCTGCTCTTGTTGTTGTGCACCGCTTGGAGGAACTGCATTGCAAATAATAATATTCCTTTTTTCTTTAATTTTACTGAAAATTTTCTTTAAAAGAAGTGGAATGAAATGGGAAGTGCAACGAAATCTTTAGTTCAATAAAAAATAAAAATTTGAAAAATGCTTTTGAAATTAAAAATTATTATTGGGGCACTTTTTGGAGAATAATTACAATAAACAAATTTTTACATTATCTAATGATTATATTAATTAACAGTATACCTTATTCACCATCTTGACCAGTGTTGTCGACCGCTCTCCATGACGACTATTGGCGTACTGCACTGCACGACTACTACTAGAGTACTGCACTCAACTAGACAGAGCTACAGACTCGCAACGACTAACTGACAGACTGAGAACCGCTCGCAACACTCGCGCGGTCAAGCGCATACTCTCTGGTCACAGATGCTACAATGCCTCGCCATCGCTGCTATGTTACATACGTGTTTCATAACCCTCCACTGGGGGGGCAAAAATTTGGCAGCGATGGTGAGTCATTTGGACTTGCCAAGCGCGGCAAAATTTTTCTTTAATTAACAAAATCCTACAACTTACAGAATATTTAAATGTTGTGCACACGCACTAAGTACAAAATATATCAGACAAAGGCAAAATGTGAATACAAAACATAGTAGCAAATCAGAAAAATGTATATACAAATTTTTTGACAGATAACAAAGTGCACAGGCACTGAAAAAATTCTTTAGCACATTCAGAACAAATAAACAGACTGGCAAAAAATATTATGTTGAAAAGTGACATGAGTGCACATGCACTGCAGTTGAGAACATATCAGTAATTGATGAAATGTATGTACAATTAATAACAAATGATATAAGTGCATACGCATTGAAGTATTGAATATACAGAATGAGTACAATCATATTGAAAAATGAGAAAAATGCACAGGCACTGAAGTTCAATAGAAAACAGATTAACGCTTAACATAAGTGCACATGCACTGTAGTTCAGAACATATCATTAAAATAAAAATGTATATACACTATAAAAGACAAGAATGTACGTACGTATACTGTATACTGTACTTCAGAACAAATCGAAAAATGTCTTTAGCATTTTCGCAATAAATAAACATAATGACAAAACATCATGTCCAAAGTGCACACGCACTGAAAAAATGTCTTTAGCATTTTCACAACAAATAAACATAATGGCAAAACATCATGTCGACCAGTGACATAAGTGTACTCGCACTGGAGTTCAGCGAATCGAAAAAAAATGTATAACCTACGAACAGAAATGATTTTCATTATGTGACAAGAATTAGGATAGGAAAGGGAAGGATTGCATCATGGTTGTAGCACTTTAGATTGCACACAGCTGTTCTGAAAGTCCATATCTTTCCACAGAAGTACAACACCAAGTGACACAACTTGAAGTTCTTTTCCCATCAGAATTTATCAGTGTAGCCAAGACACTGAACTGTCGTAGTAATGTTCCATGTTTTCATTTTGGCAGTACATTAGGTACACCAAACAGTGGGATCATAATAACGTCTTCGTTGCTCACGGTGGTGGACAGCATGTCGTGTCAACACCACGCTCTTACAAGGCACACCAACGTAGAATTAGTGCAAAAACCAAATATAGTGCTCCATGATCACTAGGATAAACAGGACAAATGGACATTGCAGTAATTTAGGGTAGTCAGCTTATGAGGTGAAGGACATCAAGTCACATAATATTGACAGTTACAGACTTAATTAGCAGTTTGTGGCATTCATAGCCCAGTTATTGAACATTTCTGTACCAAGTATGTAGTATTACAGAAAAATGTTCATTAATTGTTTTACATAGAATCAGTAGCCTTCTTTTCCTGGTTACAAAGCATTATGAAATAATCGCATTCTTTTTTGTCACAGAGTATAATTAAGAATCATTAACCTTCTCCTAATTACAGTTAATTAATCATTTGTCATTAATTAATCATTTGTCGTTAATTAATCATTTGTCTAATTACAGTTAATTAATCATCTGTCGTTAACTAATCATTTGTCTAATTACAGTTAATTAATTAATCATTTGTCATTCCAATATAGTAAGAATTATTAGCCTTAATTAATTACAAAGCATTATTAAACAGTACCATAGTTAATTACAAAGCATTATTAAACAGTACCATAGTTAATTAATTACGTGTCATTACAATCTATTAAGAAGCACTAGCTGGCATCATGGGTAATCGTATTACAATAAACAGTGGCGGTCCTTGGCCAGTTACAAAGTATGTTTAGTATGACAGAATAATGTTCATCAGAAGCCTTAATTGAAAAGGAGAGTCAATTATTGGCCTAGCATTAACATAATACATTGAGTGATACAAATTATTGGCACTCATTGGCCATTAACCAAAACATGAAAACTCAACATGGGAAAAAAAGGGCTAATTAATGGCATAATTAATAACAATTCTTCAAGTGACATTAATTATTGGCACTCAGTGGCCAGCAAGTATTGAATAGAATCATCATTCAGTATTATTCAGATTATTACGAAGTCATTATTAAAAATCAGTTAATTACAGTCAAATCATTAAAAATCACAGGCATTATAAGTAGTATCATTACAATAAACAGTGTTCCTCCTTCAGTAGTATTCAGATCATTACAAAGTCATTATTAAAATCAGTTAATTACAGTCAAATCATTAATAATCACAGGCATTATTAGTAGTATCATTACAATAAACAGTGGCAGTTATTAGCTAGTGACAAAGCATTATTTTGAATATAGTCTCATTAAGAGGTCATTACTCAAGTGACATGCTATTCAGAGTTGATCAGTATTATTCAGAATTGTCATAAACTAGTGACATTATGTGCGACTGGTAATACATTTTTTTGGTAGCAATGCATTGCGTTGGGATCGATAATTAATTGCTGAAACATAACACTATTTGCTTTTGACCTATTGCAGCAAATGAGGATAGGTAACGTCATTCGTCATGAGTCAGCTGTAGCAAGATTATGTAACAAGGCAGTACAGGTGATCACATTTATAAACGATAGACACAAATGGGTAAAAATATAAAAATGCAAGTACTAGAACAGGTATAATAAGTAACAGGTTTAGTAAGTATCATGAAAAACTTCTCCTGGAAAAATTACAAAATGGATTATTGACCTGAAAGAAGAAACGCACACTATGCTGAAAAGTAGTGAACTTCGAATTAACAGGTAGCGAAATGTGTATAAAAATGTGTTTCATAGCTGTCCTTTCCAAAACTTTCCGTCATCCTACTATGCAATATTACACCTGCTGTCAAAGCAAACTGCAACAAATACTTAAATAACTACATAACATAAATACATAACTTCAACATTATCCTCATCTGTAAAGAAAACTTCATTATCCATATCATCATAACTTCACTATTATCATCATCTGTAAAGAAAAACTTCATTATTCATAACATCATATCCTTCATCATTATTCATCAGTATTCATTATCATCTGCAAAAAATCACTTCATTACTCATTATACAATTATTCCTTATCTCTAGCATATTTCATCACTAAAACTAAGATGTGTAGTTCAGTCTGACAGCCTGCATCAATCACCTTGTAATCTGAAAGAAAAAATTAGTTAAGACTGCTATTCTGTGATGAGTACAGTATAGTCTTGTTAATGCTTGTTAATCCTGATCCATTTACTCTTCCTCATAAAGTTATTGCATCTCCTTTCGTTTATCCCGTAGGTGAAATTCCCATTTCTGTTGAATTTATTTCTTACATGCATCATTTCTTTCTGAAATTGATGAGCAGAGATTAATGTCTTGCATTTAAATCATATACCCACTAAATAATGACTGGTTTATGGTGACACAATTAACCATACAGCATAACATGACAGAAAACGTAATATGTTAAAGACGTTGACAGTGTTCAGATGCAAAAATGTACACAGAATAATACAATGCAGTAGCAAAAAAAAAAAAAAATGTAAAACAGTCACGATGTTGAGATGTCATAGGGCAAAAAAAATGTCAAAGTCGACTGTTGTGTGTTATATCTTAACTATTTCACAATACATACAAACAAAACTGGAGTACAATCATATACACAAAAAAAGTGGAAAATGTGCACGGTCTGATGTGTAACGACAAGAAAAGCGACCTGCTAACCTTACCTTGCCGGGCACTTGCCAAGAAAAAATACGATAATCATCAGTAATTAGTCACGTGAAATAATTGCATTAGTAAATGGCATCATAGTGTGTTGAATCATACAGTGGTTTCACTCATTAAACGGTTTAATGTTTGAGATATGGTGATTGCCTTTCGATTTTCTAGTTCTCAAAGTTTCGACGTGTACAACATTGGGGTGAGGGATGCTGCGAATCCGATACGGACCTGCGTATAGAAGTTCAAATTTACTGCACTTACCTTTTAATTTACTGGATAAATAGTGTGTACGTACTAGTATCTTCTGTCCAACGTGAAAGTCGCGGCGTGTACAAACCTGTTTTTGCTGTCTTCTCCGGCGCTCTGCGGCACGTTTGATGTTGTTCAGCGCAATGTCAATTATTTCGTGGTGTCGTAATCGACGAGATGTAGGAAATGTTATTAACTCTTTAATTTTGTTAGGTGGTTCAGCATTTTTCAGTATAACAGACGGAGATAGCATAGTGGATTCATTTGGTATGGAATTAATTACATCTTGGAATGAGAGTATGTGTGTATCCCAATCAATATGTCTTTTGTGGCAGTATATTCTACACAGTTTACCAATTTCTTTCATTAACCTTTCACAGGGGTTCGAAGAAGCGTGGTACTTGGATATATAGATCGGAGAAATGTTTCTAGCTCGTAACATACGTGTCCATACGCCACATCGAAATTGTGATCCATTATCAGAAATTACTTTCATTACATGCCCTACATGAGATAGAAAATGTTTTACAAATGCTTTCGAAACAGTTTTAGCAGTAGCTTTGCGTAATGGAGTGAAAGTAACAAATTTTGAAGTGAGCTCAACAGCGACAAAGATGTAGCAAAAACCTCTGTTAGTTCTCGGAATCGGACCAAAAATATCTACTGCGGCCATATGTCTTAATTTAACAGGTATAATGGGATATAAAGGAGGAATATGTGAAGTGGTGTCTGATTTAGCTTTCTGGCAAATTTTACAAGACGCTAAAACTCGTCGTATACGTTTCTCCATGTTGGCAAAATAACAGTTCTGTCTCAGTATAAGAAAACATTTTCGTGCTCCGTAATGTGCGTAGCTTAAATGAGTGTACCAAATTAATTTGTTGACCAGTTCGTCAGGAATGCATAATAACCAATTGTTGCTGTCAGGATGAGAGCGGCGAAACAGAACGTCATTGCGTACAGTGTAATGGTTTCTAATCGTAACATTTTTTCTATCTTGCCAAAGGTGTTTAATTTCTTTCCACACATTGTCTTTATTTTGTTCTTGTGCTATGTCCTGTAATGACGATGAAATAAAATTTTCAAAAGCAACTTGCTGAATGTACATGACACTGAAATTTGTTTTGCAGAAGTTGGTTGCTACGTCTTGCTGATTGTTGCCAAGAGAACGCGATAGTGCGTCTGCTATAACATTTTGTGTGCCGGGAATGTGAACTATTGTAAAATTAAATTCTTGTAAATAAAGTTTCCATCTGCTTAATCTGTCGTGAGTAAATTTAGCTGAAAGCAAAAATTGTATAGCTCTATGGTCTGTGTAAACGGTGGTATGTCTGCCATAAAGAAAGTGCCGAAATCTCGTAAAAGCCCATACAACACATAATGTTTCCAGTTCTGTAACGGAATAATTTCGTTCAGCAGGTGACAAAATGCGGCTTGCAAATGCGATGTTTTTAATTACTGTAGAGCCATCTTCTTCTATTTCCTGAAAAATGTGTACGCCTAAAGCGGTGTTGGAACTGTCGGTGGCAATGGAAAAATTTCTGGTAAGATCTGGGTGCGATAATAGTGGAGCATTCAACAAAGCATGTTTCAAATAACATTCTCGTGAGCAAAATTCTGCGTGTCAAAAGTAATGTTTGCGTTACTGTAATATGCAATCTGTGCTGTATCTGGTTAAAATCTATCGTACGTGTTATTATTTACGGGAGAATGTTGTGGCATATCCACTATATGAACTGTTCTGTTATTTCTTATTGACGTGTTACGCTATAGATGACACCTATTGTCTGTTTCATTCGTGATAATACGTTGTTGCTAATGTTCTTGCTGCTCATAATATCGACTGTTATTAAATGTACGCTGAAAATTGTGCTCGTTATTTTTACGTCTGTCAAGATAGTAATTTCTATACGGCGTATTGCTATGCGAGTTGAAATAGTGTGTTGTCTGTACGTAGTTATTTCTTTGCTGCCATGCGTTACCATTTGTTGGAGCTGGGACTATACGTGCACGCGGCGAAACATTAAAGCCTGGTTGACCTTGTAGACTGCATTGTTGGTTAGGTATGCTAAGCGGCTGACTTTCATGCTGTTGTGGTGGAAAACGTCTATTGTTACCAAAAAATGCGTTTGCTGTTAATTTTACACATACTGATGATTACGATTTTATCTGTAATTAAAATTACGCTGGTTTTGGAGTGCCTAAAGAATGTTGTCACTTTCAGTAAAAATTTGTCACATCGGGTTTTCATTACTCGTTTCTTAATACTACGTAGAGCAATAGTTAAAGAGCAGTTTTGATAGATATAAAGGATAGTAGAAGAAAAGGCAGCAGTGCAGAAAACTAAAGATGAAATAGCACTACTACAGCTCGGGGCCCTATGCTCGCTACGGCACATATTCATTAAAGCGTAATGAATCCCCTGAGGTCATTTACGCACTGCAAATAAATTTCAGCTTTTGTGTTACAGGCAATAGCGGTAAAATTTCAAAGGCAAATTGTTGTATTCGTGCTAATTCAAATTTCTTCATTACAGGCAATGCTGTTGTAAATACAAAAATAAATTGTCGCATCTGGTTCAAAGCTAGCTTCTGCATTACAGATAATAGCGGTGAAAGTACAAAAATAAATTGTCGTATACAGTGCAAATCGTGTATCTGTGCTCTGTCATTATTAAATTCCTTACATTTTCTTACAAATGCAAACTGCTTATTATCAACTTTTTCGTCACTGAATTTGAGAACACGTTCGGGTTTGTGTGACAATTTGTTTGTCTGTGTCATTTCGTACTTCAAGTTACGTAGCTTTTCAGATTTTAAGTCGCGTGGCTTTTCGGGTTTTACGTCTCGTAGTCTCTGTAAATTGTTCACATTATACACGCTGCGTGAGTCAGACAAATGTTCGCAAAGTGGCGTCTGTTGTGGCATGTTATTAACTGAAATGTTTTTCATCTCTGTTACTTCTTGTTGTAAATTTGATAACTTCCTACGTAACGTGTTGTTAGATGAATCGATCTCATTAATTGTCTGCTGTAAATTTTGAAAATCAGGTGTTTGGATAAATGAAACAGGTGCAGTATCGTCTGATTTATTGTCATTAGTATTTTCGATAACATCAATACGACTGGCCAATTCATCATATTTTTCAGTCAGTATTTTAACCTGATCATCGGTTTTAGAATCAGACGCATTAATCTGTTTTTGCAACTTGCGCGTAGTTTCGCTCAGTTTTTTAACATCAGCTTTGATAACATCACAATCCTGTGTTAGATCTAATTGTTCGAATCTATCTGTCACTGTTTGAATATTTACTGTGTGTGTATCTGTTTTTGATTTAAGGTCAGAAATTTCATCCCGTAATCCCGCGTTCAATTGTTCTATGGTATTAATTTTGTCGGACACTGTAGTAATATTATTGTCTACATACGTCTTCGCTTTCGCGAATATTTTACGTTTGTCCTCTTGTCTTTGTGCAGTGATTGTTTCCATGACTTGTCGTTTTACTTTGTTTTGATCTTGAATAAATCTGCGGAAACGCGTATCACTGTTCTGTATGTGCTGATTAAAGCGCTCGTTAATCTGAGTGTTTTGCTGTTCGAATTTCGCGTCTATCTTTGCGTCCACTGTGCGCGAAAGTTCTACCGTCATTGCTCTAAACTCGTCCCGTAATTGTGCAGCTTTTTCAGAGCATTGTTTAGCGACTCCGCTAATTTCGTCTCTGAGTGTTTCTGTTGCGGCTGTTTGCATTTCCCTTAATTCTTGTGCAACAGACTTAATTTCTTCGCTATTTTTTTGAGAACAAGCCTCAATTTCCACGCGCAACTGTTCCTTAGTGTCATGGCACTGCGCGGCAACGTCTCTAATTTGTTCACTAAGCTGTCTGTTCTGTTCCCTAAGTTGTTTGAAATTTTCACTCTGTTGTCGGACCTGTTCACTAAGTTTGTCTTGATTTTTGTCATTATTGTCAAGTTTTTCATTTAAGTGTTTGTTATCTTCCCTAAGTTGTTTGAAATTTTCGTCATTTTTATTAAATTTTTCATTAAACTGTTCGAAATTTTGCCGCAAAAATGCCATAATTAGATCCGATTCAAGATTAGCATTTCTATTCTCTGTGCTGTTCAATAGTGGATCTGGAACTTTCTCGCTTACTGTAACCATTTGGTTATTCTGAGATTTAGAAAAAAGTTTGTCAGTCGGATGTACACTGTCAGACATTATTTCGGAATTAAATAAATCCATCGTACTTTGAGTATCCTGTTCATTTTCATTAGACAAATTTGTCTGTACATTACTTGAGTTTCCCGAATCGGGTGTGTTAAGCTGGGCAGCGCTCATTACAATAGAGCGTTCTGCGTCATCAATTGTCGTCAAGTTAACAGACGAGACAATTGAGTTCGTTTGTTCATCATTAAGGTGAAAGTCATCATTAGTGGTTGGAATGCACTGATTGTTAGTGAACGCAGGATTGTCATCATTACACTGCGTGTCGCATGTCCTATCGGCAAAGTTGTTTGGGTCGGTAATTTCATTCATAATACCTCGCGATACACTATTCACAGTCTTTCGCGGCATTTTAACAATAGTCAAAATTATTCACAAAATAAATAAGCACAATGCAAAAACAACACACAAATACAACAAAGCAACAAATTGCCGTTGACCTGTAGAAAGAAAGTCACAATATTATTAAAAGCGTTGCGCTAAATCCTAATTATATCTAAGCAAATAAGAGCAGATATCTGACTGTTGTTCAAAAGACTCTCAACGAAATACGATCCTGGCCTGGGTGTCGCCAAGTGTAACCTCCCCACCGTAATTTTAAAAGAAATAAAAGACAATACTTAACAGAAATGGGAGCCGAGTGTAACCTCCCCACAAAAATTTGAAAGAAAGAAATATGACAATATTTAATTATGAATGCTAATGGACATTGCTCTAAGCGTAACCTGCCCACAATCAAATGTACTGACAATGGCAACAAAAATGTGAAATTCGCAATCTGACTCGAATGTAAATCCTTCAAAAAAAATTAAAGTCCATTCAGTGATAAGGAAATTCAATTAAACCGAAACATCGGTCTTTGGCCCTGTGCAAAAATCAAAATTAAATTCTTACCTCATTGCAACACCTAGTCAAATTTCTGCTCTTGTTGTTGTGCACCGCTTGGAGGAACTGCATTGCAAATAATAATATTCCTTTTTTCTGTAATTTTACTGAAAATTTTCTTTAAAAGAAGTGGAATGAAATGGGAAGTGCAACGAAATCTTTAGTTCAATAAAAAATAAAATTTTGAAAAAATGCTTTTGAAATTAAAAATTATTATTGGGGCACTTATTGGAGAATAATTACAATAAACAAATTTTTACATTATCTAATGATTATATTAATTAACAGTATACCTTATTCACCATCTTGACCAGTGTTGTCGACCGCTCTCCATGACGACTATTGGCGTACTGCACTGCACGACTACTACTAGAGTACTGCACTCAACTAGACAGAGCTACAGACTCGCAACGACTAACTGACAGACTGAGAACCGCTCGCAACACTCGCGCGGTCAAGCGCATACTCTCTGGTCACAGATGCTACAATGCCTCGCCATCGCTGCTATGTTACATACGTGCTTCACAATGTATTCCTTGGACCTTCACATTGACGATGAAACACAGAAATCGCATCGGAATTAAATACAAAAGGCACAATGCCGCCTTAATTACAAGACTAGAGACTCTTCTTACAGTCGGTGCTTTGGGCATTCCCTGTGAGTCCAGTAATAGTTTCCGATACACCACTGCAGGTTCAATGTATTCCTTGGACTTTCACGTTCACGATGAAACACAGAAATCGCATCGGAATTAAATGCAAAAGGCACAATGCCGCCTTAAGTACAAGAATAGAGACACTTCTTACAGTCGGTGCTTTGAGCATTGCCTCTGAGAGCAGTATTAGTTGCCGATACACCACTGCAGGTTAAAGATATTCCTTGGACCATCACATTGACTATAAAAAAACACAGAAATCGCATCGGAATTAAATACAAGAAGCACAATGCCGCTTAAAGTACAAGATCAGAGACTCTTTTACAGTCTGTGCCTTGAACACTCCCTGTGAGACCAGTATTAGTTTCCGATACACCACTGCAGGTTCAAATTATTCCTTGCACCTTCACACTGACTATGAAACACAGAAATCGCATCGGAATTAAATACAAAAGACACAATGCCGCCTTAAGTACAAGGATAGAGACACTTCTTACAAGCGGTGCTTTGAGCATTCCCTCCGAGACTAGTATTAGTTTCCGATACACCACCGCAGGTCCAAGGTATTCCTAGGACCTTCACATTGACTATGAAACACAGGTATTGCATCGGAATTAAATACAAAAGGCACAAGGCCGCCTTAAGTACAAGAATAGAGACACTTCTTACAGTCGGTGCTTTGAGCATTCCCTCTGAGAGCAGTATTAGTTTCCGATACACCACTGCAGGTTCAATGTATTCCTTGGACATACACATTGACGATGAAACACTGAAATTACATCGAAATTAAATACAAAAGGCACAATGCCGCCTTAAGTGCAAGAAGAGTGAGACTTCTTAGGGTCTGTGCTTTGATCCTTTCCTGTGAGACCATTATTAGTTTCCGATTCACCACTGTGGGTTCAATGTATCCCTTGGACATACACATTGACGATGTAACACAGAAATTACATCGGAATTAAATACAAAAGGCACGTTGCCGCCTTAAGTGCAAGAAGAGTGAGACTTCTTAGAGTCTGTGCTTTGATCCTTTCCAGTGAAACCAGTATTAGTTTCCAATACACCACTGCAGGTTCAAGTAATTCCTTGGATACACACATTGACAATCAAACACTGAAATTACATCGGAATTAAATACAAAAGGCACAATTCCGTCTTAAGTACAATAATACTGACTCTTCTTACAGTCTGTGATTTGAGCATTCCCTGTGAGATAAGTATTAGATACCTAAGCACTAATGCAGGATTAATGTATCCCTTGGAACCACACATTGACGATGAAACACAGAAAATTCATTTTAATTAAATACAAAAGGCACGATGCCGCCTTAAGTGCAAGAAGAGTGAGACTTCTTAGAGTCTGTGCTTTGATCCTTTCCAGTGAAACCAGTATTAGTTTCCAATACACCACTGCAGGTCCAAGTAATTCCTTGGTTACACACATTGACAATCAAACACTGAAATTACATCGGAATTAAATACAAAAGGCACAATGCCGCCATAAGTGCAAGAAGAGTGAGACTTCTTAGTCTGTTCTTTGATCCTTTCCTGTGAGACCAGTATTAGTTTCCGATACACCACTGCAGGTTCAATGTATTCCTTGGAGCTTCACATTGACGATGAAACACAGAAATCGCATCGGAATTAAATATAAGAAGCACAATGCCGCATAAAGTACAAGATCAGAGACTCTTCTACAGTCTGTGCCTTGAACACTCCCTGTGAGACCAGTATTAGTTTCCGATACACCACTGCAGGTTCAATGTATTCCTTGATCATACACATTAACGATGAAACACTCAAATTACATCGGAATTAAATACAAAAGGCACAATGCCGCCATCAGTGCAAGAAGACTGAGACTTCTTAGTGTCTGTGCTTTGATCCTTTCCTGTGAGACCAGTATTAGTTTCCGATACACCACTGCAGGTTCAATGTATTCCTTGGACCTTCACATTGACGATGAAACACAGAAATCGCGTCGGAATGAAATACAAAAGGCACAATGCCGCATTAAGTAAAGGAGTAGAGAACCTACTTACAGTTGGTGCTTTGAGCATTCCCTGTGAGACCAGTATTAATTTCCGATACACCACTGCAGGTTCAATGTATTCCTTGTCATACACATTGACGATGAAACACTGAAATTACATCGGAATTAAATACAAAAGGCACAATGCCGCCCAAAGTGCAAGAATAGAGACTCTTCTTTCAGTCGGTGCTTTGAGCATTCCCTGTGAGACCAGTATTAGTTTCCGATTCACAACTGAAGGTTCAGTGTAATCCTTGGACCTTCACATTGACGATGAAACTCAGAAATCGCATCGGAATTAAATACAAAAGGCACAATGCCGCCTTATGTACAAGAACAGAGACACTTCTTACAGTCGGTGCTTTGAGCATTCCCTCTGAGAGCAGTATTAGTTTCCGATACACCACTGCAGGTTCAAAGTTATTCTTGGACATTCACATTGACTATGAAACACAGAAATCGCATCGGAATTAAATGCAAAAGGCACAATGCCGCCTTAAGTACAAGAATAGAGACTCTTCTTACAGTCGGTGTTTTGGACGTTCCCTGTGAGACCAGTATTAGTTTCCGATACACCACTGCAGGTTCAATGTATTCCTTGGACCTTCACATTGACGATGAAACACAGAAATCGCATCGGAATTAAATCCAAAAGGCACAATGCCGCCTTAATTACAAGAATAGAGACTCCTCTTACATTCGGTGCTTTGAGCATTCCCTGTGAGACCAGTAATAGTTTCCGATACACCACTGCAGGTTCAATGTATTCCTTGGACCTTCACATTGACGATAAAACACAGAAGTCGCATCGGAATTAAATACAAAAGGCACAATGCCGCCTTAAGTACAAGAATAGAGACACTTCTTACAGTCGGTGCTTTGAGCATTATCTGTGAGATCAGTATTAGTTTCCGATACACCACTGCAGGTTCAATGTATTCCTTGGACCTTCACATTGAAGATGAAACACAGAAATCGCATCGGAATTAAATACAAAAGGCACAATGACGGCTTAAGTCCAAGAATAAAGACTCTTCTTACTGTTAGTGCTTTGAGCATTCCCTGTGAGGCCAGTATTAATTTCCGATACACCACTGCAGGTTCAATGTACTCCTTGTCATACACATTGACGATGAAACACTGAAATTACATAGGAATTAAATACAAAAGACAGAATGCCGCCTTAATGCAAGAAGAGTGAGACTTCTTAGAGTCCATTCTTTGATCCTTTTCTGTGAGACATGTATTAGTTTCCGATACACCACTGCAAGTTCAATGTATTCCTTGGACCTTCACATTGAAGATGAAACACAGAAATCGCATCGGCATTAAATACAAATGGCACAATGCCGCCTTAATTACAAGAATAGAGACCCTTCTTACAGTCGCTGCTTGGAGCATTCCCTGTGAGACCTGTATTAGTTTCCGATACACCACTGCAGTTTCAATGTATTTCTTGGACCTTGACATTGACGATGAAACACAGAAATCGCATCGGAATTAAATACAAAAGGCACAAGGCCGCCTTAAGTAAAAGAACAGAGACTCTTCTTACAGTCGGTGCTTTGAGCATTCCCTGTGAGGCCAGTATTAGTTTCCGATACACCACTGCAGGTTCAAAGTTATTCTTAGACATTCACATTGACTATGAAACAAAGAATTCGCATCGGAATTAAATGCAAAAGGCACAATGCCGGCTTAAGTAGAAGAATAGAGACTCTTCTTACAGTTGGTGCTTTGAGCATTCCCTGTGAGACCGGCATTAGTTTCCGATACACCACTGCAGGATCAAAGTATTCCTTGGACCTTCACATTGACTATGGATCACAGAAATCACATCGCAATTAAATACAAAAGGCATAAGGCTGCCTTAAGTACAAGAACAGAGACTCTTCTTACAGTCGGTGTTTTAAGCATTCCCTGTGAGAGCAGTATTAGTTTCCGATACACCACTGCAGGTTCAATGTATTCCTTGGACCTTAACATTGACGATGAAACACAGAAATCGCATCGGAATTAAATACAAAAGGCACAATGCCGCCTTAAGTACAAGAATAGAGACTCTTCTTACAGTCGGTGCTTTGAGCATTCCCTGTGAGACCAGTATTAGTTTCCGATTCACCACTGCAGGTTCAATGTATTCCTTGGACTTTCCCGTTCACGATGAAACACAGAAATCGCATTGGAATTAAATACAAGAAGCACAATGCCGCTTAAAGTACAAGATCAGAGACTCTTTTACAGTCTGTGCCTTGAACACTCCCTGTGAGACCAGTATTAGTTTCCGATACACCACTGCAGGTTCAAATTATTCCTTGCACCTTCACACTGACTATGAAACACAGAAATCGAATCGCAATTAAATACAAAAGACACAATGCCGCCTTAAGTACAAGGATAGAGACACTTCTTACAAGCGGTGCTTTGAGCATTCCCTCCGAGACTTGTATTAGTTTCCGATACACCACTGCAGGTTCAGGTATTCCTTGGGCCTTCACATTGACTATGAAACACAGATATCGCATCGGAATTAAATACAAAAGGCACGTTGCCGCCCTAAGTGCAAGAAGAGTGAGACTTCTTAGAGTCTGTGCTTTGGTCCTTTCCTGTGAGACCAGCATGAGTTTCCGATTCACCACTGCAGGCTCAATGTATTCCTTGGACCTACACATTGACAATGAAACACAGAACTTACGTCGGAATTAAATACAAAATCCTCAATTCCGTCTTAAGTACAATAATAGTGACTCTTCTTACAGTCTGTGATTTGAGCATTCCCTATGAGACAAGTATTAGATACCGAAGCACCAATGCAGGATTAATGTATCCCTTGGACCCACACATTGACGATGAAACACAGAAATTTCATTTTAATTAAATACAAAAGGCACGATGCCGTCTTAAGTGCAAGAAGAGTGAGACTTCTCAGAGTCTGTGCTTTGATCCTTTCCAGTGAAACCAGTATTTGTTTCCAATACACCACTGCAGGTTCAAGTAATTCCTTGGATACACACATTGACAATCAAACACTGAAATTACATCGGAATTAAATACAAAAGGCACAATGCCGCCTTAAGTGCAAGAATAGGGAGACTTCTTAGTCTGTTCTATGATCCTTTCCTGTGAGACCAGTATTAGTTTCCGATACACCACTGCAGGTTCAATGTATTCCTTGGAGCTTCACATTGACGATGAAACACAGAAATCGCATCGGAATTAAATATAAGAAGCACAATGCCGCGTAAAGTACAAGATCAGAGAGACGTCTACAGTCTGTGCCTTGAACACTCCCTGTGAGACCAGTATTAGTTTCCGATACACCACTGCAGGTTCAATGGATTCCTTGATCATACACATTGACGATGAAACACTCAAATTACATCGGAATTAAATACAAAAGGCACACTGCCGCCTTCAGTGCAAGAAGAGTGAGACTTCTTAGTGTCTGTGCTTTGATCCTTTCCTGTGAGACCAGTATTAGTTTCCGATTCACCACTGCATTCACAATGTATTCCTTGGACCTACTCATTGACGATGAAACACAGAACTTACATCGGAATTAAATACAAAAGGCACAATTCCGTCTTAAGTACAAGAATAGTGACTCTTCTACAGTCTGTGCCTTGAACACTGCCTGTGTGACCAGTATTAGTTTCCGATGCACCACTGTAGGTTCAATGTATTCCTTGGACATACACATTGACGATGAAACACTGAAAATACATCGGAATTAAATACAAAAGGCACAATGCCCCCGTAAGTACAAGAATAGAGATTCTTCTTACAGTCGATGCTTTGAGCATTCCCTGTGAGACCAGTATTAGTTTCCGATACACCACTGCAGGTTCAATGTATTCCTTGGACATACACATTGACGATGAAACACTGAAAATACATCGGAATTAAATACAAAAGGCACAATGCCGCCTTAAGTGCAAGAAGAGTGAGTCTTGTTAGGGTCTGTGCTTTAATCCTTTCCTGTGAGACCAGTATTAGTTTCCGATACACCACTGCAGGTTCAATGTATTCCTTGGACATACACATTGAAGATGAAACACAGAAATTACATCGGAATTAAATACAAAAGGCACAAAACCGAATAAGTACAAGAATAGTGACTCTTCCTACAGTCTGTGATTTGAGCATTTCCTGTGAGACCAGTTTTAGATACGGATGCACCAATGCAGGATTAATGTATTACTTGGTCCCACACATTGACGATGAAACACAGAGATTGCATTGGATTTAAATACAAATGGCAAAATGCCGCCGTAAGTACACAAATAGTGACTCTTCTTACAGTCTGTGCAATGAGCAATCCGTGTGAGATCAGTATTAGTTTCCGATAAACCACTGCAGTTGCAATGTATTAATTGGACCTTCACATTGACGATGAAACACAGAAATTGCATCGGAATTAAATACAAAAGCCACAATGCCGCCTTATGTACAAGAAGAGAGACTCTTCTATGAGTCTATACTTTGACCGTTTTCTGTGAGACCAGTACTAGAATCCGATGCACCACTGAAGGTTTAATGCATAACTTGGACCTTCACATTGACGATGAAACACAGAAATTGCATCGGAATTAAATACAAAAGGCACACTGCCGCCATAAGTACAAGAATAGAGACTCTTCTTACAGTCGGTGCTTTGAGCATTCCCTGTGAGACCAGTATTTGTTTCCGATACACCACTGCAGGTTCAATGTATTCCTTGGAGATTCACATTGACAATGAAATACTGAAATTATATCGGAATTAAATACAAAAGGCACAATGCCGCCTTACGTGCAAGAGGAGTGAGACTTCTTAGAGTCTGTGCTTTGATCCTTTCCTGTGATACCACTATTAGTTTCCGATACAATACTGCAGGTTCAATGTATTCCTTGGGCACACACATTGACGATGAAACACTGAAATTACATTGGAATTAAATACAAAAGGCACAATACCGCCTTAAGTGCAAGAAGAGTGAGACTTCTTAGAGTCTGTGCTTTGATCCTTTAATGTGAGACCAGTATTAGTTTCCGATACACCACTACAGGTTCAATGTATTCCGTGGACCTTCACATTAACGATGAAACACAGAAATCGCAACGGAATTAAATACAAAAGGCACTATGCCGCCTTATGTACAGGAATAGAGACTCTTCTTACAGTCGGTGCTTTGAGCATTCCCTGCGAGACCAGTATTAGTTTCCGATACACCACTGCGGGTTCAATGTATTCCTTGGACATACATATTGAAGATGAAACACTGAAATTAAATCAGAATTAAATACAAAAGGCACAATGCCGCCTTAAGTTCAAGAATGTTGAGACTTCTTAGAGGCTGTGCATGATCCTTTAATGTGAGACAAGTATTAGTTTCCGATACACCACTGCAGGTTCAATGTATTCCTTAGACATACACATTGTCGATGAAACACCGAAATTACATCGGAATTAAATACAAAAGGCACAATGCTGCCTTAAGTGCAAGAAGAGTGAGACTTCTTAGGGTCTGTCCTTTGATCCTTTCCTGTGAGACCAGTATTAGTTTCCGATACACCACTGCAAGTTCAATGTATTCCTAGGACATTCACATTGACGATGAAAAACAAAAATCGCATCGGAATTAAATACAAAAGGCACTATGCCACCTTAAGTACAAGAATAGAGACACTTGTTACAGTCGGAGCTTTGAGCATTCCCTGTGAGACCAGTATTAGTTTCCGATACACCACTGCATGTTCAATGTATTCCCTGAACCTTCACATTGACGATGAAACACAGAAATGACATCGGGATTAAATACAAAAAACACAAAACCGCCTTAAGTACAAGAATAGTGACTCTTCTTACAGTCTGTGATTTGAGCATTCCCTGTGAGACCAGTTTTAGTTTCCGATACACCACTGCAGGTTCATAGTATTCCTTGGACCTTCACATGGACGATGAAATACAGAAATCGCATCGGAATTAAATACAAAAGGCACAATGCCGCCTTAAGTACAGGAAGAGAGACTCTTTTTACAGTCGGTGCTTTGAGAAATCCCTGTGAGACCAGTATTAGACCCCGATACACCACTGCAGGTTCAATGTATTCCTTGGACCTTCACATTGTTGATGAAACACTGAAATTACATCGGAAATTAATACAAAAGGCACAATGCCGCCTTAAGTGCAAGAGGAGTGAGACTTTATAGTCTGTGCTATGATCCTTTCCTGTGAGACCTTTATTAGCTTCCGATACATCACTGCAGGTTCAATGTATTCCTTGGACCTTCACATTGGCGATGAAACACAGATATCGCATCGGAATTAAATACAAAAGGCACAATGTCACCTTAAGTGCAAGAATAGAGACTCTTCTTACAGTCGGTGCTTTGAGCATTCCCTGTGAGACCAGTATTAGTTTCTGATAGACCAATGCCAGTTCAATCTATTCTGAGGACTTTCACATTGACGAAGAAACACAGATATCGCATCGGAGTTAAATACAAAAGGCAAAATGTCGCCATAAATACAAGAATACAGACTCTTCTTACAGTCGGTTCTTTGAGCATTCCCTGTGAGACCAGTATTAGTTTCCGATACACCACTGCAGGTACAATGTATGCTTTGGACCTTCACATCGACGATGAAACACAGTAATTACATCGGAATTAAATACAAAAGGCAGAATTCCGCCTTAATTGCAAGAATAGAGACTCTTCTTACAGTCGGTGCTTTGAGCATTCCCTGTGAAACCAGTATTAGTTTCCTATACACCACCGCAGGTTCAATGTATTCCTTGGACTTACACATTGACGATGAAACACTGAAATTACATCGGAATTAAAAACAAAAGGCACTATGCCGCCTTAAGTGTAAGACGAGTGTGACTTCTTAGAGTGTGTGCTTTGATCCTTCCCTGTGAGACCAGTATTAGTTTCCGATACACCACTGCAGGTTCAATGTATTCCTTGGACCTTCACATTGATGACGAAACACAGAAATCGCATCGGAATTAAATACAAAAGGCACAATGCCATCTTAAGTACAAGAATGGAGACTCTTCTTACAGTCGGTGCTTTGAGCTTTCCCTGTGAGACCAGTATTAGTTTCCGATACACCACTGCCGGTTCAATGTATTCCTTGGACATACACATTGACGTTTAAACACTGTAATTGCATCGGAATTGAATACATAGGGCACAATGCTGACTTAAGTACACGAATAGAGAAACATCTTACATTCGGTGCTTTGAGAATTCCCTGTGAGACCAGTATTAGTTTCCGATACACCACTGCGGGTTCACTGTATTACCTGGACCTTCACATTGACGATGAAACACTGAAATTACATCGGATTTAAATACAAAGGGCATAATGCCGCCTTAAGTGCAAGAAGAGTGAGACTTCTTAGTCTGTGCTTTGATCCTTTCCTGTGAGACCAGTATTAGCTTCCGATACACCACTGCAGGTTCAATGTATTCCTTGGACCTTCACATTGGCGATAAAGGACAGGAATCGCATCGGAATTAAATACAAAAGGCACAATGTCGCCTTAAGTACAAGAATAGAGACTCTTCTTACTGTCGGTGCTTTGAGCATTCCCTGTGAGACCAGTATTAGTTTCCGATACACCACTGGAGGTTCAAAGTATTCCTTGGACCTTCACATTGACGATGAAACACAAAAATCGCATCGGAATTAAATACAAAAGGCACATTGTCCCCTTAAGTACAAGAATAGAGACTCTTCTTACAGTCGGAGTTTTTTAGCATTCCCTGTGAGACCAGTATTAGTTTCCGATACACCACTGCAGGTTCAATGTATTCCTTGGTCCTTCACATTGACGATGAAACACTGAAATTTCATCGGATTTAAATACAAAAGGCATAATGCCGCCTTAAGTACAAGAATAGAGACTCTTCTTACAGTCGGTGCTTTGAGCATTCCCTGTGAGACCAGTATTAGTTTCCAATACACCACTGCAGGTTCAATGTATTCCTTGGACATACACATTGACGATGAAACACTGAAATTTCATCGGATTTAAATACAAAAGGCACAATGCCTCCTTAAGTGCAAGAAGAGTGAGACTTCTTAGAGTCTGTGCTTCGATCCTTTTCTGTGAGACCAGTATTAGTTTCCGATACACCACTGCAGGCTCAATGCATTCCTTGGACCTTCACATTGACGATGAAACACAGAAATCGCATCTGAATTAAATACAAAAGGCATAATGCCGCCTTAAGTACAAGAATAGAGACTCTTCTTACAGTCGGTGCTTTGAGCATTCCCTGTGAGACCAGTATTAGTTTCCAATACACCACTGCAGGTTCAATGTATTCCTTGGACATACACATTGACGATGAAACACTGAAATTTCATCGGATTTAAATACAAAAGGCACAATGCCGCCTTAAGTGCAAGAAGAGTGAGACATCTTAGAGTCTGTGCTTCGATCCTTTTCTGTGAGACCAGTATTAGTTTCCGATACACCACTGCAGGCTCAATGCATTCCTTGGACCTTCACATTGACGATGAAACACAGAAATCGCATCTGAATTAAATACAAAAGGCATAATGCCGCCTTAAGTACAAGAATAGAGACTCTTCTTACAGTCGGTGGTTTGAGCATTCCCTGTGAGACCAGTATCAGTTTCCGATACACCACTGCATGTTCATTGTATTCCCTGGACCTTCACATTGACGATGAAACACTGAAATTACGTCGGAATTAAATACAAAGGGCATTATGCCGCGTTAAGTGCGTGAAGAGTGAGACTTCTAGTCTGTGCTTTGATCCTTTCCTGTGAGACCAGGATTAGTTTCCGATACACCACTGCAGGTTCAATGTATTCCTTGGACATACATATTGTCGATGAAACACTGAAATTACATCGGAATTAAATACAAAAGGCACAATGCTGCCTTAAGTGCAAGAAGAGTGAGAGTCCTAAGGGTCTGTGCTTTGATCCTTTCCTGTGAGACCAGTATTAGACTCCGAATCACCACTGCAGGTTCAATGTATTCCTTGGACTTTCACATTGTCGATGAAACACTGAAATTACATCGGAATTAAATACAAAAGGCACAATGCCGCCTTATGTGCAAGAAGAGTGAGACTTTATAGTCTGTGATTTGTTCTTTTCCTGTGAGACCATTATTACCTTCCGATACATCACTGCAGGTTCAATGTATTCCTTGGACCTTCACATTTTCGATGAAACACAGATATCGCATCGGAATTAAATACAAAAGGCACAATGTCGCCTTAAGTGCAAGAATAGAGACTCTTCTTACAGTCGGTGCTTTGAGCATTCCCTGTGAGGCCAGTATTAGTTTCTGATAGACCAATGCCGGTTCAATCTATTCTGAGGACTTTCACATTGACGAAGAAACACAGAAATCGCATCGGAAATAAATACAAAAGGCAAAATGCCGCCTTAAATACAAGAATACAGACTCATCTTACAGTCATTGCTATGAGCATTATCTGTGAGACCAGTATTAGTTTCCGATACACCACTGCCGGTTCAATCTATTCTTAGGATTTTCACATTGACGAAGTAACACAGAAATCGCATCGGAGTTAATTACAAAATGCAAACTGCCGCCTTAAATACAAGAATAGAGACTCTTCTTACAGTCTGTGCTTTGAGCATTCCCTGTGAGACCAGTATTAGTTTCCGATACACCACTGCAGGTTCAATGTATTCCTTGGACCTTCACATTGACGATGAAACACAGAAATTGCATCGGAATTAAATACAAAAGGCACAATGCCGCCGTAAATACAAGAATTGAGACTCTTCTTACGGTCGGTGCTTTAAGCATTCCCTGTGAGACCAGTATTAGTTTCCGATACACCACTGCATGTTCTATGTATTCCTTGAACCTTCACATTGACGATGAAACACAGAAATGACATCGGAATTAACTACAAAAATACAAAACCGCCTTAAGTACAAAAATAGTGACTCTTCTTACAGTCTGTGATTTGAGCATTCCCTGTGAGACCAGTTTTAGTTTCAGATACACCACTGCAGGTTCATAGTATTCCTTGGACCTTCACATTGACGATGAAATACAGAAATCGCATCGGAATTAAATACAAAAGGCACAATGCCGCCTTAAGTACAGGAATAGAGACTCTGCTTACAGTCGGTGCTTTGAGCATTCCCTGTGAGACCAGTATTAGTTTCCGATTCAAACACTGCAGGTTCAATGTATTCTTTGGATCTTCACATTGACGATGAAACCCAGAAATCGCATCGGAATTAAATACAAAAGGCACAATGCCGCCTTATGTACAAGAACAGAGACACTTTTTACAGTCGGTGCTTTGAGCATTCCCTCTGAGAGCAGTATTAGTTTCCGATACACCACTGCAGGTTCAAGGTATTCCTTGGACCTTCACATTGACGATGAAACACAGAAATCGCATAGGAATTAAATACAAAAGGCACAAGGCCGCCTTAAGTACAAGAACAGAGACTCTTCTTACAGTCGGTGCTTTGAGCATTCCCTTTGAGGCCAGTATTAGTTTCCGATACACCACTGCAGGTTCAAAGTTATTCCTGGACATTCACATTGACTATGAAACACAGATATCGCATCGGAATTAAATGCAAAACGCACAATGATGCCTTAAGTACAAGAATAGAGACTCTTCTTACAGTCGGTGATTTGAACGTTCCCTGTGAGACCAGTATTAGTTTCCGATACACCACTGCAGGTTCAATGTATTCCTTGGACCTTCACATTGACGATGAAACACAGAAATCGCATCGGAATTAAATACAAAAGGCACAATGCCGCATTAATTACAAGAATAGAGACTCCTCTTACATTCGGTGCTTTGAGCATTCCCTGTGAGACCAGTAATAGTTTCCGATACACCACTGCAGGTTCAATGTATTCCTTGGACCTTCACATTGACGATGAAACACAGAAGTCGCATCGGAATTAAATACAAAAGGCACAATGCCGCCTTAAGTACAAGAATAGAGACACTTCTTACAGTCGGTGCTTTGATCATTCCCTCTGAGAGCAGTATTAGTTTCCGATACACCACTTCAGGTTCAAGGTAATCCTTGGACCTTCACATTGACTATGAAACACAGAAATCGCATTGAAATTAAATACAAAATGCACAAGGCCGCCTTAAGTACAAGAATAGAGACTTTTCTTACTGTTGGTGCTTTGAGCATTCCCTGTGAGACCAGTATTAGCTTCCGATACACCAATGCAGGTACAATGTATTCCTTGGACCTTCACATTGACTATGAAACACAGAAATCGCATCGGAATTAAATACAAAAGGCACAATGCCGGCTTATGTACAAGAACAGAGACTCTTCCTACAGTTAGTGTTTTGAGCATTCACTGTGAGACCAGTATTACTTTCCGATACACCACCCCAGGTTCAATGTATTCCTTGGACTTTCACATTGACGATGAAACACAGAAATCGCATCGGAATTAAATACAAGAAGCACAATGCCGCGTAACGTACAAGATCAGAGACTCTTCTACAGTCTGTGCCTTGAACACTCCCTGTGAGACCAGTATTAGTTTCCGATACACCACTGCAGGCTCAATGTATTCCTTGGTCCTAAACATTGACGAAGAAACATAGAAATTACATCGGAATTAAATACAAAAGGCACAATGCCGCCATTAGTGCAAGATGAGTGAGACTTCTTAGAATCTGCGCTTTGATCCATTAATGTGAGACCAGCATTAGTTTCCGATACACGACTGCAGGTTCAAAGTATTCCTTGGACCTTGACATTGACTATGAAACCCAGAAATCGCATCGGAATTAAATACAAAAGGCACAATGCCGGCTTAAGTTCAAGAATAGAGACTCTTCTTATAGTTAGTGTTTTGAGCATTCCCTGTGAGGCCAGTATTAATTTCCGATACACCACTGCAAGTTCAATGTACTCCTTGTCATACACATTGACGATGAAACACAGAAATTACATAGGAATTAAATACAAAAGACAGAATGCCGCCTTAATGCAAGAAGAGTGAGACTTCTGAGAGTCCATTCTTTGATCCTTTTCTGTGAGACCAGTATTAGTTTCCGATTCACCACTGCAGGTTCAATGTATTCCTTGGACCTTCACATTGAAGATGAAACACAGAAATCGCATCGGAATTAAATACAAACGGCACAATGCCGCCTTAATTACAAGAATAGAGCCACTTCTTACAGTCGCTGCTTTGAGCATTCCCTGTGAGACCTGTTATAGTTTCCGATACACCACTGCAGTTTCAATGTATTCCTTGGACCTTCACATTGACGATGAAACACAGAAATCGCATCGGAATTAAATACAAAAGGCACAAGGCCGCCTTAAGGACAAGAACAGAGACTCTTCTTACAGTCGGTGCTTTGAGCATTCCCTGTGAGGCCAGTATTAGTTTCCGATACACCACTGCAGGTTCAAAGTTATTCTTAGACATTCACATTGACTATGAAACACAGAAATCGCATCGGAATTAAATGCAAAAGGCACAATGCCGCCTTAAGTTCAAGAATAGAGACTCTTCTTACAGTCGGTGTTTTGAGCACTCCCTGTGAGACCAGTATTAGTTTCCGATACACCACTGCAGGTTCAATGTATTCCTTGGACCTTCACATTGACGATGAAACACAGAAATCGCATCGGAATTAAATACAAAAGGCACAATGCCGGCTTAAGTAGAAGGATAGAGACTCTTCTTACAGTTAGTGCTTTGAGCATTCCCTGTGAGACCGGCATTAGTTTCCGATACACCACTGCAGGTTCAAAGTATTCCTTGGACCTTCACATTGACTATGGATCACAGAAATCGCATCGCAATTAAATACAAAAGGCACAAGGCCACCTTAAGTACAAGAACAGAGACTCTTCTTACAGTCGGTGTTTTGAGCATTCCCTGTGAGAGCAGTATTAGTTTCCGATACACCACTGCAGGTTCAATGTATTCCTTGGACCTTCACATTGACGATGAAACACAGAAATCGCATCGGAATTAAATACAAAAGGCACAATGCCGCCTTAAGTACAAGAATAGAGACTCTTCTTACAGTCGGTGCTTTGAGCATTCCCTGTGAGACCAGTATTAGTTTCCGATACACCACTGCAGGTTCAATGTATTCCTTGGACATACACATTGACTATGAAATACTGAAATTACATCGGAATTAAATACAAAAGGCACAATGCCGCCTTAAGTGCTAGAAGAGTGAGACTTCTTAGAGTCTGACCTTGATCCTTTCTTGTGAGACCAGTATTAGTTTCCGATACACCACTGCAGGTTCAATGTATTCCTTGGACCTTCACATTGACGATGAAACACAGAAATCGCATCGGAATTAAATACAAACGGCACAATGCCGCCTTAATTACAAGAATAGAGACTCTTCTTACAGTCGGTGCTTTGGGCATTCCCTGTGAGACCAGTAATAGTTTCCGATACACCACTGCAGGTTCAATGTATTCCTTGGACCTTCACGTTCACGATGAAACACAGAAATCGCATCGGAATTAAAGGCAAAAGGCACAATGCCGCTATAAGTACAAGAATAGAGACACTCCTTACAGTCGGTGCTTTGAGCATTGCCTCTGTGAGCAGTATTAGTTGCCGATACACCTCTGCAGGTTCAAGCTATTCCTTGGACCATCACATTGACTATAAAAAAACACAGAATCGCATCGGAATTAAATATAAGAAGCACAATGCCGCATAAAGTACAAGATCAGAGACTCTTTTACAGTCTGTGCCTTGACCACTCCCTGTGAGACCAGTATTAGTTTCCGATACACCACTGCAGGTTCAAATTATTCCTTGCACCTTCACACTGACTATGAAACACAGAAATCGCATCGGAATTAAATACAAAAGACACAATGCCGCCTTAAGTACAAGGATAGAGACACTTCTTACAAGCGGTGCTTTGAGCATTCCCTCCGAGACTAGTATTAGTTTCCGATACAGCACTGCAGGTTCAAGGTATTCCTTGGACCTTCACATTGACTATGAAACACAGATATCGCATCGGAATTAAATACAAAAGGCACAAGGCCGCCTTAAGTGCAAGAAGAGTGAGACTTCTTAGAGTCTGTGCTTTGATCCTTTCCTGTGAGACCATTATTAGTTTCCGATTCAGCACTGTGGGTTCAATGTATCCCTTGGACATACACATTGACGATGTAACAAAGAAATTACATCGGAATTAAATACAAAAGGCACGTTGCCGTCTTAAGTGCAAGAAGAGTGAGACTTCTTAGAGTCTGTGCTTTGATCCTTTCCAGTGAAACCAGTATTAATTTCCAATACACCACTGCAGGTTCAAGTAATTCCTTGGATACACACATTGACAATCAAACACTGAAATTACATCGGAATTAAATACAAAAGGCACAATGCCGCCTTAAGTGCAAGAAGAGTGAGACTTCTTAGTCTGTTCTTTGATCCTATCCTGTGAGACCAGTATTAGTTGCCGATACTCCACTGCAGGTTCAATGTATTCCTTGGAGCTTCACATTAACGATGAAACACAGAAATCGCATCGGAATTAAATATAAGAAGCACAATGCCGCGTAAAGTACAAGATCAGAGACTCTTCTACAGTCTGTGCCTTGAACACTCCCTGTGAGACCAGTATTAGTTTCCGATACACCACTGCAGGTTCAATGTATTCCTTGATCATACACATTGACGATGAAACACTCAAATTACATCGGAATTAAATACAAAAGGCACAATGCCGCCTTCTGTGCAAGAAGAGTGAGACTTCTTAGTGTCTGTGCTTTGATCCTTTCCTGTGAGACCAGTATTAGTTTCCGATTCACCACTGCATTCACAATGTATTCCTTGGACCTACTCATTGACGATGAAACACAGAACTTACATCGGAATTAAATACAAAAGGCACAATTCCGTCTTAAGTACAAGAATAGTGACTCTTCTACAGTCTGTGCCTTGAACACTCCCTGTGTGACCAGTATTAGTTTCCGATGCACCACTGTAGGTTCAATGTATTAATTGGACATACACATTGACGATGAAAAACTGAAAATACATCGGAATTAAATACAAAAGGCACAATGCCGTATTAAGTGCAAGAAGAGTGAGTCTTGTTAGAGTCTGTGCTTTAATCCTTTCCTGTGAGACCAGTATTCGTTTCCGATACACCACTGCAGGTTCAATGTATTCCTTGGACATACACATTGACGATGAAACACAAAAAATTACATCGGAATTAAATACAAAATGCACAAAACCGAATAAGTACAAGAATAGTGACTCTTCTTACAGTCTGTGATTTGAGCATTCCCTGTGAGACCAGTATTAGTTTCTGATAGACAAATTCCAGTTCAATCTATTCTGAGGACTTTCACATTGACGAAGAAACACAGAAATCGCATCGGAGTTAAATACAAAAGGCAAAATGCCGCCTTAAATACAAGAATACAGACTCTTCTTACAGTCGGTGCTTTGAGCATTCCCTGTGAGACCAGTATTAGTTTCCGATACACCACTGCAGGTACAATGTATTCTTTGGACCTTCGCATCGACGATGAAACACAGTAATTACATCGGAATTAAATACGAAATGCAGAATTCCGCCTTAATTGCAAGAATAGAGACTCTTCTTACAGTCGGTGATTTGAGCATTCCCTGTGAAACCAGTATTAGTTTCCTATACACCACTGCAGGTTCAATGTATTCGTTGGACATACACATTGACGATGAAACACTGAAATTACATCGGAATTAAAAACAAAAGGCACTATGCCGCCTTAAGTGCAAGACGAGTGTGACTTCTTAGAGTGTGTGCTTTGATCCTTCCCTGTGAGACCAGTATTAGTTTCCGATACACCACTGCAGGATCAATGTATTCCTTGGACCTTCACATTGACGATGAAACACAGAAATCGCATCGGAATTAAATACAGAAGGCACAATGCCGTCTTAAGTACAAGAATGGAGACTCTTCTTACAGTCGGTGCTTTGAGCTTTCCCTGTGAGACCAGTATTAGTTTCCGATACACCACTGCCGGTTCAATGTATTCCTTGGACATACACATTGACGTTTAAACACTGTAATTGCATCGGAATTGAAAACAAAGGGCACAATGCTGACATAAGTACACGAATAGAGAAACATCTTACATTCGGTGTTTTGAGAAATCCCTGTGAGACCAGTATTAGTTTCCGATACACCACTGCGGGTTCATTGTATTCCCTGGACCTTCACTTTGACGATGAAACACTGAAATTACTACGGATTTAAATACAAAGGGCATAATGCCGCCTTAAGTGCAAGAAAAGTGAGACTTCTTAGTCTGTGCTTTGATCCTTTCCTGTGAGACCAGTATTAGCTTCCGATACACCACTGCAGGTTCAATGTATTCCTTGGACCTTCACATTGGCGATAAAACACCGGAATCGCATCGGAATTAAATACAAAAGGCACAATGTCGCCTTAAGTACAAGAATAGAGACTCTTCTTACTGTCGGTGCTTTGAGCATTCCCTGTGAGACCAGTATTAGTTTCCGATACACCACTGGAGGTTCAAAGTAGTCCTTGGACCTTCACATTGACGATGAAACACAAAAATCGCATCGGAATTAAATACAAAAGGCACATTGTCGCCTTAAGTACAAGAATACAGACTCTTCTTACAGTCGGTGCTTTGAGCATTCCCTGTGAGACCAGTATTAGTTTCCGATACACCACTGCAGGTTCAATGTATTCCTTGGTCCTTCACATTGACGATGAAACCCAGAAATTACATCGGAATGAAATACAAAAGGCACAATGCCGCCTTAAGTGCATGAATAGAGACTCTTCTTACAGTCGGTGCTTTGAGCATTCCCTGTGTGACCAGTATTAGTTTCTGATAGATCACTGCCGGTTCCATCTATTCCTAGGACTTTCACATTGACGAAGAAACACAGAAATCGCATCGGAATTAAATACAAAAGGCAAAATGCCGCCTTAAATACAAGAATACAGACTCTTCTTACAGTCGGTGCTTTGAGCATTCCCTGTGAGACCAGTATTACTATCTGATACACCACTGCAGGTTCAATGTATTCCTTGGACCTTCTCATTGACGATGAAACAGAGAAATCGCATCGGAATTAAATACAAAAGGCACAATGCCGCCTTAAGTACAAGAATAGAGACTCTTCTTACAGTCGGTGCTTTGAGCATTCCCTGTAAGACCAGTATTAGTTTCCAATACACCCCTGCAGGTTCAATGTATTCCTTGGACATACACATTAACGATGAAACACTGAAATTACATCGGATTTAAATACAAAAGGCACAATGCCGCCTTAAGTGCAAGAAGAGTGAGACTTCTTAGAGTCTGTGCTTTGATCCTTTCCTGTGAGACCAGTATTAGTTTCCGATACACCACTGCAGGTTCAATGTATTCCTTGGACCTTCACATTGACGATGAAACACAGAAATCGCATCGGAATGAAATACAAAAGGCACAATGCCGCCTTAAGTACAAGAATAGAGACTCTTCTTACAGTCGGTGCTTTGAGCATTCCCTGTGAGACCAGTATTAGTTTCCGATACACCACTGCATGTTCATTGTATTCCCTGGACCTTCACATTGACGATGAAACACTGAAATTACATCGGAATTAAATACAAAGGGCATAATGCCGCGTTAAGTGCGTGAAGAGTGAGACTTCTAGTCTGTGCTTTGATCCTTTCCTGTGAGACCAGTATTAGTTTCCGATACAACACTGCAAGTTTAATGTATTCCGTGGACATCCACATGGACGATGAAACACTGAAATTACATCGGAATTAAATACAAAAGGCACAATGCCGCCTTAAGTACAGGAATAGAGACTCTTCTTACAGTCGGTGCTTTGAGCATTCCCTGCGAGACCAGTATTAGTTTCCGATACACCACTGCGGGTTCAATGTATTCCTTGGACATACACATTGAAGATGAAACACTGAAAATAAATCAGAATTAAATACATAAGGCATAATGCCGCCTTAAGTGCAAGAATGGTAAGACTTCTTAGAGGCTGTGCATGATCCTTTAATGTGAGACAAGTATTAGTTTCCGATACACCACTGCAGGTTCAATGTATTCCTTGGACATACATATTGTCGATGAAACACTGAAATTACATCGGAATTAAATACAAAAGGCACAATGCTGCCTTAAGTGCAAGAAGAGTGAGAGTTCTAAGGGTCTGTGCTTTGATCCTTTCCTGTGAGACCAGTATTAGACTCCGAATCACCACTGCAGGTTCAATGTATTCCTTGGACTTTCACATTGTCGATGAAACACTGAAATTACATCGGAATTAAATACAAAAGGCACAATGCCGCCTTAAGTGCAAGAAGAGTGAGACTTTATAGTCTGTGATTTGTTCCTTTCCTGTGAGACCATTATTAGCTTCCGTTACATCACTGCAGGTTCAATGTATTCCTTGGACCTTCACATTTTCGATGAAACACAGATATCGCATCGGAATTAAATACAAAAGGCACAATGTCGCCTTAAGTGCAAGAATTGAGACTCTTCTTACAGTCGGTGCTTTGAGCATTCCCTGTGAGACCAGTATTAGTTTCTGATAGACCAATGCCGGTTCAATCTATTCTGAGGACTTTCACATTGACGAAGAAACACAGAAATCGCATCGGAAATAAATACAAAAGGCAAAATGCCGCCTTAAATACAAGAATACAGACTCTTCTTACAGTCATTGCTTTGAGCATTCCCTGTGAGACCAGTATTAGTTTCCGATACACCACTGCCGGTTCAGTCTATTCTTAGGATTTTCACATTGACGAAGTAACACAGAAATCGCATCGGAGTTAATTACAAAATGCAAAATGCCGCCTTAAATACAAGAATAGAGACTCTTCTTACAGTCTGTGCTTTGAGCATTCCCTGTGAGACCAGTACTAGTTTCCGATACACCACTGCAATTTCAATGTATTTCTTGGACCTTCACATTGACGGTGAAACACAGAAATCGCATCGGAATTAAATACAAAAGGCACAATGCCGCCCTAAGTACAAGAATAGGGACTCTTCTTAGAGTCGGTGTCTTGAGCATTCCCTGTGAGACCAGTATTTGTTTCCGATACACCACTGCATGTTCAATGTATTCCTTGAACCTTCACATTGACGATGAAACACAGAAATGACATCGGAATTAACTACAAAAATACAAAACCGCCTAAGTACAAGAATAGTGACTCTTCTTACAGTCTGTGATTTGAGCATTCCCAGTGAGACAAGTTTTAGTTTCAGATTCACCACTGCAGGTTCATAGTATTCCTTGGACCTTCACATTGGCGATGAAATACAGAAATCGCATCGGAATTAAATACAAAAAATCACAATGCCGCCTTAAGTACAGGAATAGAGACTCTGCTTACAGTCGGTGCTTTGAGCATTCCCTGTGACACCAGTATTAGTTTCCGATACACGACTGCAGGTTCAAAGTATTCCTTGGACTTTCACATTGACGAAGCGACACAGAAGTTACATCGGAATTAAATACAAAAGGCACAATGCCGTTTTAAGTACAAGAATGGAGACTCTTCTTACAGTCGGTGCTTTGAGCTTTCCCTGTGAGACCAGTATTAGTTTCCGATACACCACTGCCGGTTCAATGTTTTCCTTGGACATACACATTGACGATGAAACACTGAAATTGCATCGGAATTAAATACAAAAGGCACAATGCTGACTTAAGTACATGAATAGAGAATCATCTTACATTCGGTGCTTAGAGAATTCCCTGTGAGACCAGTATTAGTTTCCGATACACCACTGCGGGTTCATAGTATTCCCTGGACCTTCACATTGACGATGAAACACTGAAATTACATCGGAATTAAATACAAAGGGCATAATGCCGCATTAAGTGCAAGAAGAGTGAGACTTCTTAATCGGTGATTTGATCCTTTCCTGTGAGACCAGTATTAGTTTCCGATACACCACTGGAGGTTCAAAGTATTCCTAGGACCTTCACATTAACGATGAAACACAGAAATCGCAACGGAATTAAATACAAAAGGCACAATGCCGCCCTAAGTACACGAATAGGGACTCTTCTCACAGTCGGTGCTTTGAGCATTGCCTGTGAGACCAGTATTACTTTCCAATACACCACTGCAGGTTCAATGTATTCCTTGGACATACACATTGACGATGAAACACTGAGATTACATCGGAATTAAATACAAAAGGCACAATGCCGCCTGAAGTGCAAGAATAGAGACTCTTCTTACAGTCGGAGATTTGAGCATTACCTGTGCGACCAGTATTAGTTTCCGATACACCACTGCAGGTTCAGTGTATTACTTGGACCTTCACATTGACGATGAAACACAGAAATCACATCGGAATTAAATACAAAAGGCACAATGCCGCCATAAGTACAAGAATAGAGACTCTTCTTACAGTCGGTGCTTTGAGCATTCCCTGTGAGACCAGTATTAGATTCCGATACAGCACTGCAGGTTCAATGTATTCCTTGGACGTAAACATTGACGATGAAACACTGCGAACACATCGGAATTAAATATAAAAGGCACAAATCCACCTGAAGTACAAGAATAGAGACTCTTCTTACAGTCGGTGCTTTGAGCATTCCCTGTGAGACCAGTATTAGTTTATAATACACCACTGCAGGTTCAATGTATTCCTTGGACATACACATTAACGATGAAACACTGAGATTACATCGGAATTAAATACAAATGGCCCAATGCCGCCTGAAGTACAAGAATAGAGACTCTTCTTACAGTCGGTGCTTTGAGCATTCCCTGTGCGACCAGTATTAGTTTCCGATACACCACTGCAGGTCCAATGTATTACTTGGACCTTCACATTGACGATAAAACACAGAAATCGCATCGGAATTAAATACAAAAGGCACAATGCCGTCTTAAGTACAAGAATAGGGACTCTTCTTACAGTCGGTGCTTTGAGCATTCCCTGTGAGACCATTATCAGTTTCTGATACACCACTGCAGATTCAATGTATTCCTTGGACATACACATTGACGATGAAACACTGAGATTACATCGGAATTAAATACAAAAGTCACAATGCCGCCTGAAGTACAAGAATAGAGACTCTTCTTACAGTCGGAGCTTTGAGCATTCCCTGTGCGACCAGTATTAGTTTCCGATACACCACTGCAGGTTCAATGTATTCCTTGGACATACACATTGACGATGAAACACTGAAATTACATCGGAATTAAATACAAAAGTCACAATGCCGCCTTAAGTGCAAGAAGAGTGAGACTTCTTAGAGTCTATGCTTTGATCCTTTCCTGTGAGACCAGCATTAGCCTCCGATACACCACTGCAGGTTCAATGTATTCCTTGGACCTTCAAATTGAAGATAAAACACAGAAATCGCATCGGAATTAAATACAAAAGGCCCAATGCGGCCTTAAGTACAAGAATAGAGACTCTTCTTACAGTCGGTGCTTTGAGCATTCCCTGTGAGACCAGTATTAGTTTCTGATACACCACTGCAGGTTCAATGTATAACTTGGACCTTCACATTTACGATGAAACACTGAATTTACATCGGAATTAAATACAAAATGCACAATGCCGCCTTAAGTGCAAGAAGAGTGAGGCTTCTTAGGGTCTGTGCTTTGATCCTTTCCTGTGAGACCAGTATTAGTTTCCGATACACTACTGCAAGTTCAAGGTAATCCTTGGACCTTCACATTGATGATAAAACAAGGAAACCGCATCGGAATTATATACAAAAGGCACAATGCCGCCTTAAGTACAAGAATAGAGACTCTTCTTACAGACTGTGCTTTGAGCATTCCCTGTGAGACCAGTATTAGTTTCCGATACAGCACTGCAGGTTCAATGTATTCCTTGGATGTAAACATTGACGATGAAACACTGCGAACACATCGGAATTAAATATAAAAGGCACAATGCTGCCTTAAGTACAAGAATAGAGACACCTCTTACAGTCAGTGATTAGAGCATTGCCTGTGAGACCAGTATTAGTTTCCAATACACAATGCAGGTTCAATGTAGTCCTTGGACATACACATTGACGATGAAACACATAAATTACATCGGAATTAAATACAAAAGGAACAATGCCGCCTTAAGTGCAAGAATAGAGACTCAACTTACGGTCCATGCTTTGAGCATTCCCTGTGAGACCAGTATTAGTTTCCAATACACCACTGCAGGTTCAATGTATTCCTTCTACCTTCACATTGACGATGAAACACAGAAATCTCATCGGAATTTAATATAAAAAGCACAACGCCGCCTTAAGTACAAGAATAGAGACACTTCTTACAGTCGGTGCTTTCAGCATTCCCTGTGAGACCAGTATTAGTTTCCAATACACCACTGCAGGTTCAATGTATTCCTTGGACATACACATTGACGATATAACACTGAGATTACATCGTAATTAAATACAAATGGCCCAAAGCCGCCTGAAGTACAAGAATACAGACACTTCTTACAGTCGTTGCTTTGAGCATTCCCTGTGAGACCAGTATCAGTTTCCGATACAGCACACCATGTTCAATCTATTCTTTGGACTTAAAAATGGACGACGAAACACTGAAATTATCTCGGAATTAAATACAAAAGGCACAATGTCGCCTTCAGTGCAACACGAGTGAGACTTCTTAGAATCTGTGCTTTGATCCTTTCCTGTGAGACCAGTATTAGTTTTCGGTACACCACTGCAGGATTAATGTATTCCTTGGACCATCACATTTACGATGAAACACAGAAATCGCATCGGAATTAAATACAAAAGGCACAATGCCGCCTTAAGTACAAGAATAGAGACTCTTCTTACAGTCGGCGCTTTGAGCATTCCCTGTGAGACCAATATTACTTTCCGATACACCACTGCAGGTTCAATGTATTCCTTGCACATTCACATTGACGATGAAACACAGAAATCGCAACGGAATTAAATACAAAAGTCACAATGCCGCCATAAGTACAAGAATAGAGACTCTTCTTATAGTCGGTGCTTTGAGCATTCCCTGTGAGACCAGTATTAGTTTCCGATACACCACTGCAGGGTCAATGTATTCCTCGGACCTTCACATTGACGATGAAACACAGAAATCGCAACGGAATTAAATACAAAAGTCACAATGCCGCCTTAAGTACAAGAATAGAGACTCTTCTTACAGTCAGTGCATTGAGCACTCCCTGTGAGACCTGTATTAGTTTCCGATACACCACTGGAGGTTCAATGTAATCCTTTGACCTTCACATTGACGATGAAACACAGAAATTGCATCGGAATTAAATACAAAAGGCACAATGCCGCATAAGTACATGAATAGAGACTCTTCTTACAGTCGTTGCTTTGAGCATTCCCTGTGAGACCAGTATTGAATTTCCGATACACCACTGCAAGTTCAATGTATTCCTTGGACCATAACATTGAAGATGAATCACAGAAATCACATCGGAATTAAATACAAAAGGCACAATGCCGCCATAAGTACAAGAATAGAGACTCTTCTTACAGTCGGTGCTTTGAGCATTCCCTGTGAGACCAGTATTAGTTTCCAATACACCATTGCAGGTTCAATGTAGTCCTTGGACATACACATTGACAATGAAACACTGAAATTACATCGGAATTAAATGCAAAACGCACAATGCCGCTTTAAATGCAAGAAGAGTGAGACTTCTTAGAGTCTGTGCTTTGATCCTTTCCTGTGAGACCAGTATTAGTTTCCTATACACCACTGCAGGTTCAATGTATTCCTTGGACATACACATTGACGATGAAACACATAAATTACAACGGAATTAAATACAAAAGGCACAATGCCGCCTTAAGTACAAGAATAGAGACTCTTCTTACAGTCGGTGCTTTGAGCATTCCCTGTGAGACCAGTATTAGTTTCCAATACACCACTGCAGGTTCAATGTAGTCCTTGGACATACATATTGACGATGAAACACATAAATTACATCGGAATAAAATACAAAAGGCACAATGCCGCCTTAAGTACAAGTATGTAGACTCTTCTTACAGTCGGTGCTTTGAGCATTCCCTGTGAGACCAGTATTAGTTTCCAATACACCACTGCAGGTTCAATGTATTCCTTGGAAGTAAACATTGACGATGAAACACTGAAATTACATGGGAATTAAATACAAAAGGCATAATGCCGCCTTAAGTCCAAGAATAGAGACTCTTCTTACAGTCGGTGTTTCAGCATTCCCTGTGAGACCAGTATTAGTTTCCGATACAGCACTACATGTTCAATCTATTCTTTGGACATAAAAATGGACGACGAAACACTGAAATTATCTCGGAATTAAATACAAAAGGCACAATGTCGCCTTCAGTGCAACAAGAGTGAGACTTCTTAGAATCTGTGCTTTGATCCTTTCCTGTGAGACCAGTATTAGTTTTCGGTACACCACTGCAGGTTTAATGTATTCCTTGGACCTTCACATTGACGATACAACATAGAAATCGCATCGGAATTAAATACAAAAGGCACAATGCCGCCTTAAGTACAAGATTGTAGATTCTTCTTACAGTCGGTGATTTGAGCATTCCCTGTGAGACCAGTAATAGTTTCCGATACACCACTGCAGGTTCAATGTATTCCTTGGACATACACATCGACGATGAAACACATAAATTACATCCGTATTAAATACAAAAGGCACAATGCCGATTTTAGTACAAGAATAGAGACTCTTCTTACAGTCGGTGCTTTGAGCATTCCCTGTGAGACCAGTATTAGTTTCCGATACAGCACACCATGTTCAATCTATTCTTTGGACATAAAAATGGACGACGAAACACTGAAATTATCTCGGAATTAAATACAAAAGGCACAATGTCGCCTTCAGTGCAACAAGAGTGAGACTTCTTAGAATCTGTGCTTTGATCCTTTCCTGTGAGACCAGTATTAGTTTTCGGTACACCACTGCAGGTTTAATGTATTCCTTGGACCATCACATTTACGGTGAAACACAGAAATCGCATCGGAATTAAATACAAAAGGCACAATGCCGCCTTAAGTACAAGAATAGAGACTCTTCTTACAGTCGGCGCTTTGAGCATTCCCTGTGAGACCAATATTACTTTCCGATACACCACTGCAGGTTCAATGTATTCCTTGCACATTCACATTGACGATGAACACAGAAATCGCAACGGAATTAAATACAAAAGTCACAATGCCGCCATAAGTACAAGAATAGAGACTCTTCTTATAGTCGGTGCTTTGAGCATTCCCTGTGAGTCCAGTATTAGTTTCCGATACACCACTGCAGGTTCAATGTAATCCTCGGACCTTCACATTGACGATGAAACACAGAAATCGCAACGGAATTAAATACAAAAGTCACAATGCCGCCTTAAGTACAAGAATAGAGACTCTTCTTACAGTCGGTGCATTGAGCACTCCCTGTGAGACCAGTATTAGTTTCCGATACACCACTGCAGGTTCAATGTAATCCTTTGACCTTCACATTGACGATGAAACACAGAAATTGCATCGGAATTAAATACAAAAGGCACAATGCCGCATAAGTACATGAATAGAGACTCTTCTTACAGTCGTTGCTTTGAGCATTCCCCGTGAGACCAGTATTAAATTTCCGATACACCACTGCAAGTTCAACGTATTCCTTGGACCATAACATTGAAGATGAAACACAGAAATCACATCGGACTTAAATACAAAAGGCACAATGCCGCCTTAAGAGCAACAAGAGTGAGACTTCTTAGAATCTGTGCTTTGATCCTTTCCTGTGAGACCAGTATTAGTTTCCGGTACACCACTGCAGATTTAAAGTATTCTTTGGACCATCACATTTACGATGAAACACAGAATTTGCATCGGAATTAAATACAAAAGGCACAATGCCGCCTTAAGTACAAGAATAGAGACTCTTCTCACAGTCGGTGCTTTGAGCATTCCCTGTGAGACCAATATTAGTTTCCGATACACCACTGCAGGTTCAATGTATTCCTTGCACATTCACATTGACGATGAAACACAGAAATCGCAACGGAATTAAATACAAAAGTCACAATGCCGCCTTAAGTACAAGAATAGAGACTCTTCTCACAGTCGGTGCATTGAGCACTCCCTGTGAGACCAGTATTAGTTTCCGATACACCACTGCAGGTTCAATGTAATCCTTTGACCTTCACATTTCACGATGAAACACAGAAATTGCATCGGAATTAAATACAAAAGGCACAATGCCGCATAAGTACAAGAATAGAGACTCTTCTTACAGTCGTTGCTTTGAGCATTCCCTGTGAGACCAGTATTAAATTTCCGATACACAACTGCAAGTTCAATGTATTCCTTCGACCATAACATTGAAGATGAAACACAGAAATCGCATCGGAATTAAATACAAAAGGCACAATGCCGCCTTAAGTACAAGAATAGAGACTCTTCTTACAGTCGGTGCTTTGAGCATTCCCTGTGAGACCAGTATTAGTTTCCAATACACCACTGCAGGTTCAATGTATTACTTGGACCTTCACATTGACGATGAAACACAGAAATCGCATCGGAATTAAATACAAAAGGCACAATGCCGCCTTAAGTACAAGCATAGAGATTCTTCTTACAGTCGGTGCTTTGAGCATTCCCTGTGAGACCAGTATTAGTTTCCGATACACCACTGCAGGTTCAATGTATTTCTTGGATATACACATTGACGATGAAACACTTAAATTACATCGGAATTAAATAAAAAAGGCACCATGCCTCTTTAAGTGCTAAAAGAGTGAGACTTCTTGGAGTCTGTGTTTTGATCCTTTCCTGTGCGACCAGTATTAGTTTCCGAATCACCACTGCCGGTTCAATGTATTCCTTTGACCTTCACATTGACGATGAAACACAGAAATCGCATCGTAATTTAATACAAAAGGCACAATGCCGCCTTAAGTACAAGAATAGAGACTCTTCTTACAGTCGGTGCTTTGAGCATTCCCTGTGAGACCAATATTAGTTTCCGATACACCACTGCATGTTCAATGTAATCCTTGGACCTTTACATTGACGATGAAACACAGAAATCGGATCGGAATTAAATACAAAAATTATAATGCCGCCTTAAGTACAAGAATAGAGACTCTTCTTACAGTCTGTGATTTGATCCTTTCCTGTGAGACCAGTATTAGTTTCCGATACACCACTGCAGGTTCAATGTATTCTTTTGACCTTCACATTGCCAATGAAACACAGAAATCGCATCGGAATTAGATACAAAACGCACAATGCCGCATTAGGTTCAAGAATAGAGACTCTTCTTACAGTCGATGCTTTGATCCTTTCCTGTGAGACCAGTTTTAGTTTCCGATACACCACTGCAGGTTCAATGTATTCCTTGGATGTAAACATTGACGATGAAACACACAAATCGTATCGGATTTAAATACAGAAGGCACAATGTCGCCTTAAGTACAAGAATAGAGATTCTTCTTACAGTCTGTGCTTTGATCCTTTCCTGTGAGACCAGTATTAGTTTCCGATACACCACTGCAGGTTCAATGTAGTCCTAGGACCTTCAAATTGACGATGAAACACAGAAGTCGAATCGGAATTAAATACAAAAGGCACAATGCCGCCTTAAGTACAAGAATAGAGACTCTTCTTACAGTCTGTGCTTTGATCCTTTCCTGTGAGACCAGTATTAGTTTCCGATACACCACTGCAGGTTCAATTTATTCCTTGGACCTTCACATTCACGATGAAACAAAGAACTCGCATCGGAATTAAATACAAAAGGCACAATGCCGCCTTCAGTACGGGAATAGAGACACTTCTTACAGTCTGTGTTTTGATCCTTTCCTGTGAGACCAATATTAGTTTTTGATACACCACTGCAGGTTCAATGTATTCCTTTGACCTTTACATTGACGATGAAGCACAGAATTCGCATCGGAAATAATTACAAAAATTACAATGGCGCCTTAAGTACAAGAATAGAGACTCTTCTTACAGTCTGTGATTTGATCCTTTCCTGTGAGACCAGTATTAGTTTCCGATACACCACTGCAGGTTCAATGTAATCCTTTGACCTTTACATTGATGATAAAACACAGAAATCGCATCAGAATTAAATACAAATGGCACAACGCCGCCTTTAGTACGAAAATAGAGACACTCCTTACTGTCGATGCTTGGAGCATTCCCTGTGAGACCAGTATTAGTTTCCGATGTACCACTGCAGGTTCAATGTATTCCTTGGACATACACATTGACGATGAAACACTGAAATTACATCGGAATTAAGTACAATAGCCACAATGCCGCCTTAAGTGCAAGAAGAGTGAGACTTCCTAGAGTCTGTGCTTTGATCCTTTCCTGTGACACCAGTATTAGTTTCCGATACACCACTGCAGGTTCAATGTATTCCTTGGACCTTCACATTAACGATGAAACATAGAAATCGCATCGGAATTAAATACAAAAGGCACAATGCCGACTTAAGTACAAGAATGGAGACTCTCCTTACAGTCGGTGCTTTGAGCATTCCCTGTGAGACCAGTATTAGTTTCCGATACACCACTGCAGGTTCAATGTATTCCTTCGACATTCACATTGACGATGAAAGACAGATATCGCATCGGAATTAAATACAAAGGGCACAATGCCGCATTAGGTACAAGAATGGAGACTCTTCTTACAGTCGGTGCTTTGATCCTTTCCTGTGAGACCAGTATTAGTTTCCGATAGACCACTGCAGGTTCAATGTATTCCTTTGACCTTTACATTGACGATGAAGCACAGAATTCGCATCGGAAATAATTACAAAAATTACAATGGCGCCTTAAGTACAAGAATAGAGACTCTTCTTACAGTCTGTGCTTTGGTCCTTTCTTGTGAGACCAGTTTTAGTTTCCGATACACCACTGCAGGTTCAATGTATTCCTTTGACCTTTACATTGACGATGAAACACAGAAATCGCATCGGAATTAAATACAAAAATTACAATGCCGCCTTAAGTACAAGAATAGAGACTCTTCTTAAAGTCTGTGATTTGATCCTTTCCTGTGAGACCAGTATTAGTTTCCGATACACCACTGCAGGTTCAATGTATTCCTTTGACCTTCACATTGACGATGAAACACCGAAGTCGCATCGGAATTAAATACAAAAGGCACAATGCCGCATTAGGTACAAGAATGGAGACTCTTCTTACAGTCGGTGCTTTGATCCTTTCCTGTGAGACCAGTATTAGTTTCCGATAGACCACTGCAGGTTCAATGTATTCCTTATACGTAACATTGACGATGAAACACACAAATCGCATCGGAATTAAATACAAAAGGCACAATGCCGCCTTTAGAACACGAATAGAGACTCTTCTTACAGTCTGTGCTTTGATTCTTTCCTGTGAGACCAGTACTAGTTTCCGATACACCACATCAGGTTCAATGTAGTCCTTTGACCTTCACATTGACGATGAAACACAGACATCGGATCGGAATTAAATACAAAAGGCACAATGCCGCCTTAAGTACAAGAATAGAGACCCTTCTTACAGTGTGTGTTTTGATCCTTTCCTGTGAGACCAGTATTAGTTTTCGATGCACCACGGCAGGTTCAGTGTTTTCCTTTGACCCTCACATTGACGATGAAACACAGATATGGCATCGGAATTAAATACAAAAGGCACAATGCCGCCTTAAGTACAAGAATAGAGACACTTCTTACAGTCTGTGCTTTGATCCTTTCCTGTGAGACCATTATTAGTTTCCGATACACCACTGCAGGTTCAATGTATTCCTTGGACATACACATTGTCAATGAAACACTGAAATTACATTGGAATTAAATACAAAAGGCCAAATGCCGCATTAAGTGCGAGAGGAATGAGGCTTCTTAGAGTCTGGGCTTTGATCCTTCCCTGTGAGACCAGTATTAGTTTCCGATACACCACTGTAGGTTCAATGTATTCCTTGGACCTTCACATTGATGATAAAACACAGAAATCACTTGGAATTATATACAAATGGCACAATGCCGCCATAAGTACAAGAATAGAGACACTTCTTACTGTCGATGCTTTGAGCATTCCCTGTGAGACCAGTGTTAGTTTCCGATGTACCACTGCAGGTTCAATGAATTCCTTGGACATACACATTGACGATGAAACACTGAAATTACATCGGAATTAAATACAAAAGCCACAATGCCGCCTTAAGTGCAAGAAGGGTGAGACTTCTTAGAGTCTGTGCTTCGATCCTTTCCTGTGAGACCAGTATTAGTTTCCGATACACCACTGCAGGTTCAATGTATTCCTTGGACCTTCACATTGACGATGAAACACAGAAATCGCATCGGAATTAAATACAAAGGGCACAATGCCGCCTTAAGTACAAGAATATAGACTCTTCTTACAGTCGGTGTTTTGAGCATTCCCTGTGAGACCAGTATTAGTTTCCGATACACCACTGAAGGGTCAATGTATTCCTTCGACATTCACATTGACGATGAAACACAGAAATCGCATCGGAATTAAATACAAAAGGCATAATGCCGCCTTAAGTACAAGAATAGAGACTCTTCTTACAGTCGGTGCTTTGATCCGTTCCTGTGAGACCAGTATTAGTTTCCTATACACCACTGCAGGTTCAATGTATTCCTTGGACCTTCACATTGACGATGAAACACAGTAATTACATCGGAATTAAATACAAAAGGCACAATGCCGCCTTAATTGAAAGAATAGAGACTCTTCTTACAGTCGGTGCTTTGAGCATTCCCTGTGAGACCAGTATTAGTTTCCGATACAACACTGCAGGTTCAATGTATTCCTTATACGTAAACATTGACGATGAAACACCGAAATCGCATCGGAATTAAATACAAATGGCACAATGCCGCCTTAAGTACAAGAATAGAGACTCTTCTTACAGTCGGTGTTTTGAGCATTCCGTGAGAGACCAGTATTAGTTTCCGATACACCACTGCAGGTTCAATGGATTCCCTCGACATTCACATTGACGATGAAACACAGAAATCGCATCGGAATTAAATACAAAAGGCACAATGCCGCCTTAAGTACAAGAATAGAGACTCTTCTTACAGTCTGTGCTTTGATCCTTTCCTGTGAGACCAGTATTAGTTTCCGATACACCACTGCAGGTTCAATGTATTCCATTGACCTTCACATTGAGGATGAAACACTGAAATCGCATCGGAATTAAATACAAAAGCCACAATGCCGCCGTTGGTACAAGAATAGAGACTCTTCTTACAGTCTGTGCTTTGATCCTTTCCTGTGAGACCAGTATTAGTTTCCGATACACCACTGCAGGTTCAATGTATTCCATTGACCCTCACATTGACGATGAAACACAGAAATCGCATCGGAATTAAATACAAAAGGCACAATGCAACCTTAAGTACAAGAATAGAGTCTCTTTTTACAGTCTGTGCTTTGATCCTTTCCTGTGAGACCAGTATTAGTTTCCGATACACCACTGCAAGTTCAATGAATTCCTTGGACATACACATTGACGATGAAACACTGAAATTACATCGGAATTAAATACAAAAGGCACAATGCCGCCTTAAGTACAAGAATAGAGACACTTCTTCCAGTCGATGCTTAGAGCATTCCCTGTGAGACCAGTATTAGTTTCCGATACACCACTGCAGGTTCAATGTATTCCTTTGACCTTCTCATTGACGATGACACACAGAAATCGCATCGGAATTAAATACAAAAGGCAAAATGCCGCCTTAGGTACAAGAATGTAGACACTTCATACAGTCGGTGCCTTGAGAATTCCCTGTTAGACCAGTATTAGTTTCAGATACAACACTGCAGGTTCAATGAATTCCTTGGACATTCACATTCACGATGAAACACAGAAATCGCATCGGAATTAAATACAAAAGGCACAATGTAGCCTTTAGTACAAGAATAGAGACACTTCCAACAGTCTGTCCTTTGATCCTTTCCTGTGAGGCCAGTATTAGTTTCCGATACACCACTGCAGGTTCAATGTATTCCTTGGACCTTCACATTCACGATGAAACAAAGAAATCGCATCGGAATTAAATACAAAAGGCGCAATGCCACCTTAAGTACAGGAATAGAGACACTTCTTACAGTCTGTGTTTTGATCCTTTCCTGTGAGACGAGTATTAGTTTCCGATACACCACTGCAGGTTCAATGTATTCCTTGGACATACACATTGTCAATGAAACACTGAAATTACAACGGAATTAAATACAAAACGCACAATGCCGCCTTAAGTGCAAGAGGAAAGAGGCTTCTTAGAGTCTGGGCTTTGATCCTTTCCTGTGAGACCAGTATTAGTTTCCGATACACCACTGGAGGTTCAATGTATTCCTTGGACCTTTACATTGATGATAAAACACAGAAATCGCATCAGAATTAAATACTAATGGCACAACGCCGCCTTAGGTACAAGAATAGAGACTCTTCTTACAGTCTGTGCTTTGATCCTTTCCTGTGAGACCAGTATTAGTTTCCGATACACCACTGCAGGTTCAATGTATTCCTTTGACCTTCACATTGACGATGAAACACAGAAATCGCATCGGAATTAAATACAAAAGGCACAATGCCGCCTTACGTACAAGAATAGAGACTCTTCTTACAGTCGGTGATTTGATCCATTCCTATGAGACCAGTATTAGTTTACGATACACCACTGCAGGTTCAATGTATTCCGTGGACGTTAGCATTGACGATGAAACACACAAATCGCTTCGGAATTAAATACAAAAAACACAATGCCGCCTTATGCACACGAATAGAGACTCTTCTTACAGTCTGTGGTTTGATTCTTTACTGTGACAACCAGTATTAGTTTCCGATACACCACTCCAGGTTCAATGTAGCCCTTTGCCTTCACATTGACGATGAAACACAGACATCGGATCGGAATTAAATACAAAAGCCACAATGCCGAGTTAAGTACAAGAATAGAGACCCTTCTTACAGTCTGTGCTTTGATCCTTTCCTGTGAGACCAGTATTAGTTTACGATACACCACTGCAGGTTCAATGTATTCCATTGACCCTCACATTGACGATGAAACACAGAAATCTCATCGGAATTAAATACAAAAGCATAATGCCGCCTTAAGTACAAGAATAGAGACTCTTCTTACAGTCTGTTCTTTGATCCTTTCCTGTGAGGCCAGTATTAGTTTCCGATTCACCACTGCTGACTCAATGTATTCCTTGGACCTTCACATTCACGATGAAACACAGATATCGCATCGGAATTAAATACAAAGGGCACAATGCCGCCTTAAGTACAAGAATAGAGACACTTCTTACAGTCTGTGCTTTGATCCTTTCCTGTGAGACCATTATTAGTTTCCGATACACCACTGCAGGTTCAATATATTCCATGGACATACACATTGTCAATGAAACACTGAAATTATATCGGAATTAAATACAAAAGGCAAAATGCCGCCTTAAGTGCGAGAGGAATGAGGATTCTTAGAGTCTGGGCTTTGATCCTTTCCTGTGAGACCAGTATTAGTTTCCGATACTCCACTGTAGGTTCAATGTATTCCTTGGACCTTCACATTGATGATAAAACACAGAAATCGCATCGGAATTAAATACAAATGGCACAATGCCGCCTTATGTACAAGAATAGAGACACTTCTTACTGTCGATGCTTTGAGTATTCCCTGTGAGACCAGTATTAGTTTCCGATGTACCACTGCAGGTTCAATGTATTCCTTGGACATACACATTGACGATGAAACACTGAAATTACATCGGAATTAAATACAAAAGCCACAATGCCGCCATAAGTGCAAGAAGAGTGAGACTTCTTAGAGTCTGTGCTCTGATCCTTTCCTGTGAGACCAGTATTAGTTTGCGATACACCACTGCAGGTTCAATGTATTCCTTTGACCTTCACATTGACGATGACACACAGAAATCGCATCGGAATTAAATACAAAAGGCACAATGCCGCCATAAGTAGAAGAATGTAGTTTCTTCATACAGTCAGTGCTTTGAGAATTCCCTGTTAGACCAGTATTAGTTTCCGATACAACACTGCAGGTTCAATGTATTCCTTGGACATACACATGGACGATGAAACACTGAAATTACATCGGAATTAAATACAAAAGGCACAATGCCGCCTTAAGTGCAAGTAGAGAGAGACTTCTTAGAGTGTGTGCTTTGATCCTTTCCTGTGAGACCAGTATTAGTTTCTGATACACCACTGCTGGTTCAATGTATTCCTTGGATCTTCACATTGACGATGAAACACAGAAATCACATCGGAATTAAATGCAAAAGGCACAATGCCGCCTTAAGTTAGAGAATAGAGATTCTTCTTACTGTCGGTGCTTTGTGCATTCCCTGTGAGACCAGTATTAGTTTCCGATACACCACTGCAGGTTCAATGTATTCCTTGGACCATCACATTGACGATGAAAGACAGAAATCGCATTGGAAATAAATACAAAACGCACAATGCCGCCTTAAGTACAAGAATAGAGACTCATCTTACAGTCGGTGTTTTGAGCATACCCTGTGAGACCAGTATTAGTTTCCGATACACCACTGCAGGTTCAATGTATTCCTTGGACATACAAATTGACGATGAAACATTGTATTTACATCGGAATTAAATACAAAAGGCACAATGCCGCCTAAGTGTAAGAAGAGTGAGACTTCTTAGAGTCTGTGTTTGATCCTTTTCTGTGAGACCAGTATTAGTAGCCGATACACTACTGCAGGTTCAATGCAATCCTTGGACCTTCACATTGACGATGAATCACAGAAATCGCATCGGAATTAAAAACAAAATGAACAACGCCGCCTTAAGTACGAGAATAGAGACTCTTTTTACAGTCTGTGCCTTGAACACTCCCTGTTTGACCAGTATTAGTTACCGATACACAACTGCAGGCTCAATGTATTCCTTGGACCTTCACACTGGCGATGAAACACTGAAATTGCATCGGAATTAAATACAAATGGCACAATGCCGCCTTCAGTGCAAGAAGAGTGAGACTTCTTAGAGTCTGTGCTTTGATCGTTTCCTGTGAGCCCAGTATTAGTTTCCGATGCACCACTGCAGGTTCAATGTATTCCTTGGACCTTCACGTTGACGATGAAACACAGAAATCGCATCGGAATTAAATACAAAACGCACAATGCCGCCTTAAGTGCAAGAAGAGTGAGACTTCTTAGAGTCTGTGCTTTGATCCTTTCCTGAGAGCCCAGTATTAGTTTCCGATACACCACTGCAGGTTCAATGTATTCCTTGGACCTTCACATTGCCGATGAAACACAGAAAACGCATCGGAATGAAATACAATAGGCACAATGCCGCCGTAGGTACAAGAATAGAGACTCTTCTCACAGTCGGTGATTTGAGCATTCCCTGTGAGACCAGTATTAGATTCCGATACACCACTGCAGGTTCGAAGTATTCCTTAGACCTTCACGTTGACGATGAAACACAGAAATCGCATCGGAATTAAATACAAAGCGCACAATGACGCCTTCAGTACAAGAATAGAGATTCTTCTTACAGTCGGCGCTTTGAGCATTCCCTGTGAGACCACTATTAGTTTCCGATACACCACTGCAGGTTCAATGTATTCCTCGGACATACACATTCACGATGAAACACAGGAATCGCATCGTAATTAAATGCAAACGGCACAATGCCGCCTTAAGTACAAGAATAGAGATTCTTCTTACAGTCGGTGCTTTGAGCATTCCCTGTGAGACCAGTATTAGTTTCCGATACTCCACTGCAGGTTTAATGTATTCCTTGGACCTTCAAATTGAAGATGAAACACAGAAATCGCATCCGAATTAAATACAAAAGGCACAATGCCGCCTTAAGTGCAAGAAGAGTGAGACTTGTTAGAGTCTGTGCTTTGATCCTTTCCTGTGACACCAGTATTAGTCTCCGATACACCACTGCAGGTTCAATGTATTCCTTGGACCTTCAAATTGAAGATGAAACACAGAAATCGCATCCGAATTAAATACAAAAGGCACAATGCCGCCTTAAGTACAAGAATTGAGACTCTTCTTACAGTCGGTGCTTTGAGCATTCCCTGTGAGACCAGTATTAGTTTCCGATACACTACTGCAGTTTCAAGGTAATCCTTGGACCTTAGCATTGATGATGAAACACAGAAATTACATCGGAATTAAATATAAAAGGCACAATGCTGCCTTAAGTACAAGAATGGAGACTCTTCTTACAGTCGGTGCTTTGAGCATTCTCTGTGAGACCAGTATTAGTTTCCGATACACCACTGCAGGTTCAATGTATTCCTTGGACCTTCACATTTACGATGAAACACTGAAATTACATCGGAATTAAATACAAAAGGCATAATGCCGCCTAAAGTGCAAGAAGAGTGAGACTTCTTTGGGTCTGTGCTTTGATCCTTTCCTGTGAGTCCAGTATTAGTTTCCGATACACTACTGCAGGTTCAAGGTAATCATTGGACCTTCACATTGACGATAAAACAAAGAAACCGCATCGGAATTATATACAAAAGGCACAATGCCGCCTTAAGTACAAGAATAGCGACTCTTCTTACAGTCGTTGCTTTGAGCATTCCCTGTGAGACCAGTATTCCCATACACCACTGCAGGTTCAATGTATTCCTTGGACCTTCGCAATTACGATGAAACACTGAATTGACATTGGAAGTAAATACAAAAGTCACAATGCCGCCTTAAGTGCAAGAAGAGTGAGACTTCTTAGGGTCTGTGCTTTGATCATTCCCTGTGAGACCAGTATTAGTTTCTGATACACTACTGCAGGTTCAACGTAATCCTTGGACCTTCACATTGACGATAAAACAAAGAAACCGCATCGGAATTATATACAAAAGGCACAATGCCGCCTTAAGTACAAGAATAGAGACTCTTCTTACAGTCGGTGCTTTGAGCATTCCCTGTGTGTCCAGTATTAGTTTCCGATACACCACTGCAGGTTCAATGTATTCCCTGGATATACACATTGACGATGAAACACATAAATTACATCGGAATTAAATACAAAAGGCACAATGCCGCCTTAAGTACATGAATAGAGACTCTTCTTACAGTCGGTGCTTTGAGCATTCCCTGGGAGACCAGTATTAGTTTCCGATACACCACTGCAGGTTCAATGTATTCCTTGGACCTTCACATTGACGATGAAACACAGAAATCTCATCGGAATTAAATATGAAAGGCACAATGCCGCCTTAAGTACAAGAATAGAGACACTTCTTGCAGTCGGTTGTTTGAGCATTCCCTGTGAGACCAGTATTAGTTTCCTATACACCACTGCAGGTTCAGTGTATTCCTTGGACATACACATTGACGATGAAACACTGAGATTACATCGGAATTAAATACAAAAGTCACAATGCCGCCTTAAGTGCAAGAGGAATGAGACTTCTTAGGGTCTGTGCTTTGATCCTTTATTGTGAGACCACTATTAATTTCTAATACACTACTGAAGGTTCAAGGTAATCCTTGGACCTTCACATTGACGATAAAATAAAGAAACCGCATCGGAATTATATACAAAAGGCACAATGCCGCCATAGGTACAAGAATAGAGACTCTTCTCACAGTCGGTGATTTGAGCATTCCCTGTGAGACCAGTATTAGTTTCCGATACACCACTGCAGGTTCGAAGTATTCCTTTGACCTTCACGTTGACGATGAAACACAGAAATCGCATCGGAATTAAATACAAAACGCACAATGCCGCCTTCAGTACAAGAATAGAGATTCTTCTTACAGTCGGTGCTTTGAGCATTCCCTGTGAGACCAGTATTAGTTTCCAATACACCACTGCAGGTTCAATGTATTTCTTGGACATTCACATTGACGATGAAACACAGGAATCGCATCGGAATTAAATGCAAAAGGCACAATGCCGCCTTAAGTAATAATAATAGAGATTCTTCATACAGTCGGTGCTTTGAGCATTCCCTGTGAGACCAGTATTAGTTTCCGATACTCCACTGCAGGTTCAATGTATTCCTTGGACCATCACATTGACGATGAAACACAGTAATCGCATCGGAATTAAATACAAAACGCACAATGCCGCCTTAAGTACAAGAATAGAGACTCTTCTTACAGTCGGTGCTTTGAGCAATCCCTGTGAGACCAGTATTGGTTTCCGATACAGCACTGCATGTTCAATGTATTCCTTGGACGTAAACATTGACGATGAAACACTGAAATTACATCGGAATTAAATACAAAAGGCACAATGCCGCCTTAAGTACAAGAATAGAGACTCTTCTTACTGTCGGTGCTTTTAGCATTCCCTGTGAGCCAGTATTAGTTTCCGATAGAACACTGCACGTACAATGTATGCCTTGGACCTTCACATTGACGATGAAACACAGAAATCGCATCGGAATAAAAATACAAAAGGCACAACGCCGCCTTAAGTACAAGAATAGAGACTCTTCTTACAGTCGGTGCTTTGAGAATTCCCTGTGAGTCCAGTATTAGTTTCTGATACACCACTGCTGGTTCAATGTATTCCTTGGACATACACATTGACGATGAAACACAGAAATTACATCGGAATTAAATACAAAAGTCACAATGGCGCCTTAAGTGCAAGAAGAGTGAGACTTGTTAGAGTCTGTGCTTAGATCCTTTCCTGTGACACCAGTATTAGTCTCCGACACACCACTGCAGGTTCAATGTATTCCTTGACCTTCAAATTGAAGATGAAACACAGAAATCGCATCCGAATTAAATACAAAAGGCACAATGCCGCCTTAAGTACAAGAATTGAGACTCTTCTTACAGTCGGTGCTTTGAGCATTCCCTGTGAGACCAGTATTAGTTTCCGATACACCACTGCAGGTTCAATGTATTCCTTGGACATACACATTGACGATGAAACACAGAAATTACATCGGAATTAAATACAAAAGTCACAATGCCGCCTTAAGTGCAAGAAGAGTGAGACATGTTAGAGTCTGTCCTTTGATCCTTTCCTGTGAGACCAGTATTAATCTCCGATAAACCACTGCAGGTTCAATGTATTCCTTGGACCTCCAAATTGAATATAAAACACAGAAATCGCATCGGAATTAAATACAAAAGGCACAAGCCGCTTTCAGTGCAAGAAGAGTGAGACTTCTTAGAGTCTGTGCGTTGAACTTTTCCTGTGAGACCAGTATTAGTTTCCGATACACCACTGCAGGTTCAATGTATTCCTTGGACCTTCACATTTACGATGAAACACTGAATTTACATCGGAATTAAATACAAAAGGCATAATGCCGCCTTAAGTGCAAGAAGAGTGAGACTTCTTTGGGTCTGTGCTTTGATCCTTTCCTGTGAGTCCAGTATTAGTTTCCGATACACTACTGCAGGTTCAAGGTAATCATTGGACCTTCACATTGACCATAGAACAAAGAAACCGCATCGGAATTATATACAAAAGGCACAATGCCGCCTTAAGTACAAGAATAGAGACTCTTCTTACAGTCGGTGCTTTGAGCATTCCCTGTGATACCAGTATTAGTTTCCGATACACCACTGCAGGTCCAATGTATTCCTTGGACATACACACTGACGAAGAAACACATAAATTACATCGGAATTAAATACAAAAGGCACAATGCCGCCTTAAGTACATGAATGGTGACTCTTCTTACAGTCGGTGCTTTGAGCATTCCCTGTGAGACCAGTATTAGTTTCCAATACACCACTGCAGGTTCAGTGTATTCCTTGGACATACACATTGACGATGAAACACAGAAATTACATCGGAATTAAATACAAAAGGCACAATGCCGCTTTCAGTGCAAGAAGAGTGAGACTTCTTAGAGTCTGTGCTTTGATCTTTTCCTGTGAGACCAGTATTAGTTTCCGATACACTACTGCAGGTTCAAGGTAACCCTTGGACCTTAGCATTGATGATGAAACACAAAAGTTACATCGGAATTAAGTTCGAAAGGCACAATGCCGCCTTAAGTACAAGAATAGAGACTCTTCTTACAGTCGGTGCTTTGAGCATTCCCTGTGAGACCAGTATTAGTTTCCGATACACCACTGCAGGTTCAATGTATTCCTTGGACCTTCACATTTACGATGAAACACTGAATTTACATCGGAATTAAATACAAAACGCACAATGCCGCCTTAAGTGCAAGAAGAGTGAGACTTATTAGGGTATGTGCTTTGATCCTTTCCTGTGAGACCAGTATTAGTTTCCGATACACTACTGCAGGTTCAAGGCAATCCTTGGACCTTCACATTGGCGATAATACAAAGAAACCGCATCGGAATTATATACAAAAGGCACAATGCCGCCTTAAGTACAAGAATAGCGACTCTTCTTACAGTCGTTGCTTTGAGCATTCCCTGTGAGACCAGTATTAGTTTCCGATACACCACTGCAGGTTCAATGTATTCCTTGGATATACACATTGACGACGACACACATAAATTACATCGGAACTAAATAGAAAAGGCAAAATGCCGCCTAAGTACATGAATAGAGACTCTTCTTACAGTCGGTGCTTTGAGCATTCCCTGGGAGACCAGTATTAGTTTCCGATACACCACTGCAGGTTCAATGTATTCCTTGGACCTTCACATTGACGATGAAACACAGAAATCTCATCGGAATTAAATATAAAAGGCACAATGCCGTCTTAAGTACAAGAATAGAGACACTTCTTGCAGTCGGTGCTTTGAGCATTCCCTGTGAGACCAGTATTAGTTTCCTATACACCACTGCAGGTTCAATGTATTCCTTGGACATACATATTGACGATGAAACACATAAAATACATCGGAATTAAATACAAAAGGCACAATGCCGCCTTAAGTACAAGTATGTAGACTCTTCTTACAGTCGGTGCTTTGAGCATTCCCTGTGAGACCACTATTAGTTTCCGATACAGCACTGCAGGTTCAATGTATTCCTTGGACGTAAACATTGACGATGAAACACTGAGAACACATCGGAATTAAATATAAAAGGCACAATAACGCCTTAAGTACAACAATAAAGACACTTCATACAGTTGGTGGTTTAAGCATCCCTGTGAGACCAGTATTAGTTTCCAATACACCACTGCAGGTTCAATGTATTCCTTGGAAGTAAACATTGACGATGAAACACTGAAATTACATGGGAGTTAAATACAAAAGGCACAATGCCGCCTTAAGTCCAAGAATAGAAGCTCTTCATACAGTCGGTGTTTCAGCATTCCCTGTGAGACCAGTATTAGTTTCCGATACACCACTGCACGTTCAATGTATTCCTTGGACCTTCACTTTGACGATAAAACATAGAAATCGCATCGGAATTAAATACAAAAGGCACAATGCCCCCTTAAGTACAAGAATGTAGACTCTTCTTACAGTCGGTGATTTGAGCATTCCCTGTGAGACCAGTAATAGTTTCCGATACACCACTGCAGTCTCAATGTATTCCTTGGACATACACATTGACGATGAAACACATAAATTACATCGGTATTAAATACAAAAGGACCAATGCCGCCTTAAGTACAAGAATAGAGACTCTTCTTCCAGTCGGTGCTTTGAGCATTCCCTGCGAGCCAGTATTAGTTTCCGATAGACCACTGCACGTTCAATGTATTCCTTGGACCTTCACATTGACGATGAAACACAGAAATCGCATCGGAATAAAATACAAAAGGCACAATGCCGCCTTAAGTACAGGAATAGAGACTCTTCTTACAGTCGGTGCTTTGAGCATTCTCTGTGAGACCAGTATTAGTTTCCGATACACCACTGCAGGTTCAATGTATTCCTTGGACATACACATTGACGATGACACACTGAAATTACATTGGAATTAAATACAAAAGGCACAATGCCGCCTTAAGTGCAAGAAGAGTGAGACTTGTTAGAGTCTGTGCTTTCATCCTTTCCTGTGACACCAGTATTAGTCTCCGATACACCACTGCCAGTTCAATGTATTCCTTGGACCTTCAAATTGAAGATGAAACACAGAAATCGCATCCGAATTAAATACAAAAGGCACAATGCCGCCTTAAGTACAAGAATTGAGACTCTTCTTACAGTCGGTGCTTTGAGCATTCCCTGTGAGACCAGTATTAGTTTCCGATACACTACTGCAGGTTCAAGGTAATCCTTGGACCTTAGCATTGATGATAAAAAACACAAAAATTACATCGGAATTAAGTTCAAAAGGCACAATGCCGCCTTAAGTACAAGAATAGAGACTCTTCTTACAGTCGGTGCTTTGAGCATTCCCTGTGGGACCAGTATTAGTTTCCGATACACCACTGCAGGTTCAATGTATTCCTTGGACCTTCACATTTACGATGAAACACTGAATTTACATCGGAATTAAATACAAAACTCACAATGCCGCCTTAAGTGCAAGAAGGGTGAGACTTATTAGGGTATGTGCTTTGATCCTTTCCCGTGAGACCAGTATTAGTTTCCGATACACTACTGCTGGTTCAAGGTAATCCTTGGACCATCACATTGGCGATAATACAAAGAAACCGCATCGGAATTATATACAAAAGGCACAATGCCGCCTTAAGTACAAGAATAGCGACTCTTCTTACAGTCGTTGCTTTGAGCATTCCCTGTGAGACCAGTATTAGTTTCCGATACACCACTGCAGGTTCAATGTATTCCTTTGACCTTCACATTGACGATGAAACACAGAAATCGCATCGGAATTAAATACAAAAGGCACAATGCCGCATTAGGTACAAGAATAGAGACTCTTCTTACAGTCGGTGCTATGATCCTTTCCTGTGAGACCGGTATTAGTTTCCGATACACCACTGCAGGTTCAATGTATTCCTTGGACGTAAACATTGACGATGAAACACACAAATCGCATCGGAATTAAATACAAAATGCACAATGCCGCCTTAAGAACACGAATAGAGACTCTTCTTACAGACTGTGCTTTGATTCTTTCCTGTGAGAACAGTATTAGTTTCCGATACACCACTTCAGATTCAATGTAGTCCTTTGACCTTCACATTGACGAGGAAACACAGACATCGGATCGGAATTAAATACAAAAGCCACAATGCCGCCTTAAGTACAAGAATAGAGACCCTTCTTACAGTCTGTGCTTTGATCCTTTCCTGTGAGACCAGTATTATTTTCCGATACACCACTGCAGGTTCAATGTATTCCATTGACCCTCACATTGACGATGAAACACAGAAATCTCATCGGAATTAAATACAAATGTCACAATGCCGCCTTAAGTACAAGAATAGAGACTCTTCTTACAGTCTGTGCTTTGATCCTTTCCTGTGAGACCATTATAGTTTCCGATACACCACTGCCGGTTCAAACTATTCCTTGGACATACACATTGTCAATGAAACACTGAAATTACATCGGAATTAAATACAAAATTCAAAATGCCGCATTAAGTGCGAGAGGAATGAGGCTTCTTAGAGTCTGGGCTTTGATCCTTCCCTGTGAGACCAGTATTAGTTTCCGATACACCACTGTAGGTTCAATGTATTCCTTGGACCTTCACATTGATGATAAAACACAGAAATCGCATCGGAATTAAATACAAATGGCACAATGCCGACTTAAGTACAAGAATTGAGACACTTCTTACTGTCGATGCTTTGAGCATTCCCTGTGAGACCAGTATTAGTTTCCGATGTACCACTGCAGGTTCAATGAATTTCTTGGACATACACATTGACGATGAAACACTGAAATTACATCGGAATTAAATACAAAAGCCACAATGCCGCCTTAAGCGCAAGAAGAGTGAGACTTCTAAGAGTCTGTGCTTTGATCCTTTCCTGTGAGACCAGTATTAGTTTCCCATACACCACTGCAGGTTCAATGTATTCCTTGGACCTTCACATTGACCATCAAACACAGAAATCGCGTCGGAATTAAATACAAAAGGCATAATGCCGCCTTAAGTACAAGAATAGAGACTCTTCTTACAGTCGGTGCTTTGTGCATTCCGTGAGAGACCAGTATTAGTTTCCGTTACACCACTGCAGGTTCAATGTATTCCTTGGACATACACACTGTCAATGAAACACTGAAATTACATCAGAAGTAAATACGAAACGCACAATGCCGCCTTAACTGCAAGAGGAATGAGGCTTCTTAGAGTCTGGGATTTGATCCTTTCCTGTGAGACCAGTATTAGCTTCCGATACACCTCTGCAGGTTAAATGTATTCCTTGGACATTCACATTGATGATAAGACACAGAAATCGCATCGGAATTAAATACAAATGGCACAATGCGCCTTAAGTACAAGAATAGAGACACTTCTTACTGCCGATGATTTGAGCATTCCCTGTGAGACCAGTATTGGTTTCCGATGTACCACTGCAGGTTCAATGTAGTCCATTGACCTTCACATTGACGATGAGGCACAGAAATCGGATCGGAATTAAATACAAAAGGCACAATGCCACCTTAAGTACAAGAATAGAGACTCTTCTAACAGTCTGTGCTTTGATCCTTTCTTGTGAGACCAGTATTAGTTTCCGATACACCACTGCAGATTCAATATATTCCATTGACCCTCACATTGACGATGAATCACAGAAATCGCAATGGAATGAATTACAAAAGGCACAATGCCGCCATAAGTACAGGAATAGAGACTCTTCTTACAGTCTGTGCTTTGATCATTTCCTGTGAGATCAGTATTAGTTTCCGATACACCACTGCAGGTCCAAAGTATTCCTTGGATATACACATTGACGACGACACACATAAATTACATCGGAACTAAATAGAAAAGGCAAAATGCCGCCTAAGTACATGAATAGAGACTCTTCTTACAGTCGGTGCTTTGAGCATTCCCTGGGAGACCAGTATTAGTTTCCGATACACCACTGCAGGTTCAATGTATTCCTTGGACCTTCACATTGACGATGAAACACAGAAATCTCATCGGAATTAAATATAAAAGGCACAATGCCGTCTTAAGTACAAGAATAGAGACACTTCTTGCAGTCGGTTCTTTGAGCATTCCCTGTGAGACCAGTATTAGTTTCCTATACACCACTGCAGGTTCAATGTATTCCTTGGACATACATATTGACGATGAAACACATAAAATACATCGGAATTAAATACAAAAGGCACAATGCCGCCTTAAGTACAAGTATGTAGACTCTTCTTACAGTCGGTGCTTTGAGCATTCCCTGTGAGACCACTATTAGTTTCCGATACAGCACTGCAGGTTCAATGTATTCCTTGGACGTAAACATTGACGATGAAACACTGAGAACACATCGGAATTAAATATAAAAGGCACAATAACGCCTTAAGTACAACAATAAAGACACTTCATACAGTTGGTGGTTTAAGCATCCCTGTGAGACCAGTATTAGTTTCCAATACACCACTGCAGGTTCAATGTATTCCTTGGAAGTAAACATTGACGATGAAACACTGAAATTACATGGGAGTTAAATACAAAAGGCACAATGCCGCCTTAAGTCCAAGAATAGAAGCTCTTCATACAGTCGGTGTTTCAGCATTCCCTGTGAGACCAGTATTAGTTTCCGATACACCACTGCACGTTCAATGTATTCCTTGGACCTTCACATTGACGATAAAACATAGAAATCGCATCGGAATTAAATACAAAAGGCACAATGCCCCCTTAAGTACAAGAATGTAGACTCTTCTTACAGTCGGTGATTTGAGCATTCCCTGTGAGACCAGTAATAGTTTCCGATACACCACTGCAGTCTCAATGTATTCCTTGGACATACACATTGACGATGAAACACATAAATTACATCGGTATTAAATACAAAAGGACCAATGCCGCCTTAAGTACAAGAATAGAGACTCTTCTTCCAGTCGGTGCTTTGAGCATTCCCTGCGAGCCAGTATTAGTTTCCGATAGACCACTGCACGTTCAATGTATTCCTTGGACCTTCACATTGACGATGAAACACAGAAATCGCATCGGAATAAAATACAAAAGGCACAATGCCGCCTTAAGTACAGGAATAGAGACTCTTCTTACAGTCGGTGCTTTGAGCATTCTCTGTGAGACCAGTATTAGTTTCCGATACACCACTGCAGGTTCAATGTATTCCTTGGACATACACATTGACAATGAAACACTGAAATTAAATTGGAATTAAATACAAACGGCACAATGCCGCCTTAAGTGCAAGAAGAGTGAGACTTGTTTGAGTCTGTGCTTTGATCCTTTCCTGTGAAACCAGTATTAGTCTCCGATACACCACTGCAGGTTCAATGTATTCCTTGGACCTTCAAATTGAATATGAAACACAGAAATCGCATCCGAATTAAATTCAAAAGGCACAATGCGGCCTTAAGTACAAGAATTGAGACTCTTCTTACAGTCGGTGTCTTGAGCATTCCCTGTGAGACCAGTATTAGTTTCCAATACACCACTGCAGGTTTAATGTAATCCTTGGACATACACATTGACGATGAAACACAGAAATCGCATTGGAATTAAATACAAAACGCACAATGCCGCCTTAAGTACAAGAATAGATACTCTTCTTACAGTCGGTGCTTTGAGCATTCCCTGTGAGACCAGTATTAGTTTCCGATACAGCACTGCATGTTCAATGTATTCCTTGGACGTAAACATTGAAGGTGAAACACTGAAATTACATCGGAATTAAATACAAAAGGCACAATGCCGCCTTAAGTTCAAGAATAGAGACTCTTCTTACAGTCGGTGCTTTGAGCATTCCCTGTGAGTCCAGTATTAGTTTCTGATACACCACTGCAGGTTCAATGTATTCCTTGGACATACACATTGACGATGACACACTGAAATTACATTGGAATTAAATACAAAAGGCACAATGCCGCCTTAAGTGCAAGAAGAGTGAGACTTGTTAGAGTCTGTGCTTTCATCCTTTCCTGTGACACCAGTATTAGTCTCCGATACACCACTGCCAGTTCAATGTATTCCTTGGACCTTCAAATTGAAGATGAAACACAGAAATCGCATCCGAATTAAATACAAAAGGCACAATGCCGCCTTAAGTACAAGAATTGAGACTCTTCTTACAGTCGGTGCTTTGAGCATTCCCTGTGAGACCAGTATTAGTTTCCGATACACTACTGCAGGTTCAAGGTAATCCTTGGACCTTAGCATTGATGATGAAACACAAAAATAACATCGGAATTAAGTTCAAAAGGCACAATGCCGCCTTAAGTACAAGAAAAGAGACTCTTCTTACAGTCGGTGCTTTGAGCATTCCCTGTGGGACTAGTATTAGTTTCCGATACACCACTGCAGGTTCAATGTATTCCTTGGACCTTCACATTTACGATGAAACACTGAATTTACATCGGAATTAAATACAAAACGCACAATGCCGCCTTAAGTGCAAGAAGGGTGAGACTTATTAGGGTATGTGCTTTGATCCTTTCCCGTGAGACCAGTATTAGTTTCCGATACACTACTGCTGGTTCAAGGTAATCCTTGGACCTTCACATTGGCGATAATACAAAGAAACCGCATCGGAATTATATACAAAAGGCACAATGCCGCCTTAAGTACAAGAATAGCGACTCTTCTTACAGTCGTTGCTTTGAGCATTCCCTGTGAGACCAGTATTAGTTTCCGATACACCACTGCAGGTTCAATGTATTCCTTTGACCTTCACATTGACGATGAAACACAGAAATCGCATCGGAATTAAATACAAAAGGCACAATGCCGCATTAGGTACAAGAATAGAGACTCTTCTTACAGTCGGTGCTATGATCCTTTCCTGTGAGACCGGTATTAGTTTCCGATACACCACTGCAGGTTCAATGTATTCCTTGGACGTAAACATTGACGATGAAACACACAAATCGCATCGGAATTAAATACAAAATGCACAATGCCGCCTTAAGAACACGAATAGAGACTCTTCTTACAGACTGTGCTTTGATTCTTTCCTGTGAGAACAGTATTAGTTTCCGATACACCACTTCAGATTCAATGTAGTCCTTTGACCTTCACATTGACGAGGAAACACAGACATCGGATCGGAATTAAATACAAAAGCCACAATGCCGCCTTAAGTACAAGAATAGAGACCCTTCTTACAGTCTGTGCTTTGATCCTTTCCTGTGAGACCAGTATTATTTTCCGATACACCACTGCAGGTTCAATGTATTCCATTGACCCTCACATTGACGATGAAACACAGAAATCTCATCGGAATTAAATACAAATGTCACAATGCCGCCTTAAGTACAAGAATAGAGACTCTTCTTACAGTCTGTGCTTTGATCCTTTCCTGTGAGACCATTATAGTTTCCGATACACCACTGCCGGTTCAAACTATTCCTTGGACATACACATTGTCAATGAAACACTGAAATTACATCGGAATTAAATACAAAATTCAAAATGCCGCATTAAGTGCGAGAGGAATGAGGCTTCTTAGAGTCTGGGCTTTGATCCTTCCCTGTGAGACCAGTATTAGTTTCCGATACACCACTGTAGGTTCAATGTATTCCTTGGACCTTCACATTGATGATAAAACACAGAAATCGCATCGGAATTAAATACAAATGGCACAATGCCGACTTAAGTACAAGAATAGAGACACTTCTTACTGTCGATGCTTTGAGCATTCCCTGTGAGACCAGTATTAGTTTCCGATGTACCACTGCAGGTTCAATGAATTTCTTGGACATACACATTGACGATGAAACACTGAAATTACATCGGAATTAAATACAAAAGCCACAATGCCGCCTTAAGCGCAAGAAGAGTGAGACTTCTAAGAGTCTGTGCTTTGATCCTTTCCTGTGAGACCAGTATTAGTTTCCCATACACCACTGCAGGTTCAATGTATTCCTTGGACCTTCACATTGACCATCAAACACAGAAATCGCGTCGGAATTAAATACAAAAGGCATAATGCCGCCTTAAGTACAAGAATAGAGACTCTTCTTACAGTCGGTGCTTTGTGCATTCCGTGAGAGACCAGTATTAGTTTCCGTTACACCACTGCAGGTTCAATGTATTCCTTGGACATACACATTGTCAATGAAACACTGAAATTACATCAGAAGTAAATACGAAACGCACAATGCCGCCTTAACTGCAAGAGGAATGAGGCTTCTTAGAGTCTGGGATTTGATCCTTTCCTGTGAGACCAGTATTAGCTTCCGATACACCTCTGCAGGTTAAATGTATTCCTTGGACCTTCACATTGATGATAAGACACAGAAATCGCATCGGAATTAAATACAAATGGCACAATGCGCCTTAAGTACAAGAATAGAGACACTTCTTACTGCCGATGATTTGAGCATTCCCTGTGAGACCAGTATTGGTTTCCGATGTACCACTGCAGGTTCAATGTAGTCCATTGACCTTCACATTGACGATGAGGCACAGAAATCGGATCGGAATTAAATACAAAAGGCACAATGCCACCTTAAGTACAAGAATAGAGACTCTTCTAACAGTCTGTGCTTTGATCCTTTCTTGTGAGACCAGTATTAGTTTCCGATACACCACTGCAGATTCAATATATTCCATTGACCCTCACATTGACGATGAATCACAGAAATCGCAATGGAATGAATTACAAAAGGCACAATGCCGCCATAAGTACAGGAATAGAGACTCTTCTTACAGTCTGTGCTTTGATCATTTCCTGTGAGATCAGTATTAGTTTCCGATACACCACTGCAGGTCCAATGTATTCCTTGGACCTTCACATCCACGATGAAACAAAGAAATCCCATCGGAATTAAATACAAAAGGCACAATGCCGCCTTAAGTACAGGAATAGAGACACTTCTTACAGTCTGTGTTATGATCCTTTCCTGTGATACCAGTATTAATTTCCGATTCACCACTGCAGGTTCAATGTATTCCTTGGACATACTCATTGACGATGAAACACTGAAATTACATCGGAATTAAATAAAAAAACCACAATGCCACCTTAAGTGCAAGAAGAGTGCGACTTCTTAGATTCTATGATTTGATCCTTTCCTGTGAGACCAGTATTAGTTTCCGATACACCACAGCAGGTACAATGTATTCCTTGGAGCTTCACATTGACGATGAAAAACAGAAATCGCGTCGGAATTAAATACAAAAGGCACAATGCCGCCTTAAGCACAAGAATAGAGACTCTTCTTACAGTCGGTGTTTTGAGCATTCCGTGAGAGACCAGTATTAGTTTCCGATACACCACTGCAGGTTCAATGTATTCCTTAGACATTCACATTGACGATGAAACACAGAAATGGCATCGGAATTAAATACAAAAGGCACAATGCCGCCTAAAGTACAAGAATAGAGACTCTTCTTACAGTCTGTGCTTTGATCCTTTCCTGTGAGACCAGTATTAGTTTCCGATACACTACTGCAGGTTCAATGTATTCTTTTGACCTTCACACTGACGATGAAACACAGAAATCGCATCGGAATTAAATACAAAAGGCACAATGCCGCCGTTGGTACAAGAATAGAGACTCTTCTTACAGTCTGTGCTTTGATCCTTTCCTGTGAGACCAGTATTAGTTTCCGCTACACCACTGCAGGTTCAATGTATTTCATTGACCCTCACATTGACGATGAAACACAGAAATAGCATCGGAATTAAATACAATAGGCACAATGCAACCTTAAGTACAATAATAGAGACTCTTTTCACAGTCTGTGCCTTGATCCTTTCCTGTGAGACCGGTATTAGTTTCCGAAACACCACTACAGGTTCAATGTATTCCTTGGACATACACATTGTCGACGAAACACTGAAATTACATCGGAATTAAATACAAAAGGCACAATGCCGCCTTAAGTGCAAGAGGAATGAGGCTTCTTAGAGTCTGGGCTTTGATCCTTTCCTGTGAGACCAGTATTATTTTCCGATACACCACTGCAGTATCAATGTATTCCTTTGACCTTCACATTGTAGATGAAACACAGAAATCGCATCGGAATTAAATACAAATGGCACAATGCCGCCTTAAGTACAAGAATAGAGACACTTCTTACAGTCTATAACGTAAGCATTCCCTGTGAGACCAGTATTAGGTTCCGATACATCACTGCAGGTTCAATGTATTCCTTTGACCTTCACATTGACGATGAAACAAAGAAATCGCATCGGAAGTAAATACAAAAGGCACAATGCAGCCTTAGGTACAAGAATAGAGACTCTTCTTACAGTCGGTGCTTTGATCCTTTCCTATGAGACCAGTATTAGTTTCCGATACACCACTGCAGGTTCAATGTATTCCATTGACCCTCACATTGACGATGAAACACAGAAATCTCATCGGAATTAAATACAAAAGGCACATGCCGCCTTAAGTACAATAACAGGGTCACTTCTTACAGTCTGTGCTTTGATCCTTTCCTGTGAGACCATTATTAGTTTCCGATACACCACTGCAGGTTCAATGTATTCCATTGACCCTCACATTGACGATGAAACACAGAAATTACATCGGAATTAAATACAAAAGGCAAAATGCCGCCTTAAGTGCGAGCGGAATGAGGATTCTTTGACTCTGGGCTTTGATCCTTTCCTGTGAGACCAGTATTAGTTTCCGATACTCCACTGTAGGTTCAATGTATTCCTTGGACCTTCACATTGATGATAAAACACAGAAATCGCATAGGAATTAAATACAAATGGCACAATGCCGCCTTATGTACAAGAATAGAGACACTTCTTACTGTCGATGCTTTGAGCATTCCCTGTGAGACCAGTATTAGTTTCCGATACACCATTGCAGGTTCAATGTATTCCTTTGACCTTCACAATGACGATGACACACAGAAATCGCATCGGAATTAAATACAAAAGGCACAATGCCGCCTTAGGTACAAGAATGTAGACTCTTCATACAGTCAGTGCTTTGAGAATTCCCTGTTAGACCAGTATTAGTTTCCGATACAACACTGCAGGTTCAATGTATTCCTTGGACATACACATGGACGATGAAACACTGAAATTACATCGGAATTAAATACAAAAGGCACAATGCCGCCTTAAGTGCAAGTAGAGAGAGACTTCTTTGAGTCTGTGCTTTGATCCTTTCCTGTGAGACCAGTATTAGTTTCCGGTACACGACTGCTGGTTCCATGTATTCCTTGGATCTTCACATTGACGATGAAACACAGAAATCGTATCGGAAATAAATACAAATGGCACAATGCCGCCTTAAGTACAAGAATAGAGACACTTCTTATAGTCGATGCTTTGAGCATTCCCTGTGAGACCAGTATTAGTTTCCGATACACCATTGCAGGTTCAATGTATTCCTTTGACCTTCACAATGACGATGACACACAGAAATCGCATCGGAATTAAATACAAAAGGCACAATGCCGCCTTAGTTACAAGTATGTAGACTCTTCATACAGTCAGTGCTTTGAGAATTCCCTGTTAGATCAGTATTAGTTTCCGATACAACACTGCAGGTTCAATGTATTCCTTGGACATACACATGGACGATGAAACACTGAAATTACATCGGAATTAAATGCAAAAGGCACAATGCCGCCTTAAGTACGAGAATAGAGATTCTTCTTACAGTCGGTGCTTTGTGCATTCCCTGTGAGACCAGTATTAGTTTCCGATACACCATTGCAGGTTCAATGTATTCCTTTGACCTTCACAATGACGATGACACACAGAAATCGCATCGGAATTAAATACAAAAGGCACAATGCCGCCTTAGGTACAAGAATGTAGACTCTTCATACAGTCAGTGCTTTGAGCATTCCCTGTGAGACCAGTATTAGTTCCCGATACACCACTGCATGTTCAATGTATTCCTTGGACCATCACATTGACGTTGAAAGACAGAAATCGCATTGGAAATAATTACAAAACGCACAATGCCGCCTTAAGTACAAGAATAGAGACCCATCTTACAGTCGGTGCTTTGAGCATACCCTGTGAGACCAGTATTAGTTTCCGATACAGCACTGCGGGTTCAATGTATTCCTTGGACGTAAACATTGACGATGAAACACTGAAATTACATCGGAATTAAATACAAAAGGCACAATGCCGCCTTAAGTACAAGTAAAGAGTCTCTTCTTACGGTCGGTGCTTTGAGCATTGCCTGTGAGACCAGTGTTAGTTTCCGATACACCACTGCAGGTTGAATGTATAACTTGGACCATCACATTGTCGATGAAACACAGAAATCGCATCGGAATTAAAAACAAAAGGAGCAAACGCCGCCTTAAGTACAAGAATAGAGACTCTTTTTACAGTCTGTGCCTTGAACACTCCCTGTGAGACCAGTATTAGTTACCGATACACCACTGCAGGTTCAATGTATTCCTTGGACCATCACATTGACGATGAAAGACAGAAATCGCATTGGAAATAATTACCAAACGCACAATGCCGCCTTAGGTACAAGAATAGAGACTCATCTCACAGTCGGTGATTTGAGCATTCCCTGTCAGACCAGTATTAGTTTGCGATACACCACAGCAGGTTCGAAGTATTCCTATGACCTTCACGTTGACGATGAAACACAGAAATCGCATCGGAATTAAATACAAAATGCACAATGCCACCTTAAGTACAAGAATAGAGATTCTTCTTACAGTCGGTGCTTTGAGCATTCCCTGTGAGACCAGTATTAGTTTCCGATACACCACTGCAGGTTCAATGTATTCCTTGGACATTTACATTGACAATGAAACACAGGAATCGCATTGGAATTAAATACAAAACGCACAATGCCGCCTTAAGTACAAGAATAGAGACTCTTCATAGAGTCGGTGCTTTGAGCATTCCCTGTGAGACCAGTATTAGTTTCCTATACAGCACTGCATGTTCAGTGTATTCCTTGGACGTAAACATTGACGATGAAACACTGAAATTACATCGGAATTAAATACAAAAGGCACAAGTACAAGATTTGAGACTCTTCTTACAGTCGGTGCTTTGAGCATTCCCTGTGAGACCAATATTAGTTTCCGATACACCACTGCAGGTTCAATGTATTCCTTGGACCTTCAATTTGACGATGAAACACAGAAATACCATTGGAATTAAATACAAGAGGCACAATGCCGCCATAAGTACAAGCACAGAGATTCTTCTTACAGTCGGTGCTTTGAGCATTCCCTGTGAGACCAGTATTAGTTTCCGATACACCACTGCAGGTTCAATGTATTTCGTGGACATACACATTGACGATGAAACACTGAAATTACATCGTAATTGAATAAAAAAGGCACCATGCCGCCTTAAGTGCAAGAAGAGTGAGACTTCTTAGAGTTTGTGCTTTGATCCTTTCCTGTGAGACCAGTATTAGTTTCCGATACACCACTGCAGGTTCAATGTATTCCTTTGACCTTCACATTGACGATGAAACACAGAAGTCGCATCGGAATTTAATACAATGGGCACATTGCCGCTTTAAGTACAAGAATAGAGACTCTTCCTACCGTCGGTTATTTAAGCATTCCCCGTGAGACCAGTATTAGTTTCCGATACACCACTGCAGGTTCAATGTATTCCTTGGACCTTCACATTGACGATGAAACATAGAAATCGCATCGGAATTAAATACGAAAATTACAATGCCGCCTTAAGTACAAAATTGGGGACTCTTCTTACAGTCTGTGATTTGATCCTTTCCTGTGAGACCAGTATTAGTTTCCGATACAACACTGCAGGTTCAATGTATTCCTTTGACCTTTACATTGACGATCAAACACAGAAATCGCATCGGAATTAAATACAAAAATTACAATGCCGCCTTATGTACAAAAATAGGGACTCTTCTTACAGTCTGTGATTTGATCCTTTCCTGTGAGACCAGTATTAGTTTCCGATACACCACTGCAGGTTCAATGTATTCGTTTGACCTTCACATTGACGATGAAACACAGAAATCGCATCGGAATTAAACACAAAAGGCACAATGCCGCCTTAAGTACAAGAATACAGACTCTTCTTACAGTCGGTGTTTTGAGCATTCCCTGAGAGTCCAGTATTAGTTTCCGATACACCACTGCAGGTTCAATGTATTCCTTCGACATTCACATTGACGATGAAACACAGAAATCGCATCGGAATTAAATACAAAAGGTACAATGCCGTCTAAAGTACAAGAATAGAGACTCTTCTTACAGTCTGTGCTTTGATCCTTTCCTGTGAGACCAGTATTAGTTTCCGATACACCACTGCAAGTTCAGTGTATCCCTTTGACCTTCACATTGACGATGAAACACAGAAATCGCATCGGAATTAAATACAAAAGGCACAATGCCGCCTTAAGTACAAGAATAGAGACTCTTCTTACAGTCTGTGCTTTGATCCTTTCCTGTGAGACCAGAATTAGTTTCCGATACACTTCTGCAGGTCAAATGTATTCCATGGACCTTCACATTGACGATGAAACACAGAAATCGCATTGGAATTAAATACAAAAGGCACAATGCCGCCATAAGTACAAGTATTGAGATTCTTCTTACAGTCGGTGCTTTGAGCATTCCCTGTGAGACCAGTATTAGTTTCCGATACACCACTGCAGGTTCAATGTATTTCGTGGAAATACACATTGACGATGAAACACTGAAATTACAGCGGAATTAAATAAAAAAGGCACCATGCCGCCTTAAGTGCAAGAAGAGTGAGACTTCTTAGAGTTAGTGCTTTGATCCTTACCTGTGAGACCAGTGTTAGTTTCCGATACACCACTGCAGGGTCAATGTATTCCTATGTTCTTCACATTGGCGATGAAACACAGAAATGGCATCGGAATTTATTACAAAAGGCACAATGCCGCCTTAAGTACAAGAATAGAGACTCTTCCTACAGACGGTTATTTGAGCATACCCCGTGAGACCAGTATTAGTTTCCGATACACCACTGCTGGTTCAATGTATTCCTTTGACCTTTACATTGACGATGAAACACAGAAATCGCATCGGAATTAAATACAAAATGCACAATGCCGCCTTAGGTACAAGAATAGAGACTCTTCTTGCAGTCGGTGCTTTGATCCTCTCCTGTGAGAGCAGTATTAGTTTCCGATACACCCTTGCAGGATCAATGAAATCCTTGGACGTAAACATTGACGATGAATCAGACAAATAGCATCGGAATTAAATACAAAAGGCACAATTCAGCCTTAAGTGCAAGAGGAATGAGGCTTCTTAGATTCTGGGCTTTGAACCTTTCCTGTGAGACCAGTATTAGTTTCCGATACACCACTGCAGGTTCAATGTATTCCTTGGACATACACATTGTCAATGAAACACTGAAAGTACATCAGAAGTAAATACAAAAGGCACAATGCCGCATTAAGTGCAAGAATAGAGACTCTTCTTACAGTCTGTGCTTTGATCCTTTCCTGTGAAACCAGTATTAGTTTCCGATACACCACTGCAGCTTCAATGTATTCCATTAACCCTCACATTGACGATGAAACACAGATATCGCATCGGAATTAAATACAAAAGGCACAATGCAACCTTAAGTGCAAGAATAGAGACTCTTCTTACAGTCTGTGCTTTGATCCTTTCCTGTGAGACCAATATTAGTTTCCGATACACCACTGCAGGTTCAATGTATTCCTTGAACCCTCACATTGACGATGAAACACAGAAATCGCATCGGAATTAAATACAAAAGGCCCAATGCAACCTTAAGTGCAAGAATAGAGACTCTTCTTACAGTCTGTGCTTTCAGCATTCCCTGTGAGACCAGTATTAGATTCCGATACACCACTGCAGGTTCATTGTATTCTTTTGACCTTCATATTGACGATGACACACAGAAATCGCATCGGAATTAAATACAAAAGACACAATGCCGCCTTAAGTACAAGAATGTAGACTCTTCATACAGTCGCTGCTTTGAGAATTCCCTGATAGACCAGTATTAGTTTCCGATACAACACTGCAGGTTCAATGTATTCCTTGGACATACACATTGATGATGAAACACTGAAATTACATCGGAATTAAATACAAAAGCCACAATGCCCCCTTAAGTGCAAGAAGAGTGAGACTTCTTAGAGTCTGTGCCTTTATCCTTTCCTGTGAGACCACTATTAGTTTCCGATACACCACTGCAGGTTCAATGTATTCCTTGAACCTTCACATTGACGATGAAACACAGAAATCGCATCGGAATGAAATACAAAAGGCACAATGAAGCTTTAAGTACAAGAATTGAGACTCTTCTTACAGTCTGTGCTTTGATCCTTTCCTTTGATACCAGTATTAGTTTCCGATACACCACTGCAGGTTCAATGTATTCCATTGACCCTCACATGGTCGATGAAACACAGAAATCGCATCGGAATTAAATACAAAAGGCACAATGCAACTTTAGTACAAGAATAGAGACTCTTCTTACAGTCTGTGCTTTGATCCTTTCCTGTGACACCAGTATTAGTTTCCGATACACCACTGCAGGTTCAATGTATTCCTTGGACATACACATTGTCGATGAAACACTGAAATTACATCGGAATTAAATACAAAAGGCACAATGCAACCTTAAGTGCAAGAATAGAGACTCTTCTTACAGTCTGTGCTTTGATCCTTTCCTTTGATACCAGTATTAGTTTCCGATACACCACTGCAGGTTCAATGTATTCCATTGACCCTCACATTGACGATGACACACAGAAATCGCATCTGAATTAAATACAAAATGCACAACGCCGCCTTAGGTACAAGAAAGTAGTCTCTTCATACAGTCGCTGCTTTGAGAATTCCGTGTTAGACCAGTATTAGTTTCCGATACACCACTGCAGGTTCAATGTATTCCTTTAACCTTTACATTGACGATGAAACACAGAAATCGCATCGGAATTAAATACAAAAATTACAATGCCGCCTTAAGTACAGAAATAGGGACTCTTCTTACAGTCTGTGATTTGATCCTTTCCTGTGAGACCAGTATTAGTTTCCGATACACCACTGCAGGTTCAATGTATTCGTTTGACCTTCACATTGACGATGAATCACAAAATCGCTTCGGAATTAAATACAAAAGGCACAATGCCGCCTTAGGTACAAGAATTGAGACCCTTCTCACAGTCGGTGCTTTGATCCTTTCCTGTGAGACCAGTATTAGTTTCCGATACATCCTTGCAGGTTCAATGTATTCCTTGGACCTTAACATTTATGATAAAACACAGAAATCGCATCGGAATTAAATACAAATGGCACAATGCAGCCTTAAGTGGAAGAGGAAAGAGGCTTCTTAGAGTCTGGGCTTTGAACCTGTCCTGTGAGACCAGAATTAGTTTCCGATAAACCTCTGCAGGTTCAATGTATTCCTTGGACATTCACATTTATGATAAAACACAGAAAACGCATCGGAATTATATACAAATGGCACAATGCCGCCTTAAGTACATGAATAGAGACACTTCTTACTGTAGATGCTTTGAGCATTCCCTGTGAGACCAGTATTAGTTTCCGATACACCACTGCAGGTTCAATGTATTCCTTGGACATACACATTGACGATGAAACCCTGAAATTACATCTGAATTAAATACAAAAGCCACAATGCTGCCTTAAGTGCAAGAAGGGTGAGACTTCTTAGAGTCTGTGCTTTGATCCTTTCCTGTGAGACCAGTATTAGTTTCCGATACACCACTGCAGATTCAATGTATTCCTTGGACCTTCAATTGACGATGAAACACAGAAATCGCGTCGGAATTAAATACAAAAGGCACAATGACGCCTTAAGTACAAGAATAGAGACTCTTCTTACAGTCGGTGCTTTGAGCATTCCCTGAGAGACCAGTATTAGTTTCCGATACACCACTGCAGGCTCAGTGTATTCCTTCGACATTCACATTGACGATGAAACACAGAAATCGCATCGGAATTAAATACAAAAGGCACAATGCCGCCTTAAGTACAAGAATAGATACTCTTCTTACATTTTGTGCTTTGATCCTTTCCTGTGACACCAGTATTAGTTTCCGATACACCACTGCAGGTTCAATGTATTCCTTTGACCTTCACATTGGCGAAGAACACAGAAATCGCATCGGAATTAAATACAAATGGCACAATGCCGCCTTAAGTACAAGAATAGAGACACTTTTACAGTCGATGCTTTGAGCATTCCCTGTGAGACCAGTATTAGTTTCCGATACACCACTGCAGGTTCAATGTATTCCCTTGACCTTCACATTGGCGATGACACACAGAAATCGCATCGGAATTAAATACATAAGGCAAAATGCTGCCTTAGGTACAAGAATGTACACTCTTCATACAGTCGGTGATTTGAGAATTCCCTGTTAGACCAGTATTAGTTTCCGATACAACACTGCTGGTTCAATGTGTTCCTTGGACCTACACATTCACGATGAAACACAGAAATCGCATCGGAATTAAATACAAAAGGCACAATGCCGCCCTTAGTACAAGAATAGAGACACATCCTACAGTCTGTGCTTTGATCCTTTCCTGTGAGACCTGTATTAGTTTCCGATACACAACTGCAGGTTCAATGTATTCCTTGGACATACACATTTTCAATGAAACACTGAAATTACATCAGAAGTAAATACAAAAGGCACAATGCCGCCTTAAGTGCAAGAGGTATGAGGCTTCTTAGAGTCTGGGCTTTGATCCTTTCCTGTGAGACCAGTATTAGTTTCCGATACACCACTGCAGGTTCAATGTATTCCTTGGACCTTCACATTGACGATGAATCACAGAAATCGCTTCGGAATTAAATACAAAAGGCACAATGCCGCCTTAGGTACAAGAATAGAGACTCTTCTTACAGTCGGTGCTTTGAGCTTTCCCTGTGAGACCAGTATTAGTTTCCGATACACCACTGCACGATCAATGTATTCCTTCGACATTCACATTGACGATGAAACACAGAAATCGCATCGGAATTAAATACAAAAGGCACAATGAAGCCTTAAGTACAAGAATAGAGATTCTTCTTACAGTCTGTGCTTTGATCCTTTCCTTTGAGACCAGTATTAGTTTCCGATACACCACTGCAGGTTCAATGTATTCCATTGACCCTCACATTGACGATGAAACACAGAAATCGCATCGGAATTAAATACAAAAGGCACAATGCAACCTTAAGTACAAGAATAGAGACTCTTCTGACAGTCTGTGCATTGATCCTTTCCTGTGAGACCAGTATTAGTTTCCGATACACCACTGCAGGTTCAGTGTATTCCTTGAACATACACATTGTCGATGAAACACTGAAATTACATCGGAATTAAATACAAAAGGCACAATGCCGCTTTAAGTGAAAGAGCAATGAGGCTTCTTAGAGTCTGGGATGTGATCCTTTCCTGTGAGACCAGTATTATTTTCCGATACATCACTGCAGGTTCAATGTTTTGCTTGGACCTTCACATTGACGATGAAACACAGAAATCGCATCGGAATTAAATACAAAAGGCACATTGACGCCTTAGGTACAAGATTGTAGACTCTTCATGAGGTCGCTGCTTTGAGAATTCCCTGTTAGACCAGTATTGGTTTCCGATACAACACTGCAGGTTCAATGTGTTCCTTGGACTTACACATGGACGATGAAACACTGAAATTACATCGGAATTAAATACAAAAACCACAATGCCGCCTTAAGTGCAAGAAGAGAGAGACTTCTTAGAGTCTGTGCATGGATCCTTTCCTGTGAGACCAGTATTAGTTTCCGTTACACCACTGCTGGTTCAATGTATTCCTTAGATCTTCACATTGACGATGAAACACAGAAATCACATCGGAATTAAATGCAAAAGGCTACATGCCGGCTTAAGTACAAGAATAGAGATTCTTTTTACAGTCGGTGATTTGCGCATTCCCTGTGAGACCAGAATTAGTTTCCGATACACCACTGCAGGTTCAATGTATTCCTTTGACCTTCACATTGACGATGAAACACAGAAATCGCATCGGAATTACATACAAAAGGCTCAATGCCGCCTTAAGTACAAGAATAGAGACTCTTCTTAGAGTCTGTGCATTGATCCTTTCCTGTGATACCAGTAGTAGTTTCCGATACACCACTGCAGGTTCAATGTATTTTATTGACCCTCACAATGACTATGAAACACAGAAATCGCATCGGAATTAAATACAAACGGCACAATGCAACCTTAAGTACAAGAATAGAGACTCTCCTTACAGTCTGTGCCTTGATCCTTTCCTGTGAGACCAGTATTAGCTTCCGATACACCACTGCAGGTTCAATGTATTCCTTGGACATACACATTGTCGATATAACACTGAAATTACATCGGAATTAAATACAAAAGGCACAATGCCGCCATAAATGCAAGAGGAATGAGGCTTCTTAGAGTCTGGGCTTTGATCCTTCCCTGTGAGACCAGTATTATTTTCCGATACACCACTGCAGGTTCAATGTATTCCTTTGACCTTCATATTGACGATGACATACAGAAATCGCATCGGAATTAAATACAAAAGGCACAATGCCACCTTAGGTACAAGAATGTAGACACTTCATACAGTCGCTGCTTTGAGAATTCCCTGTTAGACCAGTATTAGTTTCCGATACAACACTGCAGGTTCAATGTATTCCTTGGACCTTCACATTCACGATGAAACACAGAAATCGCATCGGAATTAAATACAAATGGCAAAATGCCGCCTTAAGTACAAGAATATAGACACCTCTTACTGTCGATGCTTTGAGCATTCCCTGTGAGACCAGTATTAGTTTCCGATGTACCACTGCAGGTTCAATGTATGCCTTGGACATACACATTGACGATGAAACACTGAAATTACATCGGAATTAAATACAAAAGCCACAATGCCGCATTAAGTGCAATAAGAGTGAGACTTCTTAGAGTCTATGCTTTGATCCATTCCTGTTAGACCACTATTAGTTTCCGATACACCACTGCAAGTTCAATGTATTCCTTGAACCTTCACATTGACGATGAAACACAGAAATCGCTTCGGATTTAAATACAAAAGGCACAATGTCACCTTAAGTACAAGAATAGAGACTCTTCTTACAGTCGGTGCTTTGAGCATTCCCTGTGAGAACAGTATTAGTTTCCGATACACCACTGCAGGTTCAATGTATTCCTTCGACATTCACATTAACGATGAAACACAGAAAACGCATCGGAATTAAATACAAAAGGCACAATGAAGCCTTAAGTACAAGAATAGAGACTCTTCTTACAGTCTGTGCTTTGATCCTTTCCTGTGAGACCAGTATTAGTTTCCGATACACCACTGCAGATTCTACGTATTCCTTTGACCTTCACATTGACGATGAAAGACAGAACTCGCATCGGAATTAAATACAAAAGGCACAATGGGGCCTTAAGTACCAGAATAGAGACTCTTCTTACAGTCTTTGCTTTGATCCTTTCCTGTGAGACCAGTATTAGTTTCCGATACTCCACTGCAAGTTCAATGTATTCCATTAACCCTCACATTGACGATGAAACACAGAAATCGAGTCGGAATTAAATACAAAAGGCACAATGTAACCTTAAGTGCAAGAATAGAGACTCTTCTTACAGTCTGTGCTTTGATCCTTTCCTGTGAGACCAGTATTAGTTTCCGATACACCACTGCAGGTTCAATGTATTCCATTAACCCTCACATTGATGATGAAACACAGAAATCGCATCGGAATTAAATACAAATGGCACAATGCAACCTTAAGTGCAAGAATAGAGACTCTTCTTACAGTCTGAGCTTTGAGCATTCCCTGTGAGACCAGTATTAGTTTCCGATACACCACTGCAGGTTCATTGTATTCCTTTGACCTTCATATTGACGATGACACACAGAAATCGCATCGGAATTAAATACAAAAGGCACAATGCCGCCTTAGGTATAAGAATGTAGACTCTTCATACAGTCGCTGCTTTGAGAATTCCCTGTTAGACCAGTATTAGTTTCCGATACAACACTGCAGGTTCAATGTATTCCTTGGACATACACATTGATGATGAAACATTGAAATTACATCGGAATTAAATACAAAAGCCACAAAGCCGCTTAAGTGCAAAAAGAGTGAGACTTCTTAGAGTCTGGGATTTGATACTTCCCTGTGAGACCAGTATTATTTTCCGATACACCACTGCAGGTTCAATGTATTCCTTGGACCTTCACATTGACGATGAAACACAGAAATCGCATCGGAATTAAATACAAATGGCACAATGCCGCCTTAAGTACAAGAGTAGAGACACTTCTTACAGTCGATGCTTTGAGCATTCCCTGTGAGACCAGTATTAGTTTCCGATACACCACTGCAGGTTCAATGTATTCCCTTGACCTTCACATTGGCGATGACACACAGAAATCGCATCGGAATTAAATACATAAGGCAAAATGCTGCCTTAGGTACAAGAATGTACACTCTTCATACAGTCGGTGATTTGAGAATTCCCTGTTAGACCAGTATTAGTTTCCGATACAACACTGCTGGTTCAATGTGTTCCTTGGACCTACACATTCACGATGAAACACAGAAATCGCATCGGAATTAAATACAAAAGGCACAATGCCGCCCTTAGTACAAGAATAGAGACACATCCTACAGTCTGTGCTTTGATCCTTTCCTGTGAGACCTGTATTAGTTTCCGATACACAACTGCAGGTTCAATGTATTCCTTGGACATACACATTTTCAATGAAACACTGAAATTACATCAGAAGTAAATACAAAAGGCACAATGCCGCCTTAAGTGCAAGAGGTATGAGGCTTCTTAGAGTCTGGGCTTTGATCCTTTCCTGTGAGACCAGTATTAGTTTCCGATACACCACTGCAGGTTCAATGTATTCCTTGGACCTTCACATTGACGATGAATCACAGAAATCGCTTCGGAATTAAATACAAAAGGCACAATGCCGCCTTAGGTACAAGAATAGAGACTCTTCTTACAGTCGGTGCTTTGAGCTTTCCCTGTGAGACCAGTATTAGTTTCCGATACACCACTGCACGATCAATGTATTCCTTCGACATTCACATTGACGATGAAACACAGAAATCGCATCGGAATTAAATACAAAAGGCACAATGAAGCCTTAAGTACAAGAATAGAGATTCTTCTTACAGTCTGTGCTTTGATCCTTTCCTTTGAGACCAGTATTAGTTTCCGATACACCACTGCAGGTTCAATGTATTCCATTGACCCTCACATTGACGATGAAACACAGAAATCGCATCGGAATTAAATACAAAAGGCACAATGCAACCTTAAGTACAAGAATAGAGACTCTTCTGACAGTCTGTGCATTGATCCTTTCCTGTGAGACCAGTATTAGTTTCCGATACACCACTGCAGGTTCAGTGTATTCCTTGAACATACACATTGTCGATGAAACACTGAAATTACATCGGAATTAAATACAAAAGGCACAATGCCGCTTTAAGTGAAAGAGCAATGAGGCTTCTTAGAGTCTGGGATGTGATCCTTTCCTGTGAGACCAGTATTATTTTCCGATACATCACTGCAGGTTCAATGTTTTGCTTGGACCTTCACATTGACGATGAAACACAGAAATCGCATCGGAATTAAATACAAAAGGCACATTGACGCCTTAGGTACAAGATTGTAGACTCTTCATGAGGTCGCTGCTTTGAGAATTCCCTGTTAGACCAGTATTGGTTTCCGATACAACACTGCAGGTTCAATGTGTTCCTTGGACTTACACATGGACGATGAAACACTGAAATTACATCGGAATTAAATACAAAAACCACAATGCCGCCTTAAGTGCAAGAAGAGAGAGACTTCTTAGAGTCTGTGCATGGATCCTTTCCTGTGAGACCAGTATTAGTTTCCGTTACACCACTGCTGGTTCAATGTATTCCTTAGATCTTCACATTGACGATGAAACACAGAAATCACATCGGAATTAAATGCAAAAGGCTACATGCCGGCTTAAGTACAAGAATAGAGATTCTTTTTACAGTCGGTGATTTGCGCATTCCCTGTGAGACCAGAATTAGTTTCCGATACACCACTGCAGGTTCAATGTATTCCTTTGACCTTCACATTGACGATGAAACACAGAAATCGCATCGGAATTACATACAAAAGGCACAATGCCGCCTTAAGTACAAGAATAGAGACTCTTCTTAGAGTCTGTGCATTGATCCTTTCCTGTGATACCAGTAGTAGTTTCCGATACACCACTGCAGGTTCAATGTATTTTATTGACCCTCACAATGACTATGAAACACAGAAATCGCATCGGAATTAAATACAAACGGCACAATGCAACCTTAAGTACAAGAATAGAGACTCTCCTTACAGTCTGTGCCTTGATCCTTTCCTGTGAGACCAGTATTAGCTTCCGATACACCACTGCAGGTTCAATGTATTCCTTGGACATACACATTGTCGATATAACACTGAAATTACATCGGAATTAAATACAAAAGGCACAATGCCGCCATAAATGCAAGAGGAATGAGGCTTCTTAGAGTCTGGGCTTTGATCCTTCCCTGTGAGACCAGTATTATTTTCCGATACACCACTGCAGGTTCAATGTATTCCTTTGACCTTCATATTGACGATGACATACAGAAATCGCATCGGAATTAAATACAAAAGGCACAATGCCACCTTAGGTACAAGAATGTAGACACTTCATACAGTCGCTGCTTTGAGAATTCCCTGTTAGACCAGTATTAGTTTCCGATACAACACTGCAGGTTCAATGTATTCCTTGGACCTTCACATTCACGATGAAACACAGAAATCGCATCGGAATTAAATACAAATGGCAAAATGCCGCCTTAAGTACAAGAATATAGACACCTCTTACTGTCGATGCTTTGAGCATTCCCTGTGAGACCAGTATTAGTTTCCGATGTACCACTGCAGGTTCAATGTATGCCTTGGACATACACATTGACGATGAAACACTGAAATTACATCGGAATTAAATACAAAAGCCACAATGCCGCATTAAGTGCAATAAGAGTGAGACTTCTTAGAGTCTATGCTTTGATCCATTCCTGTTAGACCACTATTAGTTTCCGATACACCACTGCAAGTTCAATGTATTCCTTGAACCTTCACATTGACGATGAAACACAGAAATCGCTTCGGATTTAAATACAAAAGGCACAATGTCACCTTAAGTACAAGAATAGAGACTCTTCTTACAGTCGGTGCTTTGAGCATTCCCTGTGAGAACAGTATTAGTTTCCGATACACCACTGCAGGTTCAATGTATTCCTTCGACATTCACATTAACGATGAAACACAGAAAACGCATCGGAATTAAATACAAAAGGCACAATGAAGCCTTAAGTACAAGAATAGAGACTCTTCTTACAGTCTGTGCTTTGATCCTTTCCTGTGAGACCAGTATTAGTTTCCGATACACCACTGCAGATTCTACGTATTCCTTTGACCTTCACATTGACGATGAAAGACAGAACTCGCATCGGAATTAAATACAAAAGGCACAATGGGGCCTTAAGTACCAGAATAGAGACTCTTCTTACAGTCTTTGCTTTGATCCTTTCCTGTGAGACCAGTATTAGTTTCCGATACTCCACTGCAAGTTCAATGTATTCCATTAACCCTCACATTGACGATGAAACACAGAAATCGAGTCGGAATTAAATACAAAAGGCACAATGTAACCTTAAGTGCAAGAATAGAGACTCTTCTTACAGTCTGTGCTTTGATCCTTTCCTGTGAGACCAGTATTAGTTTCCGATACACCACTGCAGGTTCAATGTATTCCATTAACCCTCACATTGATGATGAAACACAGAAATCGCATCGGAATTAAATACAAATGGCACAATGCAACCTTAAGTGCAAGAATAGAGACTCTTCTTACAGTCTGAGCTTTGAGCATTCCCTGTGAGACCAGTATTAGTTTCCGATACACCACTGCAGGTTCATTGTATTCCTTTGACCTTCATATTGACGATGACACACAGAAATCGCATCGGAATTAAATACAAAAGGCACAATGCCGCCTTAGGTATAAGAATGTAGACTCTTCATACAGTCGCTGCTTTGAGAATTCCCTGTTAGACCAGTATTAGTTTCCGATACAACACTGCAGGTTCAATGTATTCCTTGGACATACACATTGATGATGAAACATTGAAATTACATCGGAATTAAATACAAAAGCCACAAAGCCGCTTAAGTGCAAAAAGAGTGAGACTTCTTAGAGTCTGGGATTTGATACTTCCCTGTGAGACCAGTATTATTTTCCGATACACCACTGCAGGTTCAATGTATTCCTTGGACCTTCACATTGACGATGAAACACAGAAATCGCATCGGAATTAAATACAAATGGCACAATGCCGCCTTAAGTACAAGAGTAGAGACACTTCTTACAGTCGATGCTTTGAGCATTCCCTGTGAGACCAGTATTAGTTTCCGATACACCACTACAGGTTCAATGTATTCCTTTGACCTTCACATTGACGATGACACACAGAAATCGCATCGGAATTAAATACAAAAGGCACAATGCCGCCTTAGGTACAAGCATGTAGTCTCTTCATACAGTCGCTGCTTTGAGGATTCCCTGTTAGACCAGTATTAGTTTCCGATACAACACTGCAGGTTCAATGTATTCCTTGGACCATCACATTCACGATGAAACACAGAAATCGCATCGGAATTAAATACAAAAGGCACAATGCCGCCTTAAGTACAAGAATAGAGACACTTCTTACAGTCTGTGCTTTGATCCTTTCCTGTGACACCAGTATTAGTTTCCGATACACAACTGCAGTTTCAATGTATTCCTTGGACATACACATTGTCAATGAAACACTGAAATTAGATCAGAATTAAATACAAAAGGCACAATGCCGCCTTAACTGGAAGAGGAATGAGGCTTCTGAGAGTCTGGGCTTTGATTCTTTCCTGTGAGACCAGAATAAGTTTCCGATACACCTCTGCAGGTTCAATGTATTCCTTGGACCTTGACATTGATGATAAAACACAGAAATCGCATCGGAATTAAATACAAATGGCACAATGACGCCTTAAATACAAGAATAGAGTTACTTCTTACTGTCGATGCTTTGAGCATTCCCTGTGAGACCAGTATTAGTTTCCGATGTACCACTGCAGGTTCAATGTATTTCTTGGATATACACATTGACGATGAAACACTGAAATTAGATCGGAATTAAATACAAGAGCCACAACACCGCCTTAAGTGGAAGAAGAGTGAGAGTTCTTAGAGTCTGTGCTTTGATCCTTTCCTGTGAGACCAGTATTAGTTTCCGATACACCATTGCAGGTTCAATGTATTCCTTCGACCTTCACATTGACGATGAAACACAGAAATCGCATCGGAATTAAATACAAAAGGCACAATGCCGCCTTAAGTCAAGAATAGAGACTCTTCTTAACGTCGGTGCTTTGAGCATTCCCTGTGAGACCAGTATTAGTTTCCGATACACCACTGCAGGCTCAATGTATTCCTTCGACATTCACATTGACGATGAAAAACAGAAATCGCATCGGAATTAAATACAGAAGGCACAATGCCGCCTTAAGTACAAGAATAGAGACTCTTCTTACAGTCTGTGCTTTGATCCTTTCCTGTGAGACCAGTATTAGTTTCCGATATACCACTGCAGGTTCAATGTATTCCTTGGACCTTCTCATTGACGATGAAACACAGAAATCGCATCGGAATGAAATACAAAAGGCACAATGCCGCCATAGGTACAAGAATAGAGACTCTTCTCACAGTCGGTGTTTTGAGCATTCCCTGTGAGACCAGTATTAGTTTCCGATACACCACTGCAGGTTCGAAGTATTCCTTGGACCTTCACGTTGACGATGAAACACAGAAATCGCATCGGAATTAAATACAAAACGCACAATGCCGCCTTAAGTACAAGAATCGAGTATCTTCTTACAGTCGGTGCTTTGAGCATTCCCTGTGAGACCAGTATTTGTTTCCGATACACCACTCCAGGTTCAATGTATTCCTTGGACCTTCACATTGACGATGAAACACAGAAATCCCATCGGAATTAAATGCAAAAGGCAAAATGCCGCTTTAAGTACAAGAATAGAGATTGTTCTTACAGTCGGTGCTTTGAGCATTCCCTGTGAGACCAGTATTAGTTTCCGATACACCACTGCAGGTTCAATGTATTCCTTGGACATACACATTGTCGATATAACACTGAAATTACATCGGAATTAAATACAAAAGGCACAATGCCGCCATAAATACAAGAGGAATGAGGCTTCTTAGAGTCTGAGCTTTGATCCTTCCCTGTGAGACCAGTATTATTTTCCGATACACCACTGCAGGTTCAATGTATTCCTTTGACCTTCATATTGACGATGACATACAGAAATCGCATCGGAATTAAATACAAAAGGCACAATGCCACCTTAGGTACAAGAATGTAGACACTTCATACAGTCGCTGCTTTGAGAATTCCCTGTTAGACCAGTATTAGTTTCCGATACAACACTGCAGGTTCAATGTATTCCTTGGACCTTCACATTCACGATGAAACACAGAAATCGCATCGGAATTAAATGCAAATGGCAAAATGCCGCCTTAAGTACAAGAATATAGACACCTCTTACTGTCGATGCTTTGAGCATTCCCTGTGAGACCAGTATTAGTTTCCGATGTACCACTGCAGGTTCAATGTATTCCTTGGACATACACATTGACAATGAAACACTGAAATTACATCGGAATTAAATACAAAAGGCACAATGCCGCCATAAATACAAGAGGAATGAGGCTTCTTAGAGTCTGGGCTTTGATCCTTCCCTGTGAGACCAGTATTATTTTCCGATACACCACTGCAGGTTCAATGTATTCCTTTGACCTTCATATTGACGATGACATACAGAAATCGCATCGGAATTAAATACAAAAGGCACAATGCCACCTTAGGTACAAGAATGTAGACACTTCATACAGTCGCTGCTTTGAGAATTCCCTGTTAGACCAGTATTAGTTTCCGATACAACACTGCAGGTTCAATGTATTCCTTGGACCTTCACATTCACGATGAAACACAAAAATCGCATCGGAATTAAATACAAAAGGCACAATGCCGCCTTAAGTACAAGAATAGAGACTCTTCTTACAGTCTTTGCTTTGATCCTTTCCTGTGAGACCAGTATTAGTTTCCGATACACCACTGCAAGTTCAATGTATTCCATTAACCCTCACATTGACGATGAAACACAGAATTCGCATCGGAATTAAATACAAAAGGCACAATGTAACCTTAAGTGCAAGAATAGAGACTCTTCTTACAGTCTGTGCTTTGATCCTTTCCTGTGAGACCAGTATTAGTTTCCGATACACCACTGCAGGTTCAGTGTATTCCTTGAACATACACATTGTCGATGAAACACTGAAATTACATCGGAATTAAATACAAAAGGCACAATGCCGCTTTAAGTGAAAGAGGAATGAGGCTTCTTAGAGTCTGGGATGTGATCCTTTCCTGTGAGACCAGTATTATTTTCCGATACATCACTGCAGGTTCAATGTTTTGCTTGGACCTTCACATTGACGATGAAACACAGAAATCGCATCGGAATTAAATACAAAAGGCACATTGACGCCTTAGGTACAAGATTGTAGACTCTTCATGAGGTCGCTGCTTTGAGAATTCCCTGTTAGACCAGTATTGGTTTCCGATACAACACTGCAGGTTCAATGTGTTCCTTGGACTTACACATGGACGATGAAACACTGAAATTACATCGGAATTAAATACAAAAGGCACAATGCCGCCTTAAGTGCAAGAAGAGAGAGACTTCTTAGAGTCTGTGCATGGATCCTTTCCTGTGAGACCAGTATTAGTTTCCGTTACACCACTGCTGGTTCAATGTATTCCTTAGATCTTCACATTGACGATGAAACACAGAAATCACATCGGAATTAAATGCAAAAGGCTACATGCCGGCTTAAGTACAAGAATAGAGATTCTTTTTACAGTCGGTGATTTGATCCTTTCCTGTGACACCAGTATTAGTTTCCGATACACAACTGCAGTTTCAATGTATTCCTTGGACATACACATTGTCAATGAAACACTGAAATTACATCAGAATTAAATACAAAAGGCACAATGCCGCCTTAACTGGAAGAGGAATGAGGCTTCTTAGCGTCTGGGCTTTGATTCTTTCCTGTGAGACCAGTATAAGTTTCCGATACACCTCTGCAGGTTCAATGTATTCCTTGGACCTTCACATTGATGATAAAACAAAGAAATCGCATCGGAATTAAATACAAATGGCACAATGACGCCTTAAATACAAGAATAGAGTTACTTCTTACTGTCGATGCTTTGAGCATTCCCTGTGAGACCAGTATTAGTTTCCGATGTACCACTGCAGGTTCAATGTATTTCTTGGATATACACATTGACGATAAAACACTGAAATTAGATCGGAATTAAATACAAGAGCCACAACACCGCCTTAAGTGGAAGAAGAGTGAGAGTTCTTAGAGTCTGTGCTTTGATCCTTTCCTGTGAGACCAGTATTAGTTTCCGATACAACACTGCAGGTTCAATGTATTCCTTCGACCTTCACATTGACGATGAAACACAGAAATCGCATCGGAATTAAATACAAAAGGCACAATGCCGCCTTAAGTCAAGAATAGAGACTCTTCTTACAGTCGGTGCTTTGAGCATTCCCTGTGAGACCAGTATTAATTTCCGATACACCACTGCAGGCTCAATGTATTCCTTCGACATTCACATTGACGATGAAAAACAGAAATCGCATCGGAATTAAATACAGAAGGCACAATGCCGCCTTAAGTACAAGAATAGAGACTCTTCTTACAGTCTGTGCTTTGATCCTTTCCTGTGAGACCAGTATTAGTTTCCGATATACCACTGCAGGTTCAATGTATTCCTTGGACCTTCACATTGACGATGAAACACAGAAATCGCATCGGAATGAAATACAAAAGGCACAATGCCGCCATAGGTGCAAGAATAGAGACTCTTCTCACAGTCGGTGTTTTGAGCATTCCCTGTGAGACCAGTATTAGTTTCCGATACACCACTGCAGGTTCGAAGTATTCCTTGGACCTTCACGTTGACGATGAAACACAGAAATCGCATCGGAATTAAATACAAAACGCACAATGCCGCCTTAAGTACAAGAATCGAATATCTTCTTACAGTCGGTGCTTTGAGCATTCCCTGTGAGACCAGTATTTGTTTCCGATACACCACTCCAGGTTCAATGTATTCCTTGGACCTTCACATTTACGATGAAACACAGAAATCCCATCGGAATTAAATGCAAAAGGCAAAATGCCGCCTTAAGTACAAGAATAGAGATTGTTCTTACAGTCGGTGCTTTGAGCTTTCCCTGTGAGACCAGTATTAGTTTCCGATACACCACTGCAGGTTCAATGTATTCCTTGGACATACACATTGTCGATATAACACTGAAATTACATCGGAATTAAATACAAAAGGCACAATGCCGCCATAAATACAAGAGGAATGAGGCTTCTTAGAGTCTGGGCTTTGATCCTTCCCTGTGAGACCAGTATTATTTTCCGATACACCACTGCAGGTTCAATGTATTCCTTTGACCTTCGTATTGACGATGACATACAGAAATCGCATCGGAATTAAATACAAAAGGCACAATGCCACCTTAGGTACAAGAATGTAGACACTTCATACAGTCGCTGCTTTGAGAATTCCCTGTTAGACCAGTATTAGTTTCCGATACAACACTGCAGGTTCAATGTATTCCTTGGACCTTCACATTCACGATGAAACACAGAAATCGCATCGGAAATAAATGCAAATGGCAAAATGCCGCCTTAAGTACAAGAATATAGACACCTCTTACTGTCGATGCTTTGAGCATTCCCTGTGAGAGCAGTATTAGTTTCCGATGTACCACTGCAGGTTCAATGTATTCCTTGGACATACACATTGACAATGAAACACTGAAATTACATCGGAATTAAATACAAAAGGCACAATGCCGCCTTAACTGGAAGAGGAATGAGGCTTCTTAGAGTCTGGGCTTTGATTCTTTCCTGTGAGACCAGTATAAGTTTCCGATACACCTCTGCAGGTTCAATGTATTCCTTGGACCTTCACATTGATGATAAAACACAGAAATCGCATCGGAATTAAATACAAATGGCACAATGACGCCTTAAATACAAGAATAGAGTTACTTCTTACTGTCGATGCTTTGAGCATTCCCTGTGAGACCAGTATTAGTTTCCGATGTACCACTGCAGGTTCAATGTATTTCTTGGATATACACATTGACGATGAAACACTGAAATTAGATCGGAATTAAATACAAGAGCCACAACACCGCCTTAAGTGGAAGAAGAGTGAGAGTTCTTAGAATCTGTGCTTTGATCCATTAATGTGAGACCAGTATTAGTTTCCGATACACCACTGCTAGTTCAATGTATTCCTTAGATCTTCACATTGACGATGAAACACAGAAATCACATCGGAATTAAATGCAAAAGGCTCCATGCTGGCTTAAGTACAAGAATAGAGATTCTTTTTACAGTCGGTGCTTTGAGCATTCCCTGTGAGACCAGTATTAGTTTCCGATACACCACTGCAGGTTCAATGTATTCCTGTGACCTTCACATTGACGATGAAACACAGAAATCGCATCGGAATTAGATACAAAAGGCACAATGCCGCCTTAAGTACAAGAACAGAGACTCTTCTTACAGTCTGTGCATTGATCCTTTCCTGTGATACCAGTAGTAGTTTCCGATACACCACTGCAGGTTCAATGTATTCCATTGACCCTCACATTGACGATGAAACACAGAAATCGCATCGGAATTAAATACAAACGGCACAAATGCAACCTTAAGTATAAGAATAGAGACTCTCCTTACAGTCTGTGCTTTGATCCTTTCCTGTGAGACCAGTATACGTTTCCGATACACCACTGCAGGTTCAATGTATTCCTTGGACATACACATTGTCGATATAACACTGAAATTACATCGGAATTAAATACAGAAGGCACAATGCCGCCTTAAATGCAAGAGGAATGAGGCTTCTTAGAGTCTGGGCTTTGTTCCTTCCCTGTGAGACCAGTATTATTTTCCGATACACCACTGCAGGTTCAATGTATTCCTTTGGCTTCATATTGACGATGACATACAGAAATCGCATCGGAATTAAATACAAAAGGCATATTGCCACCTTAGGTACTAGAATGTAGACTCTTCACACAATCGCTGCTTTGAGAATTCCCTGTTAGACCTGTATTAGTTTCCGATACAACACTGCAGGTTCAATGTATTCCTTGGACATACACATTGACGATGAAACACTGAAATTACATCGGAATTAAATACAAAAGCCACAATGCCGCCTTAAATGCAAGAAGAGTGAGACTTCTTAGAGTCTGTGCTTTGATCCTTTCCTGTGAGACCACTATTAGTTTCCGATACACCACTGCAGGTTCAATGTATTCCTTGAACCTTCACATTGACGATGAAACACATAAATCGCTTCGGAATTAAATACAAAAGGCACAATGCCGCCTTAAGTACAAGAATAGAGACTCTTCTTACAGTCGGTGCTTTGAGCATTCCCTGTGAGACCAGTATTAGTTTCCGATACACCACTGCAGGTTCAATGTATTCCTGCGACATTCACATTGACGATGAAACACAGAAATCGCATCGGAATTAAATACAAAAGGCACAATGAGGCCTTAAGTACAAGAATAGAGACTCTTCTGACAGTCTGTGATTTGATCCTTTCCTGTGAGACCAGTATTAGTTTCCGATACACCACTGCAGGTTCTATGTATTCCTTTGACCTTCACATTGACGATGAAACACAGAAATCGCATCGGAAATAAATACAAAAGGCACAATGCCGCCTTAAGTACAAGAATAGAGACTCTTCTTACAGTCTGTGCTTTGATCCTTTCCTGTGAGACCAGTATTAGTTTCCGATACACCACTGAGTGTTCAATGTATTCCATTAACCCTCACATTGACGATGAAACACAGAAATCGCATTGGAATTAAATACAAAAGTCACAATGTAACCTTAAGTGCAGGAATAGAGACTCTTCTTACAGTCTGTCCTTTGATCCTTTCCTGTGAGACCAGTATTAGTTTCCGATACACCACTGCAGGTTCAATGTACTCCTTGGACATACACATTGTCGATGAAACACTGAAATTACATCGGAATTAAATACAAAAGGCACAATGCCGCCTTAAGTGCAAGAGGAATGAGGGTTCTTAGAGTCTGGGCTTTGATCCTTCCCTGTGAGACCAGTATTATTTACCGATACACCACTGCAGGTTCAATGTATTCCTTGGACATACACATTGTCAATGAAACACTGAAATTACATCAGAATTAAATACAAAAGGCACAATGCCGCCTTAACTGGAAGAGGAATGAGGCTTCTCAGAGTCTGGGCATTGATCCTTTCCTGTGAGACCAGTATAAGTTTCCGATACACCTCTGCAGGTTCAATGTATTCGTTGGACCTTCACATTGATGATAAAACACAGACATCGCATCGGAATTAAATACAAATGGCACAATGACGCCTTAAATACAAGAATAGAGTTACTTCTTACTGTCGATGCTTTGAGCATTCCCTGTGAGACCAGTATTAGTTTCCGATGTACCACTGCAGGTTCAATGTATTCCTTGGACATACACACTGACGATGAAACACTGAAATTAGATCGGAATTAAATACAAGAGCCACAACACCGCCTTAAGTGGAAGAAGAGTGAGAGTTCTTACAGTCTGTGCTTTGATCCTTTCCTGTGAGACCAGTATTAGTTTCCGATACACCATTGCAGGTTCAATGTATTCCTTGGACCTTCACATTGACGATGAAACACAGAAATCGCATCGGAATTAAATACAAAAGGCACAATGCCGCCTTAAGTCAAGAATAGTGACTCTTCTTACAGTCGGTGCTTTGAGCATTCCCTGTGAGACCAGCATTAGTTTCCGATACACCACTGCAGAATCAATGTATTCCTTGGACATAAACATTGGCGATGAAACACTGAAATTACATCGGAATTAATTACAAAATGCACAATGCGCCTTATGTGCAAGAAGCGTGAGACTTCTTAGAGTCTGTACTTTGATCCTTTCCTATGAGACCAGTATTAGTTACCGATACACCACTGAAGGTTCAATGTAATCCTTTTACATACACATTGACGATGAAACACTGATATTACGTCGGAATTAAATACAAAAGGCACAATGCCGCCTTAAGTGCAATTAGAGTGAGACTTCTTAGAGTCTTTGCTTTGATCCTTTCCTGTGAGACCAGTATTAGTTTCCGATACACCACTGCAAGTTCAATGTATTCCATTAACCCTCACATTGACGATGAAACACAGAAATCGCATCGGAATTAAATACAAAAGGCACAATGTAACCTTAAGTGCAAGAATAGAGACTCTTCTTACAGTCTGTGCTTTGATCCTTTCCTGTGAGACCAGTATTAGTTTCCGATAAACCACTGCAGGTTCAATGTATTCCATTAACCCTCACATTGACGATGAAACACAGAAATCGCATCGGAATTAAATACAAATGGCACAATGCAACCTTAAGTGCAAGAATAGAGACTCTTCTTACAGTCTGAGCTTTGAGCATTCCCTGTGAGACCAGTATTAGTTTCCGATACACCACTGCAGGTTCATAGTATTCCTTTGACCTTCATATTGACGATGACACACAGAAATCGCATCGGAATTAAATACAAAAGGCACAATGCCGCCTTAGGTATAAGAATGTAGACTCTTCATACAGTCGCTGCTTTGAGAATTCCCTGTTAGACCAGTATTAGTTTCCGATACACCACTGCAGGTTCAATGTATTCCTTGGACATACACATTGTCGATGAAAAACTGAAATTACATCGGAATTAAATACAAAGCACAATGCCGCCTTAAGTGCAAGAGGAAAGAGGCTTCTTAGAGTCTGGGCTTTGATCCTTCCCTGTGAGACCAGTATTATTTTCCGATACACCACTGCAGGTTCAATGTATTCCTTGGACCTTCACATTGACGATGAGACACAGAAATCGCATCGGAATTAAATACAAATGGCACAATGCCGCCTTAAGTACAAGAGTAGAGACACTTCTTACAGTCGATGCTTTGAGCATTCCCTGCGAGACCAGTATTAGTTTCCGATACACCACTACAGGTTCAATGTATTCCTTTGACCTTCACATTGACGATGACACACAGAAATCGCATCGGAATTAAATACAAAAGGCACAATGCCGCCTTAGGTACAAGCATGTAGTCTCTTCATACAGTCGCTGCTTTGAGGATTCCCTGTTAGACCAGTATTAGTTTCCGATACAACACTGCAGGTTCAATGGATTCCTTGGACCATCACATTCACGATGAAACACAGAAATCGCATCGGAATTAAATACAAAAGGCTCAATGCCGCCTTAAGTACAAGAATAGAGACACTTCTTACAGTCTGTGCTTTGATCCTTTCCTGTGAGACCAGTATAAGTTTCCGATACACCACTGCAGGTTCAATGTATTCCTTGGACATACACATTGTCGATATAACACTGAAATTACATCGGAATTAAATACAAAAGGCACAATGCCGCCTTAAATGCAAGAGGAATGAGGCTTCTTAGAGTCTGGGCTTTGTTCCTTCCCTGTGAGACCAGTATTATTTTCCGATACACCACTGCAGGTTCAATGTATTCCTTTGGCTTCATATTGACGATGACATACAGAAATCGCATCGGAATTAAATACAAAAGGCACATTGCCACGTTAGGTACAAGAATGTAGACTCTTCATACAGTCGCTGCTTTGAGAATTCCCTGTTAGACCTGTATTAGTTTCCGATACAACACTGCAGGTTCAATGTATTCCTTGGACCTTCACATTCACAATGAAACACAGAAATCGCATCGGAATTAAATACAAATTGCACAATGCCGCCTTAAGTACAAGAATATAGACACCTCTTACTGTCGATGCTTTGAGCATTCCCTGTGAGACCAGTATTAGTTTCCGATGTACCACTGCAGGTTCAATGTATTCCTTGGACATACACATTGACGATGAAACACTGAAATTACATCGGAATTAAATACAAAAGCCACAAAGCCGCCTTCAGTGCAAGAAGAGTGAGACTTCTTAGAGTCTGTGCTTTGATCCTTTCCTGTGAGACCACTATTAGTTTCCGATACACCACTGCAGGTTCAATGTATTCCTTGAACCTTCACATTGACGATGAAACACAGAAATCGCTTCGGAATTAAATACAAAAGGCACAATGCCGCCTTAAGTACAAGAATAGAGACTCTTCTTACAGTCGGTGCTTTGAGCATTCCCTGTGAGACCAGTATTAGTTTCCGATACACCACTGCAGGTTCAATGTATTCCTTCGACATTCACATTGACGATGAAACACAGAAATCGCATCGGAATTAAATACAAAAGGCACAATGAAGCCTTAAGTACAAGAATAGAGACTCTTCTGACAGTCTGTGATTTGATCCTTTCCTGTGAGACCAGTATTAGTTTCCGATACACCACTGCAGGTTCTATGTATTCCTTTGACCTTCACACTGACGATGAAACACAGAAATCGCATCGGAAATAAATACAAAAGGCACAATGCCGCCTTAAGTACAAGAATAGAGACTCTTCTTACAGTCTGTGCTTTGATCCTTTCCTGTGAGACCAGTATTAGTTTCCGATACACCACTGAGTGTTCAATGTATTCCATTAACCCTCACATTGACGATGAAACACAGAAATCGCATCGGAATTAAATACAAAAGTCACAATGTAACCTTAAGTGCAGGAATAGAGACTCTTCTTACAGTCTGTGCTTTGATCCTTTCCTGTGAGACCAGTATTAGTTTCCGATACACCACTGCAGGTTCAGTGTATTCCTTGGACATACACATTGTCGATGAAACACTGAAATTACATCGGAATTAAATACAAAAGGCACAATGCCGCCTTAAGTGCAAGAGGAATGAGGCTTCTTAGAGTCTGGGCTTTGATCCTTCCCTGTGAGACCAGTATTATTTACCGATATACCACTGCAGGCTCAATGTATTCCTTGGACATACACATTGTCAATGAAACACTGAAATTACATCAGAATTAAATACAAAAGGCACAATGCCGCCTTAACTGGAAGAGGAATGAGGCTTCTCAGAGTCTGGGCATTGATCCTTTCCTGTGAGACCAGTATAAGTTTCCGATACACCTCTGCAGGTTCAATGTATTCGTTGGACCTTCACATTGATGATAAAACACAGACATCGCATCGGAATTAAATACAAATGGCACAATGACGCCTTAAATACAAGAATAGAGTTACTTCTTACTGTCGATGCTTTGAGCATTCCCTGTGAGACCAGTATTAGTTTCCGATGTACCACTGCAGGTTCAATGTATTCCTTGGACATACACACTGACGATGAAACACTGAAATTAGATCGGAATTAAATACAAGAGCCACAACACCGCCTTAAGTGGAAGAAGAGTGAGAGTTCTTAGAGTCTGTGCTTTGATCCTTTCCTGTGAGACCAGTATTAGTTTCCGATACACCATTGCAGGTTCAATGTATACCTTGGACCTTCACATTGACGATGAAACACAGAAATCGCATCGGAATTAAATACAAAAGGCACAATGCCGCCTTAAGTCAAGAATAGAGACTCTTCTTACAGTCGGTGCTTTGAGCATTCCCTGTGAGACCAGTATTAGTTTCCGATACACCACTGCAGGCTCAATGTATTCCTTCGACGTTCACATTGACGATGAAACACAGAAATCGCATCGGAATTAAATACAGAAGGCACAATGCCGCCTTAAGTACAAGAATAGAGACTCTTCTTACAGTCTGTGCTTTGATCCTTTCCTGTGAGACCAGTATTTGTTTCCGATATACCACTGCAGGTTCAATGTATTCCTTGGACCTTCACATTGACGATGAAACACAGAAATCGCATCGGAATTAAATACAAAATGCAAATGCCGCCATAAGTACAAGAATGGAGACTCTTCTTACAATCGGTGCTTTGAGCATTCCCTGTGAGAACAGCATTAGTTTCCGATACACCACTGCAGAATCAATGTATTCCTTGGACATAAACATTGGCGATGAAACACTGAAATTACATCGGAATTAATTACAAAATGCACAATGCCGCCTTATGTGCAAGAAGCGTGAGACTTCTTAGAGTCTGTACTTTGATCCTTTCCAATGAGACCAGTATTAGTTACCGATACACCACTGAAGGTTCAATGTAATCCTTTTACATACACATTGACGATGAAACACTGATATTACGTCGGAATTAAAGACAAAAGGCACATTTAAACCTTAAGTGCAAGAAGAGTGAGACTTCTTAAAGTCTGTGCTTTGATCCTTTCCTGTGAGACCAGTATTACTTTCCGATACACCACTGCAGGCTCAATGTATTCCTTGGACATTCACATTGACGAAGAAACACGGAAATTACATCGGAATTACATACAAAATGCACAATGCCGCCTAAAGTGCAAGAAGCGTCAGACTTCTTAGAGTCTGTGCTTTGATCCTTTCTTATGAGACCAGTATTAGCCTCCGATACACCACTGCAGGTTTAATGTATTCCTTGGACATTCACATTGACGATGAAACACTGAAATTACATCGGAATTACATACAAAAGGCACAATGCCGTCTTAAGTGAAAGAAGAGTGAGACTTCTTATCGTCTGTGCTTTGATCCTTTCCTGTGAGACCAGTATAAGTTTCCGATACACCACTGCGGTTCAATGTATTCCTTGGACCTTCACATTGACGATGAAACACAGATATTGCATCGAAATTAAATAGAGAAGGCACAATGCCGCCTGAAGTACAAGAATGGAGACTCTTCTTACAGTCGGTGTTTTAGCATTCCCTGTGAGACCAGTATTAGTATCCGATACACCACTGCTGGATCAATGTATTCCTTGGACATACACATTGACGATGAAACACAGAAATCGCATCGGAATTAAATACAAGAGGCACAATGCCGCCTTAAGTACAAGAATAGAGACTCTTCTTACAGTCAGTGCTTTGAGCATTCCCTGTGAGACCAGTATTAGTTTCCGATACACCACTGCAGGTTCCATGTTTTTCTTGGACATACACGTTGACGATGAAACACTGAAATTGCATCGTAATTAAATACAAAAGGCACAATGCCACCTTAAGTGCAAGAAGAGTGAGACATCTTAGAGTCTGTGCTTTGATCCTTTCCTGTGAGACCAATATTAGTTTCCGATACACCACTGCAGGTTCATTGTATTCCTTGGACATTCACATTGACGATGAAACACTGAAATTACATCGGAATTACATACAAAAGGCACAATGCCGCCTGAAGTACAAGAATGGAGACTCTTCTTACAGTCGGTGTTTTAGCATTCCCTGTGAGACCAGTATTAGTATCCGATACACCACTGCTGGATCAATGTATTCCTTGGACATACACATTGACGATGAAACACAGAAATCGCATCGGAATTAAATACAAGAGGCACAATGCCGCCTTAAGTACAAGAATAGAGACTCTTCTTACAGTCAGTGCTTTGAGCATTCCCTGTGAGACCAGTATTAGTTTCCGATACACCACTGCAGGTTCATGTATTCCTTTTACATATACATTGACAATGAAACACTGATAACACGTCGGAATTGAATACAAAAGGGCCAATGCCGATTTAAGTGCAAGAAGAGTGAGACTTCTTAGAGTATGTGCTTTGATCCTTTCCTGTGAGACCAGTTTTAGATTCCGATACACCACTGCTGATTCAAGGTATTCCTTGGACCTTCACATGGACGATGAAACATTGAAATTACGTCGGAATTAAATATAAAAGGCACAACGCCGCCTAAAGTACAAGAATAGAGACTCTTCTTACAGTCGGTGCTTTGATCATTCCCTGTGAGACCAGTATTTGTTTCCGATACACCACTGCAGGTTCGATGTATTCCTTGGACCTCCACACTGACGATGATACACAGATATCGCATCGGAATTAAATAGAAAGGCACAATTCCGCCTTAAGTACAAGAATAGAGACTCTTCTTACAGTCGGTGCTTTGATCTATTCCTGTGAGACCAGTATTAGTTTCCGATACACCACTGCAGGTTCAATGTATTCCTTGGACATACACATTGACGATGAAACACTGAAATTACATCGGAATTACATACTAAAGGCACATTGCCGAATTAAGTGCAAGAAGAGTGAGACTTCTTAGAGTCTGTGCTTTGATCCTTTCCTATGAGACCAGTATTAGTTACCGATACACCACTGCAGGTTCAATGTATTCCTTTTACATACACATTGATGATGAAACACTGAAATTACTTTGGAATTAATTACAAATTGCACAATGCTGCCTTAAGTGCAAGAAGCGTGAGACTTCTTAGAGTCTGTGCTTTGATCCTTTCCTGTGAGACAACTATTAGTTGCCAATACACCACTGCAAGTTCAATGTATTCCTTGGACCTTCACATTAACGATGAAACACAGAAATCGCATCGGAATTAAATACAAAATGCAAATGCCGCCTTAAGTACAAGAATAGAGACTCTTCTTACAGTCGGTGCTTTGAGCATTCCCTGTGAGAACAGCATTAGTTTCCGATACAGCACTGCAGAATCAATGTATTCCTTGGACCTTCACATTGACGATGGAACACAGAAATCACATTGGAATTAAATACAAAAGGCACAATTCAGCCTTAAGTGCAAGAAGAGTGAGACTTCTTAGAGTCTGTGCTTTGATTCTTTCCTGTGAGACCAGTATTAATTTCCGATACACCACTGCAGGTTCAATGTATTCCTTGGACATTCACATTGACGATGAAACACGGAAATTACATTGGAATTACATACAAAATGCACAATGCCGCCTAAAGTGCAAGAAGCGTCAGACTTCTTAGAGTTTGTGCTTTGATCGTTTCCTATGGGACCAGTCTTAGTTTCCGATACACCACTGCAGGTTCGATGTAATCCTTTTACATACACATTGACGATGAAACACTGATATTACGTCGGAATTAAATACAAAGGGCTCAGTGCCGCCTTAAGTGCAATTATAGTGAGACTTCTTAGAGTCTGTGTTTGATCCTTTCCTTTGAGACCAGTATTAGTTTCTGATACATCGCTGCAGGTTCAATGTATTCCTTGGACATTCACATTGACGATGAAACAATGAAATTACATCGGAATTAAATATAAATGGCACAATGCCGCCTTAAATGCAAGAAGAGTGAGACTTCTTTCAGTCTGTGCTTTGATCCTTTCCTATGAGACCAGTATTAGTTTCCGATACACCACTGCAGGTTCAATGTATTCCTTTTACATGCACATTGACTATGAAACACTGAAATTACATCTGAATTAAATACAAAAGGCACAATGCCGAATTAAGTACAAGAAGAGTGAGACTTCTTAGAGTCTGAGCTTTGATCTTTTCCTATGAGACCAGTATTAGTTTCCGATACACCTCTGCAGGTTCAATGTATTCCTTTTACTTACACATTGACGATGAAACACTGAAATTACATCGGAATTAAATTCAAAAGGCACAATGCCGCCTTAAGTTCATGAAGAGTGAGACTTCTTAGAGTATGTGATTTGATCCTTTCCAATGAGACCAGTATTAGTTTCCGATACACCACTGCAGGTTCAATGTATTCCTTTTACAATCACATTGATGATGAAACACTGAAATTACATCGGAATTAAATACAAGAGGCACAATGCCGCCTTAAGCGCAAGAAGAGTGAGACTTCTTAGAGTCTGTGCTTTGATCCTTTCCTGTGAGTCCACTATTAGTTTCCGATACACCACTGCAGGTTCAATGTATTCCTTGGACCTTCACAATGACGATGAAACACAGAAATCGCATCGGAATTAAATACAAAAGGCACAATGCCGCCTTAAGTACAAGAACAGAGACTCTTCTCAGAGTCGGTATTTTGAGCATTCCCTGTGAGACCAGTATTAGTTTCCGATACACCACTGCAGGTTTAATTTTTTTTTCTTTGGACCTTCACGTTGACGATGAAACACAGAAATCGCATCGGAATTAAAGACAAAACGCACAATGCCGCCTTAAGCACAAGAATAGAGACTCTTCCTACGGTCAGTGCTTTGAGCATTCAGTGTGAGACCAGTATTTGTTTCCGATACACCACTCCAGGTTCAATGTATTCCTTGGACCTTCACATTGACGATGAAATACAAAAATCCCATCGGAATTAAATGCAAAAGGCACAATGCCGCCTTAAGTACAAGAATAGAGATTTTTCTTGCTGTCGGTGCTTTGAGCACTCCCTGTGAGACCAGTATTAGTTTCCCATACACCACTGCTGGTTCTTTGTATTCCTTGGACCATCAAATTGACGATGAAACACAGAAATCGCATTGGAATTAAATACAAAACGCACAGTGCCTCCTTAAGTACAAGAATAGAGACTCTTCTTACAGTCGGTGCTTTGAGCATTCCCTGTGAGACCAGTATTAGTTTCCGATACAGCACTGCGTGTTCAATGTATTCCTTGGACGTAAACATTGACGATGAAACACTGAAATAACATCGGAATTAAATACAAAAGGCGCAATGCCGCCTTAAGTACAAGAATAGAGACTCTTCTAACAGTCGGTGCTTTGAGCATTCCCTGTGCGACCAGTATTAGTTTCCGATACACCACTGCAGGTTCAATGTATTCCTTGGACATACACATTGACGTTGAAACACAGAAAACGCATCGGAATTAAATACAAATGGCACAATGCCGCCTTAAGTACAAGAATAGGGACTCTTCTTACTGTCGTTGCTTTGACCATTCCCTGTCAGACCAGTATTAGGTTCCGATACACCACTGCAGGTTCAATCTATTCCTTGGACCTTCACAGTGTCGATGAAACACAGAAATCGCATCGGATATAAATACAAAAGTCACAATGACGCCTTAAGTACAAGGATCGAGACTCTTCTTACAGTCGGTGCTTTGAGTACTCCCTGTGAGATGAGTATTAGTTTCCGATACACCACTGCAGGTTCAATGTATTCCTTGGACCTTCACATGGACGATGAAACATTGAAATTACATCGGAATGAATTACAAAAGGCACAATGCCGCCTTAAGTACAAGAAGACTGAGACTTCTTAGAGTCTGTGCTTTGATCCTTTCCTGTGAGCCCAGTATTAGTTTCCGATACACCACTGCAGGTTCAATGTATTCCATGGACCTTCACATTGTCGATGAAACACAGAAATCGCATCGGAATTAAATACAAAAGGCACAATGCCGCCACAAGTACAAGAATAGAGACTCTTCTCACAGTCGGTGCTTTGAGCATTCCCTGTGAGACCAGTATTAGTTTCCGATACACTACTGCCAGTTCGAAGTATTCCTTGGACCTTCACGTTGACGATGAAACACAGAACTCACATCGGAATTAAATAAAAACGCACAATGCCGACTTAAGTACAAGAATGGAGATTCTTCTTACAGTCGGTGCTTTGAGCATTCCCTGTGAGACCAGTATTAGTTTCCGATACACCACCGCACGTTCAGTGTATTCCTTGGACCTTCACATTGACGATGAAACACAGAAATCGCATCGGAATTAAAGACAAAAGGCACAATGCCGCCTTAAGTACAAGAATCGAGACACTTCATACAGTCGGTGCTTTGATCATTCCCTGTGAGACCGGTATTAGTTTCCGATACACTACTGCAGGTTCAATGTATTCCTTGGACCTTCCCATTGACGATGAAACACAGATATTGCATCGGAATTAAATAGAAAAGGCACAATGCCGCCTTAAGTACAAGAAGGGAGACTCTTCTTACAGTCGGTGCTTTGAGCATTCCCTGTGAGACCAGTATTAGTATACGATACACCACTGCTGGTTCAATGTATTCCTTGGACATACACATTGACGATGAAACACAGAAATCGAATCGGAATTAAATACAAAAGGCACAATGCCGCCTTAAGTACAAGAATAGAGACTCTTCTTACAGTCAGTGCTTTGAGCATTCCCTGTGAGACCAGTATTAGTTTCCGATACACCACTGCAGGTTCCATGATTTTCTTAGGCATACACATTGACGATGAAACACTGAAATTACATCGTAATTAAATACAAAAGGCACAATGCCACCGTAAGTGCAGGAAGAGTGAGACTTCTTAGAGTCTTTGCTTTGATCCTTTCCTGTGAGACCAGTATTAGTTTCCTATACACCACTGCAGGTTCAATGTATTTCTAGGACCTTCACATTGACGATGAAGCACAGAAATCGCATCGGAATTAAATACAAAATGCACAATGCCGCCTTAAGTACAAGAATAGAGACTCTTCTTACAGTCGGTGCTTTGAGCATTCCCTGTGAGAACAACATTAGTTTCCAATACACCACTGCAGGATCAATGTATTCCTTGGACATCCACATTGACGATGAAACACTGAAATTACGTCGGAATTACATACAAAAGGCACAATGCCGCCTTAAGTGCAAGAAGAGTGAGACTTCTTAGAGTATGTGCTTTGATCCTTTCCTGTGAGACCAGTTTTAGTTTCCGATACACCACTGCAGTTTCAAGGTATTCTTTGGACCTTCACATGGACGATGAAACATTGAAATTACGTCGGAATTAAATACAAAAGGCACAATGCCGCCTTAAGCACAAGAAGAGTGAGACTTCTTAGAGTATGTGCTTTGATCCTTTCCTGTGAGACCAGTTTTAGTTTCCGAGACACCACTGCAGGTATTCCTTGGACCTTCACAATGACGATGAAACACAGAAATCGCATCGGAATTAAATGCAAAAGGCACAATGCCGCCTTAAGTACAAGAATAGAGACTCTTCTTACAGTCAGTGCTTTGAGCATTCCCTGTGAGACCAGTATTAGTTTCCGATACACCACTGCAGGTTCCATGATTTTCTTGGACATACACATTGACGATGAAACACTGAAATTACATCGTAATTAAATACAAAAGGCACAATGCCACCGTAAGTGCAAGAAGAGTGAGACTTCTTAGAGTCTGTGCTTTGATCCTTTCCTGTGAGACCAGTATTAGTTTCCCATACACCATTGCAGGTTCAATGTATTCCTTGGACATTCACATTGACGATGAAACACTGAAATTACATCGGAATTTCATACAAAAGGCACAATGCCGCCTTAAGTGCAAGAAGAGTGAGACTTCTAAGAGTCTGTGTTTTGATCCTTTCCTATAAGACCAGTATTAGTTACCGATACACCACTGCAAGTTCAATGTATTCCTTTTACATACACATTGATGATGAAACACTGAAATTACTTTGGAATTAATTACAAAATGCACAATGCCGCCTTAAGTGCAAGAAGCGTGAGACTTCTTAGAGTCTGTGCTTTGATCCTTTCCTGTGAGACAAGTATTAGTTGCCAATACACCACTGCAGGTTCAATGTATTTCTTGGACCTTCACATTGACGATGAAACACAGAAATCGCATCGGAATTAAATACAAAATGCACAATGCCGCCTTAAGTACAAGAATAGAGACTCTTCTTACAGTCGGTGGTTTGAGCATTCCCTGTGAGAACAACATAAGTTTCCAATACACCACTGCAGGATCAATGTATTCCTTGGACATACACATTGACGATGAAACACTGAAATTACATCGGAATTACATACAAAAGGCACAATGCCGCCTTAAGTGCATGAAGAGTGAGACTTCTTAGAGTATGTGCTTTGATCCTTTCCTGTGAGACTAGTTTTAGTTTCCGATACACCACTGCAGTTTCAAAGTATTCTTTGGACCTTCACATGGACGATGAAACATTGAAATTACGTCGGAATTAAATACAAAAGGCACAATGCCGCCTTAAGCACAAGAAGAGTGAGACTTCTTAGAGTATGTGCTTTGATCCTTTCCTGTGAGACCAGTTTTAGTTTCCGAGACACCACTGCAGGTTCAATGTATTCCTTGGACCTTCACAAAGACGATGAAACACAGAAATCGCATCGGAATTAAATGCAAAAGGCACAATGCCGCCTTAAGTACAAGAATAGAGACTCTTCTTACAGTCGGTGCTTTGAGCATTCCCTGTGAGACAAGTATTAGTTGCCAATACACCACTGCAGGTTCAATGTATTTCTTGGACCTTCACATTGACGATGAAACACAGAAATCGCATCGGAATTAAATACAAAATGCACAATGCCGCCTTAAGTACAAGAATAGAGACTCTTCTTACAGTCGGTGGTTTGAGCATTCCACGTGAGAACAACATAAGTTTCCAATACACCACTGCAGGATCAATGTATTCCTTGGACATACACATTGACGATGAAACACTGAAATTACATCGGAATTACATACTAAAGGCACAATGTCGCCGTAAGTGCAAGGAGAGTGAGACTTCTTGCAGTCTGTGCTTTGATCCTTTCCTATGAGACCAGTATTAGTTTCCGATACACCACTGCAGCTTCAATGTATTCCTTGGACCTTCACATGGACGATGAAACATTGAAATTACATCGGAATGAATTACAAAATGCACAATGCCGCCTTAAGTACATGAAGACTGAGTCTTCTAAGAGTCTGTGCTTTGATCCTTTCCTGTGAGCCCAGTATTAGTTTCTGATACACCACTGCAGGTTCAATGTATTCCTTGGACCTTCACATTGACGATGAAACACAAAAATCGCATCGGAATTAAATACAAAATGCACAATGCCGCCTTAAGTACAAGAATAGAGACTCTTCTTGCAATCGGTGCTATGAGCATTCCCTGTGAGATCAACATTAGTTTCCGATACACCACTGCAGGATCAATGTATTCCTTGGACATACACATTGACGATGAAACACTGAAATTACATCGGAATTACATACAAAAGGCACAATGCCGCCTTAAGTGCAAGAAGAGTGAGCCTTCTTAGAGTATGTGCTTTGATCCTTTCCTGTGAGACCAGTTTTAGATTCCGATACACCACTGCAGTTTCAAGGTATTTCTTGGACCTTCACATGGACGATGAAACATTGAAATTACGTCGGAATTAAATACAAAAGGCACAATGCCGCCTTAAGCACAAGAAGATTGAGACTTCTTAGAGTATGTGCTTTGATCCTTTCCTGTGAGACCAGTTTTAGTTTCCGAGACACCACTGCAGGTTCAATGTACTCCTTGGACTTTCACTATGACGATGAAACACAGAAATCGCATCGGAATTAAATGCAAAAGGCACAATGCCGCCTTAAGTACAAGAATAGAGACTCTTCTTACAGTCGATGATTTGATCTATTCCTGTGAGACCAGTATTAGTTTCCGATACACCACTGCCGGTTCAATGTATTCCTTGGACATACACATTGACGATGAAACACTGAAATTACATCGGAATTACATACTAAAGGCACAATGTCGCCTTAAGTGCAAGAAGAGTGAGACTTCTTGGAGACTGTGCTTTGATCCTCTCCTATGAGACCAGTATTAGTTTCCGATACACCACTGCAGCTTCAATGTATTCCTTTTACATACACATTGCCGACGAAACACTGATATTACATCGGAATTAAATACAAAAGGCACAATGCAGCCTTAAGTGCAAGATGAGTGAAACTTCGTAGAGTCTGTGCTCTGATCCTTTCCTATGAGACCAGTATTAGTTACCGATACACCACTGCAGGTTCAATGTATTCCTTTTACATACACATTGATGATTAAACACTGAAATTACTTTGGAATTAATTACAAAATGCACAATGCCGCCTTAAGTGCAAGAAGAGTGAGACTTCTTAGAGTATGTGTTTTGATCCTTTCCTGTGAGACCAGTTTTAGTTTCCGACACACCACTGCAGATTCAAGATATTCCTTGGACCTTCACATGGACGATGAAACATTGAAATTACGTCGGAATTAAATACAAAAGGCACAATGATTCCTTACGTTCATGAAGAGTGAGACTTCTTAGAGTCTGTGATTTGATCCTTTCCTATGAGACCAGTATTAGTTTCCGATACACCACTGCAGGTTCAATGTATTCCTTTTACAAACACACTAATGATGAAACACTGAAATTACATCGGAATTAAATACAAAAGGCACAATGCCGCCTTAAGCGCAAGAAGAGTGAGACTTCTTAGAGTCTGTGCTTTGATCGTTTCCTGTGAGACCAGTATTAGTTTCCGATACACCACTGCAGGTTCAATGTATTCCTTGGACCTTCACATTGGCAATGAAACACAGAAATCTCATCTTAATTAAATACAAAAGGTGCAATGCCGCCTTAAGTACAAGAATAGAGACACTTCTTACAGTCGGTGCTTTGAGCATTCCCTGTGAGACCAGTATTAGTTTCCGATACAATACTGCAGGTTCAATGTTTTCCTTGGACATACACATTGACGAAGAAACACTGAAATTACATCGGAATTAAATACAAAACTCACAATGCCGCTTTAAGTGCAAGAAGAGTGAGACTTCTTAGAGTCTGTGCTTTGATCCTTTCCTGTGAGACCAGTATTAGTTTCCGATACACCACTGCAGTTACAATGTATTCCTTGGACCTTTACATTGACGATGAAACACAGAAATCGCATCGGAATTAAATACAAAAGGCACAATGCCGCCTTAAGTACAAGAATCGAGACTCTTCTAACGGTCGGTGCTTTGAGCATTCCCTGGGATACCAGTATTAGTTTCCGATGCACCACTGCAGGTTCAATGTTTTCCTTGGACATACACATTTACGATGAAACACTGAATATACATCGGAATTTAACACAAAAGGCACAATGCAGCCTTACGTGAAAGAAGAGTGAGACTTCTTAGAGTCTGCGCTTTGATCATTTCTTATGAGACCAATATTAGTTTCCGATACATCACTGCAGGTTCAGTGTATTCCTTGGACCTTCACATTGACGATGAAACACAGAAATCGCATCGGAATTAAATACAAAAGGCACAATGCCGCATTCAGTAAAAGAATAGAGACCCTTCTTACAGTCGGTTCTTTGGTCCTTTCCTGTGAGACCAGTATTAGTTTCCGATACACCACTGCAGGTTCAATGTATACCTCGGACCTTCACATTGACGATGAAACACAGAAATCGCATCGGAATAAAATACAAAACGCAAAATGCCGCCTTAAGTACAAGAATAGAGACTCTTCTAAGAGTCGGTGCTTTGAGCATTCCCTGTGAGACCAGTATTAGTTTCCGATACACCACTGCAGGTTCAATGTATTCATTGCAAATACACATTGACGATGGAACACTGAAATTACATCGGAATTAAATACAAAAGGTAGAATGCCGCCTTAAGTGCAAGAAGAGTGAGACATCTTAGTGTCTGTGCTTTGATCCTTTCCTGTGAGACCAGTATTAGTTTCCGATACACCACTGCAGGTTCAATGTATTCCTTGGACCTTCACATGGACGATGAAACACAGATATCGCACCGGAATTAAATACAAAAGGCACAATGCCGCCATAAGTACAAGAATAGAGACTCTTCTTACAGTCGGTGCTTTAAGCATTCCCTGTGAGACCAGTATTCATTTCCGATACACCACTGCTGGTTCAATGTATTCCTTGGACCTTCACATTGACGATGAAACACCGATATCACGTCGGAATTAAGTAGAAAAGGCACAATGCCGCCTTAAGTACAAGAATCGAGACTCTTCTTACAGTCGGTGCTTTGGGCATTCCCTGTGGGACCAGTATTATTTTCCGATACACCACTGCAGGTTCAATGTTTTCCTTGGACATACACATTTACGATGAAACACTGATATCGCATCGGAATTAAATACAAAAGTCACAATGCCGCCTTAAGTACAAGAATAGAGACTCAATTTGCAGTCGGTGATTTGAGCAATCCCTGTGGGACCAGTATTAGTGTCCGATACACCACTGCACTTTCAATGTATACCTTGGACCTTCACATTGACGATGAACCACAGATATCGCATCGGAATTAAATACAAAAGGCACAATGCCGCCTTAAGTACGAGAATAGAAACTCTTCTTACAGTCGGTGCTTTGCTCCATTTCTGTGAGACCAATATTAATTTCCGATACACCACTGCAGGTTCAATGTATTCCTTGGACATTCACATTGACGATGAAACACTGAAATTACATCGGAATTACATACAAAAGGCACAATGAGGCCTTAAGTGCAAGAAGAGTGAGACTTCTTAGAGTCTGCGCTTTGATCTTTTCTATGAGACCAATAGTAGTTTCCGATACATCACTGCAGATTCAATGTATTCTTTTTACATACACATTGAGGATGAAACACTGAAATTACATCGGAATTAAATACAAAAGGCACAATGCCTCCTTAAGTGCAAAAAGGGTGAAACTTCTTAGAGTCTGTGCATTGATCCTTTCCTTTGAGACCAGTATTAGTTTCCGATACACCACTACAGGTTCAATGAATTCCTTGGACCTTCATATTGACGATGAAACACAGAAATCGCATAGGAATTAAATACAAAAGGCAAAATGCCGCCATAAGTACAAGAATAGAGACTCTCCTTACAGTCGCTGCTTTAAACATTCCCTGTGAGACCTGTATTAGTTTCCGATACACCACTGCAGGTTCAATGTATTCCTGGGACATTCACATTGACGATGAAACACAGAAATCGCATCGGAATTAAATACAAAAGGCACAATGCCGCCTTAAGTACAAGAATAGAGACTCTTCTTACAATCGGTGCTTTGTCCCATTCCTGTGAGACCAGTATTAGTTTCCGATACACCACTGCAAGTTCAATGTATTCCTTGGACATTCACATTGACGATGAAACACTGAAATTACATCGGAATTACATACAAAAGGCACATTGCCGCCTTAAGTGCAAGCAGAGTGAGACCTCCTAGAGTCTGTGCTTTGATCCTTTCTTATGAGACCAGTGTTAGTTTCCGATACACCACTGCATGTCAATGTATTCCTTGGACCTTCACATTGACGATGAAACACAGAAATCACATCGGAATTAAATTCAAAATGCACAATTCCGCCTTAAGTGCAAGAATAGAGACTCTTCTTTCAGTCGGTGCTTTGAGCATTCCCTGTGCGACCAGTATTAGTTTCCGATACAACACTACAGGTTCAATGTATTCCTTGGACCTTCACATTGACGATGAAACACAGAAATCGCATAGGAATTAAATACAAAAGGCACATTGACGCCTTAGGTACAAGAATGTAGACTCTTCATGCAGTCGCTGCTTTGAGAATTCCCTGTTAGACCAGTATTGGTTTCCGATACAACACTGCAGGTTCAATGTGTTCCTTGGACTTACACATGGACGATGAAACACTGAATTTACATCGGAATTAAATACAAAAGGCACAATGCCGCCTTAAGTGCAAGAAGAGAGAGACTTCTTAGAGTCTGTGCTTTGATCCATTCCTGTGAGACCAGTATTAGTTTCCGATACACCACTGCTGGTTCAATGTATTCCTTAGATCTTCACATTGACGATGAAACACAGAAATCACATCGGAATTAAATGCAAAAGGCTCCATGCTGGCTTAAGTACAAGAATAGAGATTCTTTTTACAGTCGGTGCTTTGAGCATTCCCTGTGAGACCAGTATTAGTTTCCGATACACCACTGCAGGTTCAATGTATTCCTTTGACCTTCACATTGACGATGAAACACAGAAATCGCATCGGAATTAAATACAAAAGGCACAATGCCGCCTTAAGTACAAGAACAGAGACTCTTCTTACAGTCTATGCATTGATCCTTTCCTGTGATACCAGTAGTAGTTTCCGATACACCACTGCAGGTTCAATGTATTCCATTGACCCTCACATTGACGATGAAACACAGAAATCGCATCAGAATTAAATACAAACGGCACAAATGCAACCTTAAGTATAAGAATAGAGACTCTCCTTACAGTCTGTGCTTTGTTCCTCTCCTGTGACACCAGTATTAGTTTCCGATACACCACTGCAGGTTCAATGTATTCCTTGGACATACACATTGTCGATATAACACTGAAATTACATCGGAATTAAATACAAAAGGCACAATGTAACCTTAAGTGCAAGAATAGAGACTCTTCTTACAGTCTGTGCTTTGATCCTTTCCTGTGAGACCAGTATTAGTTTCCGATACACCACTGCAGGTTCAATGTATTCCTTGGACATACACATTGTCGATGAAACACTGAAATTACATCAGAATTAAATACAAAAGGCACAATGCCGCCTTAACTGGAAGAGGAATGAGGCTTCTTAGAGTCTGGGCTTTCATCCTTTCCTGTGAGACCAGTATAAGTTTCCGATACACCTCTGCAGGTTCAATGTATTCGTTGGACCTTCACATTGATGATAAAACACAGACATCGCATCGGAATTAAATACAAATGGCACAATGACGCCTTAAATACGAGAATAGAGTTACTTCTTACTGTCGATGCTTTGAGCATTCCCTGTGAGACCAGTATTAGTTTCCGATGTACCACTGCAGGTTCAATGTATTCCTTGGACATACACATTGACGATGAAACACTGAAATTAGATCGGAATTAAATACAAGAGCCACAACACCGCCTTAAGTGGAAGAAGAGTGAGAGTTCTTAGAGTCTGTGCTTTGATCCTTTCCTGTGAGACCAGTATTAGTTTCCGATACACCATTGCAGGTTCAATGTATTCCTTGGACCTTCACATTGACGATGAAACACAGAAATCGGATCGGAATTAAATACAAAGGGCACAATGCCGCCTTAAGTCAAGAATAGAGACTCTTCTTACAGTCGGTGCTTTGAGCATTCCCTGTGAGACCAGTATTAGTTTCCGATACACCATTGCAGGTTCAATGTATTCCTTGGACCTTCACATTGACGATGAAACACAGAAATCGGATCGGAATTAAATACAAAGGGCACAATGCCGCCTTAAGTCAAGAATAGAGACTCTTCTTACAGTCGGTGCTTTGATCTATTCCTGTGAGACAAGTATTAGGTTCCGATACACCACTGCAGGTTCTATGTATTCCTTGGACATACACATTGACGATGAAACACTGAAATTACATCGGAATTACATACTAAAGGCATAATGCCGCCTTAAGTGCAAGATGAGTGAGACTTCTTAGAGTCTGTGCTTTGATCCTTTCCTATGAGACCAGTATTACTTTCCGATGCACCACTGCAGCTTCAATGCATTCCTTTTACATACACATAGACGATAAAACACTGATATTACATCGGAATTAAATACAAAAGGCACAATGTGGCCTTAACTGCTAGAAGAGTGAGACTTCTTAGAGTCTGTGCTTTGATCCTTTCCTGTGAGACCAGATTTAGTTTCCGATACACCACTGCAGATTCAAGGTATTCCTTGGATCTTCACATGGACGATGAAACATTGAAATTACGTCGGAATTAAATACAAAAGGCACAATGCCGCCTTAAGCACAAGAAGAGTGAGACTTCTTAGAGTATGTTCTTTGATCCTTTCCTGTGAGACCAGTTTTAGTTTCCGATACACCACTGCAGGTTCAATGTATTACTTGGCCCTTCACATTGATGATGGAACACAGAAATCACATTGGAATTAAATACAAAAGGCACAAATCAGCCTTAAGTGCAAGAAGAGTGAGACTTCTTAGAGTCTGTGCTTTGATTCTTTCCTGTGAGACCAGTATTACTTTCCGATACACCACTGCAGGTTCAATGTATTCCTTGGACATTCACATTGACGATGAAACACTGAAATTACATCGGAATTACATACACAATGCACAATGCCGCCTAAAGTGCAAGAAGCGTCAGACTTCTTAGAGTCTGTGCTTTGATCCTTTCCTATGAGACCAGTGTTAGTTTCCGATACACCACTGCAGGTTCAATGTAATCCTTTTCCATACACATTGACGATGAAACACTGAAATTGCGTCGGACTTAAATACAAAGGGCACAGTGCCGCCTTAAGCGCAATTATAGTGAGACTTCTTAGAGTCTGTGCTTTGATCCTTTCCTGTGAGACCAGTATTAGTTTCTGATACACCGCTGCAGGTTCAATGTATTCCTTGGACATTCACATTGACGATGAAACAATGAAATTACATCGTAATTAAATACAAATGGCACAATGCCGCCTTAAATGCAAGAAGAGTGAGACTTCTTTCAGTCTGTGCATTGATCCTTTCCTACGAGACCAGTATTAGTTTCCGATACACCACTGCAGGTTCAATGTATTCCTTTTACATACACATTGACGATGAAACACTGAAATCTCATCTGAATTAAATACAAAAGGCACAATGCCGAATTAAGTACAAGAAGAGTGAGACTTCTTAGAGTCTGAGCTTTGATCTTTTCCTATGAGACCAGTATTAGTTTCCGATACACCTCTGCAGGTTCAATGTGTTCCTTTTACTTACACATTGACGATGAAACACTGAAATTACATCGGAATTAAATTCAAAAGGCACAATGCCGCCTTAAGTTCATGAAGAGTGAGACTTCTTAGAGTCTGTGATTTGATCCTTTCCTATGAGACCAGTATTAGTTTCCGATACACCACTGCAGGTTCAATATTTTCCTTTTACAAACACATTGATGATGAAACACTGAAATTACATCGGAATTAAATGCAAGAGGCACAATGCCGCCTTAAGCGCAAGAAGAGTGAGCCTTCTTAGAGTCGGTGCTGTGTTCCTTTCCTGTGAGACCAGTATTAGTTTCCTATACACCACTGCAGGTTCAATGTATTCCTTGGACCTTCACAATGACGATGAAACACAGAAATCGCATCGGAATTAAATACAAAAGGCACAATGCCGCCTTAAGTACAAGAACAGAGACTCTTCTCAGAATCGGTATTTTGAGCATTCCCTGTGAGACCAGTATTAGTTTCCGATACACCACTGCAGGTTCAATGTATTCCATGGACCTTCACGTTGACGATGAAACACAGAAATCGCATCGGAATTAAATACAAAACGCACAATGCCGCCTTAAGCACAAGAATAGAGACTCTTCCTACGGTCAGTGCTTTGAGCATTCAGTGTGAGACCAGTATTTGTTTCCGATACACCACTCCAGGTTCAATGTATTCCTTGGACCTTCACATTGACGATGAAATACAGAAATCCCATCGGAATTAAATGCAAAAGGCACAATGCCGCCTTAAGTACAAGAATAGAGATTGTTCTTACTGTCGGTGCTTTGAGCATTCCCTGTGAGACCAGTATTAGTTTCCGATACACCACTGCTGGTTCTTTGTATTCCTTGGACCATCAAATTGACGATGAAACACAGAAATCGCTTTGGAATTAAATGCAAAACGCACAGTGCCGCCTTAAGTACAAGAATAGAGACTCTTCTTACAGTCGGTGCTTTGAGCATTCCCTGTGAGACCAGTATTAGTTTCCGATACAGCACTGCGTGTTCAATGTATTCCTTGGACGTAAACATTGACGATGAAACACTGAAATTACATCGAAATTAAATACAAAAGGCGCAATGCCGCCTTAAGTACAAGAATAGAGACTCTTCTAACAGTCGGTGCTTTGAGCATTCCCTGTGCGACCAGTATTAGTTTCCGATACACCACTGCAGGTTCAATGTATTCCTTGGACATACACATTGACGATGAAACACAGAAAGCATCGGAATTAAATACAAATGGCACAATGCCGCCTGAAGTACAAGAATAGAGACTCTTCCTACAGACGGTTATTTGAGCATACCCCGTGAGACCAGTATTAGTTTCCGATACACCACTGCTGGTTCAATGTATTCCTTTGACCTTTACATTGACGATGAAACACAGAAATCGCATCGGAATTAAATACAAAATGCACAATGCCGCCTTAGGTACAAGAATAGAGACTCTTCTTGCAGTCGGTGCTTTGATCCTCTCCTGTGAGAGCAGTATTAGTTTCCGATACACCCTTGCAGGATCAATGAATTCCTTGGACGTAAACATTGACGATGAATCAGACAAATAGCATCGGAATTAAATACAAAAGGCACAATTCAGCCTTAAGTGCAAGAGGAATGAGGCTTCTTAGATTCTGGGCTTTGAACCTTTCCTGTGAGACCAGTATTAGTTTCCGATACACCACTTCAGGTTCAATGTATTCCTTGGACATACACATTGTCAATGAAACACTGAAAGTACATCAGAAGTAAATACAAAAGGCACAATGCCGCATTAAGTGCAAGAATAGAGACTCTTCTTACAGTCTGTGCTTTGATCCTTTCCTGTGAAACCAGTATTAGTTTCCGATACACCACTGCAGCTTCAATGTATTCCATTAACCCTCACATTGACGATGAAACACAGATATCGCATCGGAATTAAATACAAAAGGCACAATGCAACCTTAAGTGCAAGAATAGAGACTCTTCTTACAGTCTGTGCTTTGATCCTTTCCTGTGAGACCAATATTAGTTTCCGATACACCACTGCAGGTTCAATGTATTCCTTGAACCCTCACATTGACGATGAAACACAGAAATCGCATCGGAATTAAATACAAAAGGCCCAATGCAACCTTAAGTGCAAGAATAGAGACTCTTCTTACAGTCTGTGCTTTCAGCATTCCCTGTGAGACCAGTATTAGATTCCGATACACCACTGCAGGTTCATTGTATTCTTTTGACCTTCATATTGACGATGACACACAGAAATCGCGTCGGAATTAAATACAAAAGACACAATGCCGCCTTAAGTACAAGAATGTAGACTCTTCATACAGTCGCTGCTTTGAGAATTCCCTGATAGACCAGTATTAGTTTCCGATACAACACTGCAGGTTCAATGTATTCCTTGGACATACACATTGATGATGAAACACTGAAATTACATCGGAATTAAATACAAAAGCCACAATGCCCCCTTAAGTGCAAGAAGAGTGAGACTTCTTAGAGTCTGTGCCTTTATCCTTTCCTGTGAGACCACTATTAGTTTCCGATACACCACTGCAGGTTCAATGTATTCCTTGAACCTTCACATTGACGATGAAACACAGAAATCGCATCGGAATGAAATACAAAAGGCACAATGAAGCTTTAAGTACAAGAATTGAGACTCTTCTTACAGTCTGTGCTTTGATCCTTTCCTTTGATACCAGTATTAGTTTCCGATACACCACTGCAGGTTCAATGTATTCCATTGACCCTCACATGGTCGATGAAACACAGAAATCGCATCGGAATTAAATACAAAAGGCACAATGCAACTTTAGTACAAGAATAGAGACTCTTCTTACAGTCTGTGCTTTGATCCTTTCCTGTGAGACCAGTATTAGTTTCCGATACACCACTGCAGGTTCAATGTATTCCTTGGACATACACATTGTCGATGAAACACTGAAATTACATCGGAATTAAATACAAAAGGCACAATGCAACCTTAAGTGCAAGAATAGAGACACTTCTTACAGTCTGTGCTTTGATCCTTTCCTTTGATACCAGTATTAGTTTCCGATACACCACTGCAGGTTCAATGTATTCCATTGACCCTCACATTGACGATGACACACAGAAATCGCATCGGAATTAAATACAAAATGCACAACGCCGCCTTAGGTACAAGAAAGTAGTCTCTTCATACAGTCGCTGCTTTGAGAATTCCGTGTTAGACCAGTATTAGTTTCCGATACACCACTGCAGGTTCAATGTATTCCTTTAACCTTTACATTGACGATGAAACACAGAAATCGCATCGGAATTAAATACAAAAATTACAATGCCGCCTTAAGTACAGAAATAGGGACTCTTCTTACAGTCTGTGATTTGATCCTTTCCTGTGAGACCAGTATTAGTTTCCGATACACCACTGCAGGTTCAATGTATTCGTTTGACCTTCACATTGACGATGAATCACAAAATCGCTTCGGAATTAAATACAAAAGGCACAATGCCGCCTTAGGTACAAGAATTGAGACTCTTCTTACAGTCGGTGCTTTGATCCTTTCCTGTGAGACCAGTATTAGTTTCCGATACATCCTTGCAGGTTCAATGTATTCCTTGGACCTTAACATTTATGATAAAACACAGAAATCGCATCGGAATTAAATACAAATGGCACAATGCAGCCTTAAGTGGAAGAGGAAAGAGGCTTCTTAGAGTCTGGGCTTTGAACCTGTCCTGTGAGACCAGAATTAGTTTCCGATAAACCTCTGCAGGTTCAATGTATTCCTTGGACCTTCACATTTATGATAAAACACAGAAAACGCATCGGAATTATATACAAATGGCACAATGCCGCCTTAAGTACATGAATAGAGACACTTCTTACTGTAGATGCTTTGAGCATTCCCTGTGAGACCAGTATTAGTTTCCGATACACCACTGCAGGTTCAATGTATTCCTTGGACATACACATTGACGATGAAACCCTGAAATTACATCTGAATTAAATACAAAAGCCACAATGCTGCCTTAAGTGCAAGAAGGGTGAGACTTCTTAGAGTCTGTGCTTTGATCCTTTCCTGTGAGACCAGTATTAGTTTCCGATACACCACTGCAGATTCAATGTATTCCTTGGACCTTCAATTGACGATGAAACACAGAAATCGCGTCGGAATTAAATACAAAAGGCACAATGACGCCTTAAGTACAAGAATAGAGACTCTTCTTACAGTCGGTGCTTTGAGCATTCCCTGAGAGACCAGTATTAGTTTCCGATACACCACTGCAGGCTCAGTGTATTCCTTCGACATTCACATTGACGATGAAACACAGAAATCGCATCGGAATTAAATACAAAAGGCACAATGCCGCCTTAAGTACAAGAATAGATACTCTTCTTACATTTTGTGCTTTGATCCTTTCCTGTGACACCAGTATTAGTTTCCGATACACCACTGCAGGTTCAATGTATTCCTTTGACCTTCACATTGGCGAAGAACACAGAAATCGCATCGGAATTAAATACAAATGGCACAATGCCGCCTTAAGTACAAGAATAGAGACACTTTTACAGTCGATGCTTTGAGCATTCCCTGTGAGACCAGTATTAGTTTCCGATACACCACTGCAGGTTCAATGTATTCCCTTGACCTTCACATTGGCGATGACACACAGAAATCGCATCGGAATTAAATACATAAGGCAAAATGCTGCCTTAGGTACAAGAATGTACACTCTTCATACAGTCGGTGATTTGAGAATTCCCTGTTAGACCAGTATTAGTTTCCGATACAACACTGCTGGTTCAATGTGTTCCTTGGACCTACACATTCACGATGAAACACAGAAATCGCATCGGAATTAAATACAAAAGGCACAATGCCGCCCTTAGTACAAGAATAGAGACACATCCTACAGTCTGTGCTTTGATCCTTTCCTGTGAGACCTGTATTAGTTTCCGATACACAACTGCAGGTTCAATGTATTCCTTGGACATACACATTTTCAATGAAACACTGAAATTACATCAGAAGTAAATACAAAAGGCACAATGCCGCCTTAAGTGCAAGAGGTATGAGGCTTCTTAGAGTCTGGGCTTTGATCCTTTCCTGTGAGACCAGTATTAGTTTCCGATACACCACTGCAGGTTCAATGTATTCCTTGGACCTTCACATTGACGATGAATCACAGAAATCGCTTCGGAATTAAATACAAAAGGCACAATGCCGCCTTAGGTACAAGAATAGAGACTCTTCTTACAGTCGGTGCTTTGAGCTTTCCCTGTGAGACCAGTATTAGTTTCCGATACACCACTGCACGATCAATGTATTCCTTCGACATTCACATTGACGATGAAACACAGAAATCGCATCGGAATTAAATACAAAAGGCACAATGAAGCCTTAAGTACAAGAATAGAGATTCTTCTTACAGTCTGTGCTTTGATCCTTTCCTTTGAGACCAGTATTAGTTTCCGATACACCACTGCAGGTTCAATGTATTCCATTGACCCTCACATTGACGATGAAACACAGAAATCGCATCGGAATTAAATACAAAAGGCACAATGCAACCTTAAGTACAAGAATAGAGACTCTTCTGACAGTCTGTGCATTGATCCTTTCCTGTGAGACCAGTATTAGTTTCCGATACACCACTGCAGGTTCAGTGTATTCCTTGAACATACACATTGTCGATGAAACACTGAAATTACATCGGAATTAAATACAAAAGGCACAATGCCGCTTTAAGTGAAAGAGCAATGAGGCTTCTTAGAGTCTGGGATGTGATCCTTTCCTGTGAGACCAGTATTATTTTCCGATACATCACTGCAGGTTCAATGTTTTGCTTGGACCTTCACATTGACGATGAAACACAGAAATCGCATCGGAATTAAATACAAAAGGCACATTGACGCCTTAGGTACAAGATTGTAGACTCTTCATGAGGTCGCTGCTTTGAGAATTCCCTGTTAGACCAGTATTGGTTTCCGATACAACACTGCAGGTTCAATGTGTTCCTTGGACTTACACATGGACGATGAAACACTGAAATTACATCGGAATTAAATACAAAAACCACAATGCCGCCTTAAGAGCAAGAAGAGAGAGACTTCTTAGAGTCTGTGCATGGATCCTTTCCTGTGAGACCAGTATTAGTTTCCGTTACACCACTGCTGGTTCAATGTATTCCTTAGATCTTCACATTGACGATGAAACACAGAAATCACATCGGAATTAAATGCAAAAGGCTACATGCCGGCTTAAGTACAAGAATAGAGATTCTTTTTACAGTCGGTGATTTGCGCATTCCCTGTGAGACCAGAATTAGTTTCCGATACACCACTGCAGGTTCAATGTATTCCTTTGACCTTCACATTGACGATGAAACACAGAAATCGCATCGGAATTACATACAAAAGGCACAATGCCGCCTTAAGTACAAGAATAGAGACTCTTCTTAGAGTCTGTGCATTGATCCTTTCCTGTGATACCAGTAGTAGTTTCCGATACACCACTGCAGGTTCAATGTATTTTATTGACCCTCACAATGACTATGAAACACAGAAATCGCATCGGAATTAAATACAAACGGCACAATGCAACCTTAAGTACAAGAATAGAGACTCTCCTTACAGTCTGTGCCTTGATCCTTTCCTGTGAGACCAGTATTAGCTTCCGATACACCACTGCAGGTTCAATGTATTCCTTGGACATACACATTGTCGATATAACACTGAAATTACATCGGAATTAAATACAAAAGGCACAATGCCGCCATAAATGCAAGAGGAATGAGGCTTCTTAGAGTCTGGGCTTTGATCCTTCCCTGTGAGACCAGTATTATTTTCCGATACACCACTGCAGGTTCAATGTATTCCTTTGACCTTCATATTGACGATGACATACAGAAATCGCATCGGAATTAAATACAAAAGGCACAATGCCACCTTAGGTACAAGAATGTAGACACTTCATACAGTCGCTGCTTTGAGAATTCCCTGTTAGACCAGTATTAGTTTCCGATACAACACTGCAGGTTCAATGTATTCCTTGGACCTTCACATTCACGATGAAACACAGAAATCGCATCGGAATTAAATACAAATGGCAAAATGCCGCCTTAAGTACAAGAATATAGACACCTCTTACTGTCGATGCTTTGAGCATTCCCTGTGAGACCAGTATTAGTTTCCGATGTACCACTGCAGGTTCAATGTATGCCTTGGACATACACATTGACGATGAAACACTGAAATTACATCGGAATTAAATACAAAAGCCACAATGCCGCATTAAGTGCAATAAGAGTGAGACTTCTTAGAGTCTATGCTTTGATCCATTCCTGTTAGACCACTATTAGTTTCCGATACACCACTGCAAGTTCAATGTATTCCTTGAACCTTCACATTGACGATGAAACACAGAAATCGCTTCGGATTTAAATACAAAAGGCACAATGTCACCTTAAGTACAAGAATAGAGACTCTTCTTACAGTCGGTGCTTTGAGCATTCCCTGTGAGACCAGTATTAGTTTCCGATACACCACTGCAGGTTCAATGTATTCCTTCGACATTCACATTAACGATGAAACACAGAAAACGCATCGGAATTAAATACAAAAGGCACAATGAAGCCTTAAGTACAAGAATAGAGACTCTTCTTACAGTCTGTGCTTTGATCCTTTCCTGTGAGACCAGTATTAGTTTCCGATACACCACTGCAGATTCTACGTATTCCTTTGACCTTCACATTGACGATGAAAGACAGAACTCGCATCGGAATTAAATACAAAAGGCACAATGGGGCCTTAAGTACCAGAATAGAGACTCTTCTTACAGTCTTTGCTTTGATCCTTTCCTGTGAGACCAGTATTAGTTTCCGATACTCCACTGCAAGTTCAATGTATTCCATTAACCCTCACATTGACGATGAAACACAGAAATCGAGTCGGAATTAAATACAAAAGGCACAATGTAACCTTAAGTGCAAGAATAGAGACTCTTCTTACAGTCTGTGCTTTGATCCTTTCCTGTGAGACCAGTATTAGTTTCCGATACACCACTGCAGGTTCAATGTATTCCATTAACCCTCACATTGATGATGAAACACAGAAATCGCATCGGAATTAAATACAAATGGCACAATGCAACCTTAAGTGCAAGAATAGAGACTCTTCTTACAGTCTGAGCTTTGAGCATTCCCTGTGAGACCAGTATTAGTTTCCGATACACCACTGCAGGTTCATTGTATTCCTTTGACCTTCATATTGACGATGACACACAGAAATCGCATCGGAATTAAATACAAAAGGCACAATGCCGCCTTAGGTATAAGAATGTAGACTCTTCATACAGTCGCTGCTTTGAGAATTCCCTGTTAGACCAGTATTAGTTTCCGATACAACACTGCAGGTTCAATGTATTCCTTGGACATACACATTGATGATGAAACATTGAAATTACATCGGAATTAAATACAAAAGCCACAAAGCCGCTTAAGTGCAAAAAGAGTGAGACTTCTTAGAGTCTGGGATTTGATACTTCCCTGTGAGACCAGTATTATTTTCCGATACACCACTGCAGGTTCAATGTATTCCTTGGACCTTCACATTGACGATGAAACACAGAAATCGCATCGGAATTAAATACAAATGGCACAATGCCGCCTTAAGTACAAGAGTAGAGACACTTCTTACAGTCGATGCTTTGAGCATTCCCTGTGAGACCAGTATTAGTTTCCGATACACCACTACAGGTTCAATGTATTCCTTTGACCTTCACATTGACGATGACACACAGAAATCGCATCGGAATTAAATACAAAAGGCACAATGCCGCCTTAGGTACAAGCATGTAGTCTCTTCATACAGTCGCTGCTTTGAGGATTCCCTGTTAGACCAGTATTAGTTTCCGATACAACACTGCAGGTTCAATGTATTCCTTGGACCATCACATTCACGATGAAACACAGAAATCGCATCGGAATTAAATACAAAAGGCACAATGCCGCCTTAAGTACAAGAATAGAGACACTTCTTACAGTCTGTGCTTTGATCCTTTCCTGTGACACCAGTATTAGTTTCCGATACACAACTGCAGTTTCAATGTATTCCTTGGACATACACATTGTCAATGAAACACTGAAATTAGATCAGAATTAAATACAAAAGGCACAATGCCGCCTTAACTGGAAGAGGAATGAGGCTTCTGAGAGTCTGGGCTTTGATTCTTTCCTGTGAGACCAGAATAAGTTTCCGATACACCTCTGCAGGTTCAATGTATTCCTTGGACCTTGACATTGATGATAAAACACAGAAATCGCATCGGAATTAAATACAAATGGCACAATGACGCCTTAAATACAAGAATAGAGTTACTTCTTACTGTCGATGCTTTGAGCATTCCCTGTGAGACCAGTATTAGTTTCCGATGTACCACTGCAGGTTCAATGTATTTCTTGGATATACACATTGACGATGAAACACTGAAATTAGATCGGAATTAAATACAAGAGCCACAACACCGCCTTAAGTGGAAGAAGAGTGAGAGTTCTTAGAGTCTGTGCTTTGATCCTTTCCTGTGAGACCAGTATTAGTTTCCGATACACCATTGCAGGTTCAATGTATTCCTTCGACCTTCACATTGACGATGAAACACAGAAATCGCATCGGAATTAAATACAAAAGGCACAATGCCGCCTTAAGTCAAGAATAGAGACTCTTCTTAACGTCGGTGCTTTGAGCATTCCCTGTGAGACCAGTATTAGTTTCCGATACACCACTGCAGGCTCAATGTATTCCTTCGACATTCACATTGACGATGAAAAACAGAAATCGCATCGGAATTAAATACAGAAGGCACAATGCCGCCTTAAGTACAAGAATAGAGACTCTTCTTACAGTCTGTGCTTTGATCCTTTCCTGTGAGACCAGTATTAGTTTCCGATATACCACTGCAGGTTCAATGTATTCCTTGGACCTTCTCATTGACGATGAAACACAGAAATCGCATCGGAATGAAATACAAAAGGCACAATGCCGCCATAGGTACAAGAATAGAGACTCTTCTCACAGTCGGTGTTTTGAGCATTCCCTGTGAGACCAGTATTAGTTTCCGATACACCACTGCAGGTTCGAAGTATTCCTTGGACCTTCACGTTGACGATGAAACACAGAAATCGCATCGGAATTAAATACAAAACGCACAATGCCGCCTTAAGTACAAGAATCGAGTATCTTCTTACAGTCGGTGCTTTGAGCATTCCCTGTGAGACCAGTATTTGTTTCCGATACACCACTCCAGGTTCAATGTATTCCTTGGACCTTCACATTGACGATGAAACACAGAAATCCCATCGGAATTAAATGCAAAAGGCAAAATGCCGCTTTAAGTACAAGAATAGAGATTGTTCTTACAGTCGGTGCTTTGAGCATTCCCTGTGAGACCAGTATTAGTTTCCGATACACCACTGCAGGTTCAATGTATTCCTTGGACATACACATTGTCGATATAACACTGAAATTACATCGGAATTAAATACAAAAGGCACAATGCCGCCATAAATACAAGAGGAATGAGGCTTCTTAGAGTCTGAGCTTTGATCCTTCCCTGTGAGACCAGTATTATTTTCCGATACACCACTGCAGGTTCAATGTATTCCTTTGACCTTCATATTGACGATGACATACAGAAATCGCATCGGAATTAAATACAAAAGGCACAATGCCACCTTAGGTACAAGAATGTAGACACTTCATACAGTCGCTGCTTTGAGAATTCCCTGTTAGACCAGTATTAGTTTCCGATACAACACTGCAGGTTCAATGTATTCCTTGGACCTTCACATTCACGATGAAACACAGAAATCGCATCGGAATTAAATGCAAATGGCAAAATGCCGCCTTAAGTACAAGAATATAGACACCTCTTACTGTCGATGCTTTGAGCATTCCCTGTGAGACCAGTATTAGTTTCCGATGTACCACTGCAGGTTCAATGTATTCCTTGGACATACACATTGACAATGAAACACTGAAATTACATCGGAATTAAATACAAAAGGCACAATGCCGCCATAAATACAAGAGGAATGAGGCTTCTTAGAGTCTGGGCTTTGATCCTTCCCTGTGAGACCAGTATTATTTTCCGATACACCACTGCAGGTTCAATGTATTCCTTTGACCTTCATATTGACGATGACATACAGAAATCGCATCGGAATTAAATACAAAAGGCACAATGCCACCTTAGGTACAAGAATGTAGACACTTCATACAGTCGCTGCTTTGAGAATTCCCTGTTAGACCAGTATTAGTTTCCGATACAACACTGCAGGTTCAATGTATTCCTTGGACCTTCACATTCACGATGAAACACAAAAATCGCATCGGAATTAAATACAAAAGGCACAATGCCGCCTTAAGTACAAGAATAGAGACTCTTCTTACAGTCTTTGCTTTGATCCTTTCCTGTGAGACCAGTATTAGTTTCCGATACACCACTGCAAGTTCAATGTATTCCATTAACCCTCACATTGACGATGAAACACAGAATTCGCATCGGAATTAAATACAAAAGGCACAATGTAACCTTAAGTGCAAGAATAGAGACTCTTCTTACAGTCTGTGCTTTGATCCTTTCCTGTGAGACCAGTATTAGTTCCCGATACACCACTGCAGGTTCAGTGTATTCCTTGAACATACACATTGTCGATGAAACACTGAAATTACATCGGAATTAAATACAAAAGGCACAATGCCGCTTTAAGTGAAAGAGGAATGAGGCTTCTTAGAGTCTGGGATGTGATCCTTTCCTGTGAGACCAGTATTATTTTCCGATACATCACTGCAGGTTCAATGTTTTGCTTGGACCTTCACATTGACGATGAAACACAGAAATCGCATCGGAATTAAATACAAAAGGCACATTGACGCCTTAGGTACAAGATTGTAGACTCTTCATGAGGTCGCTGCTTTGAGAATTCCCTGTTAGACCAGTATTGGTTTCCGATACAACACTGCAGGTTCAATGTGTTCCTTGGACTTACACATGGACGATGAAACACTGAAATTACATCGGAATTAAATACAAAAGGCACAATGCCGCCTTAAGTGCAAGAAGAGAGAGACTTCTTAGAGTCTGTGCATGGATCCTTTCCTGTGAGACCAGTATTAGTTTCCGTTACACCACTGCTGGTTCAATGTATTCCTTAGATCTTCACATTGACGATGAAACACAGAAATCACATCGGAATTAAATGCAAAAGGCTACATGCCGGCTTAAGTACAAGAATAGAGATTCTTTTTACAGTCGGTGATTTGAGCATTCCCTGTGAGACCAGAATTAGTTTCCGATACACCACTGCAGGTTCAATGTATTCCTTTGACCTTCACATTGACGATGAAACACAGAAATCGCATCGGAATTAAATACAAAAGGCACAATGCCGCCTTAAGTACAAGAATAGAGACTCTTCTTAGAGTCTGTGCTTTGATCCTTTCCAGTGACACCAGTATTAGTTTCCGATACACAACTGCAGTTTCAATGTATTCCTTGGACATACACATTGTCAATGAAACACTGAAATTACATCAGAATTAAATACAAAAGGCACAATGCCGCCTTAACTGGAAGAGGAATGAGGCTTCTTAGCGTCTGGGCTTTGATTCTTTCCTGTGAGACCAGTATAAGTTTCCGATACACCTCTGCAGGTTCAATGTATTCCTTGGACCTTCACATTGATGATAAAACAAAGAAATCGCATCGGAATTAAATACAAATGGCACAATGACGCCTTAAATACAAGAATAGAGTTACTTCTTACTGTCGATGCTTTGAGCATTCCCTGTGAGACCAGTATTAGTTTCCGATGTACCACTGCAGGTTCAATGTATTTCTTGGATATACACATTGACGATGAAACACTGAAATTAGATCGGAATTAAATACAAGAGCCACAACACCGCCTTAAGTGGAAGAAGAGTGAGAGTTCTTAGAGTCTGTGCTTTGATCCTTTCCTGTGAGACCAGTATTAGTTTCCGATACAACACTGCAGGTTCAATGTATTCCTTCGACCTTCACATTGACGATGAAACACAGAAATCGCATCGGAATTAAATACAAAAGGCACAATGCCGCCTTAAGTCAAGAATAGAGACTCTTCTTACAGTCGGTGCTTTGAGCATTCCCTGTGAGACCAGTATTAATTTCCGATACACCACTGCAGGCTCAATGTATTCCATCGACATTCACATTGACGATGAAAAACAGAAATCGCATCGGAATTAAATACAGAAGGCACAATGCCGCCTTAAGTACAAGAATAGAGACTCTTCTTACAGTCTGTGCTTTGATCCTTTCCTGTGAGACCAGTATTAGTTTCCGATATACCACTGCAGGTTCAATGTATTCCTTGGACCTTCACATTGACGATGAAACACAGAAATCGCATCGGAATGAAATACAAAAGGCACAATGCCGCCATAGGTGCAAGAATAGAGACTCTTCTCACAGTCGGTGTTTTGAGCATTCCCTGTGAGACCAGTATTAGTTTCCGATACACCACTGCAGGTTCGAAGTATTCCTTGGACCTTCACGTTGACGATGAAACACAGAAATCGCATCGGAATTAAATACAAAACGCACAATGCCGCCTTAAGTACAAGAATCGAATATCTTCTTACAGTCGGTGCTTTGAGCATTCCCTGTGAGACCAGTATTTGTTTCCGATACACCACTCCAGGTTCAATGTATTCCTTGGACCTTCACATTTACGATGAAACACAGAAATCCCATCGGAATTAAATGCAAAAGGCAAAATGCCGCCTTAAGTACAAGAATAGAGATTGTTCTTACAGTCGGTGCTTTGAGCTTTCCCTGTGAGACCAGTATTAGTTTCCGATACACCACTGCAGGTTCAATGTATTCCTTGGACATACACATTGTCGATATAACACTGAAATTACATCGGAATTAAATACAAAAGGCACAATGCCGCCATAAATACAAGAGGAATGAGGCTTCTTAGAGTCTGGGCTTTGATCCTTCCCTGTGAGACCAGTATTATTTTCCGATACACCACTGCAGGTTCAATGTATTCCTTTGACCTTCGTATTGACGATGACATACAGAAATCGCATCGGAATTAAATACAAAAGGCACAATGCCACCTTAGGTACAAGAATGTAGACACTTCATACAGTCGCTGCTTTGAGAATTCCCTGTTAGACCAGTATTAGTTTCCGATACAACACTGCAGGTTCAATGTATTCCTTGGACCTTCACATTCACGATGAAACACAGAAATCGCATCGGAAATAAATGCAAATGGCAAAATGCCGCCTTAAGTACAAGAATATAGACACCTCTTACTGTCGATGCTTTGAGCATTCCCTGTGAGAGCAGTATTAGTTTCCGATGTACCACTGCAGGTTCAATGTATTCCTTGGACATACACATTGACAATGAAACACTGAAATTACATCGGAATTAAATACAAAAGGCACAATGCCGCCTTAACTGGAAGAGGAATGAGGCTTCTTAGAGTCTGGGCTTTGATTCTTTCCTGTGAGACCAGTATAAGTTTCCGATACACCTCTGCAGGTTCAATGTATTCCTTGGACCTTCACATTGATGATAAAACACAGAAATCGCATCGGAATTAAATACAAATGGCACAATGACGCCTTAAATACAAGAATAGAGTTACTTCTTACTGTCGATGCTTTGAGCATTCCCTGTGAGACCAGTATTAGTTTCCGATGTACCACTGCAGGTTCAATGTATTTCTTGGATATACACATTGACGATGAAACACTGAAATTAGATCGGAATTAAATACAAGAGCCACAACACCGCCTTAAGTGGAAGAAGAGTGAGAGTTCTTAGAATCTGTGCTTTGATCCATTAATGTGAGACCAGTATTAGTTTCCGATACACCACTGCTAGTTCAATGTATTCCTTAGATCTTCACATTGACGATGAAACACAGAAATCACATCGGAATTAAATGCAAAAGGCTCCATGCTGGCTTAAGTACAAGAATAGAGATTCTTTTTACAGTCGGTGCTTTGAGCATTCCCTGTGAGACCAGTATTAGTTTCCGATACACCACTGCAGGTTCAATGTATTCCTGTGACCTTCACATTGACGATGAAACACAGAAATCGCATCGGAATTAAATACAAAAGGCACAATGCCGCCTTAAGTACAAGAACAGAGACTCTTCTTACAGTCTGTGCATTGATCCTTTCCTGTGATACCAGTAGTAGTTTCCGATACACCACTGCAGGTTCAATGTATTCCATTGACCCTCACATTGACGATGAAACACAGAAATCGCATCGGAATTAAATACAAACGGCACAAATGCAACCTTAAGTATAAGAATAGAGACTCTCCTTACAGTCTGTGCTTTGATCCTTTCCTGTGAGACCAGTATACGTTTCCGATACACCACTGCAGGTTCAATGTATTCCTTGGACATACACATTGTCGATATAACACTGAAATTACATCGGAATTAAATACAAAAGGCACAATGCCGCCTTAAATGCAAGAGGAATGAGGCTTCTTAGAGTCTGGGCTTTGTTCCTTCCCTGTGAGACCAGTATTATTTTCCGATACACCACTGCAGGTTCAATGTATTCCTTTGGCTTCATATTGACGATGACATACAGAAATCGCATCGGAATTAAATACAAAAGGCATATTGCCACCTTAGGTACTAGAATGTAGACTCTTCACACAATCGCTGCTTTGAGAATTCCCTGTTAGACCTGTATTAGTTTCCGATACAACACTGCAGGTTCAATGTATTCCTTGGACATACACATTGACGATGAAACACTGAAATTACATCGGAATTAAATACAAAAGCCACAATGCCGCCTTAAATGCAAGAAGAGTGAGACTTCTTAGAGTCTGTGCTTTGATCCTTTCCTGTGAGACCACTATTAGTTTCCGATACACCACTGCAGGTTCAATGTATTCCTTGAACCTTCACATTGACGATGAAACACATAAATCGCTTCGGAATTAAATACAAAAGGCACAATGCCGCCTTAAGTACAAGAATAGAGACTCTTCTTACAGTCGGTGCTTTGAGCATTCCCTGTGAGACCAGTATTAGTTTCCGATACACCACTGCAGGTTCAATGTATTCCTGCGACATTCACATTGACGATGAAACACAGAAATCGCATCGGAATTAAATACAAAAGGCACAATGAAGCCTTAAGTACAAGAATAGAGACTCTTCTGACAGTCTGTGATTTGATCCTTTCCTGTGAGACCAGTATTAGTTTCCGATACACCACTGCAGGTTCTATGTATTCCTTTGACCTTCACATTGACGATGAAACACAGAAATCGCATCGGAAATAAATACAAAAGGCACAATGCCGCCTTAAGTACAAGAATAGAGACTCTTCTTACAGTCTGTGCTTTGATCCTTTCCTGTGAGACCAGTATTAGTTTCCGATACACCACTGAGTGTTCAATGTATTCCATTAACCCTCACATTGACGATGAAACACAGAAATCGCATTGGAATTAAATACAAAAGTCACAATGTAACCTTAAGTGCAGGAATAGAGACTCTTCTTACAGTCTGTGCTTTGATCCTTTCCTGTGAGACCAGTATTAGTTTCCGATACACCACTGCAGGTTCAATGTACTCCTTGGACATACACATTGTCGATGAAACACTGAAATTACATCGGAATTAAATACAAAAGGCACAATGCCGCCTTAAGTGCAAGAGGAATGAGGGTTCTTAGAGTCTGGGCTTTGATCCTTCCCTGTGAGACCAGTATTATTTACCGATACACCACTGCAGGTTCAATGTATTCCTTGGACATACACATTGTCAATGAAACACTGAAATTACATCAGAATTAAATACAAAAGGCACAATGCCGCCTTAACTGGAAGAGGAATGAGGCTTCTCAGAGTCTGGGCATTGATCCTTTCCTGTGAGACCAGTATAAGTTTCCGATACACCTCTGCAGGTTCAATGTATTCGTTGGACCTTCACATTGATGATAAAACACAGACATCGCATCGGAATTAAATACAAATGGCACAATGACGCCTTAAATACAAGAATAGAGTTACTTCTTACTGTCGATGCTTTGAGCATTCCCTGTGAGACCAGTATTAGTTTCCGATGTACCACTGCAGGTTCAATGTATTCCTTGGACATACACACTGACGATGAAACACTGAAATTAGATCGGAATTAAATACAAGAGCCACAACACCGCCTTAAGTGGAAGAAGAGTGAGAGTTCTTACAGTCTGTGCTTTGATCCTTTCCTGTGAGACCAGTATTAGTTTCCGATACACCATTGCAGGTTCAATGTATTCCTTGGACCTTCACATTGACGATGAAACACAGAAATCGCATCGGAATTAAATACAAAAGGCACAATGCCGCCTTAAGTCAAGAATAGTGACTCTTCTTACAGTCGGTGCTTTGAGCATTCCCTGTGAGACCAGCATTAGTTTCCGATACACCACTGCAGAATCAATGTATTCCTTGGACATAAACATTGGCGATGAAACACTGAAATTACATCGGAATTAATTACAAAATGCACAATGCGCCTTATGTGCAAGAAGCGTGAGACTTCTTAGAGTCTGTACTTTGATCCTTTCCTATGAGACCAGTATTAGTTACCGATACACCACTGAAGGTTCAATGTAATCCTTTTACATACACATTGACGATGAAACACTGATATTACGTCGGAATTAAATACAAAAGGCACAATGCCGCCTTAAGTGCAATTAGAGTGAGACTTCTTAGAGTCTTTGCTTTGATCCTTTCCTGTGAGACCAGTATTAGTTTCCGATACACCACTGCAAGTTCAATGTATTCCATTAACCCTCACATTGACGATGAAACACAGAAATCGCATCGGAATTAAATACAAAAGGCACAATGTAACCTTAAGTGCAAGAATAGAGACTCTTCTTACAGTCTGTGCTTTGATCCTTTCCTGTGAGACCAGTATTAGTTTCCGATAAACCACTGCAGGTTCAATGTATTCCATTAACCCTCACATTGACGATGAAACACAGAAATCGCATCGGAATTAAATACAAATGGCACAATGCAACCTTAAGTGCAAGAATAGAGACTCTTCTTACAGTCTGAGCTTTGAGCATTCCCTGTGAGACCAGTATTAGTTTCCGATACACCACTGCAGGTTCATAGTATTCCTTTGACCTTCATATTGACGATGACACACAGAAATCGCATCGGAATTAAATACAAAAGGCACAATGCCGCCTTAGGTATAAGAATGTAGACTCTTCATACAGTCGCTGCTTTGAGAATTCCCTGTTAGACCAGTATTAGTTTCCGATACACCACTGCAGGTTCAATGTATTCCTTGGACATACACATTGTCGATGAAACACTGAAATTACATCGGAATTAAATACAAAAGCACAATGCCGCCTTAAGTGCAAGAGGAAAGAGGCTTCTTAGAGTCTGGGCTTTGATCCTTCCCTGTGAGACCAGTATTATTTTCCGATACACCACTGCAGGTTCAATGTATTCCTTGGACCTTCACATTGACGATGAGACACAGAAATCGCATCGGAATTAAATACAAATGGCACAATGCCGCCTTAAGTACAAGAGTAGAGACACTTCTTACAGTCGATGCTTTGAGCATTCCCTGCGAGACCAGTATTAGTTTCCGATACACCACTACAGGTTCAATGTATTCCTTTGACCTTCACATTGACGATGACACACAGAAATCGCATCGGAATTAAATACAAAAGGCACAATGCCGCCTTAGGTACAAGCATGTAGTCTCTTCATACAGTCGCTGCTTTGAGGATTCCCTGTTAGACCAGTATTAGTTTCCGATACAACACTGCAGGTTCAATGGATTCCTTGGACCATCACATTCACGATGAAACACAGAAATCGCATCGGAATTAAATACAAAAGGCTCAATGCCGCCTTAAGTACAAGAATAGAGACACTTCTTACAGTCTGTGCTTTGATCCTTTCCTGTGAGACCAGTATAAGTTTCCGATACACCACTGCAGGTTCAATGTATTCCTTGGACATACACATTGTCGATATAACACTGAAATTACATCGGAATTAAATACAAAAGGCACAATGCCGCCTTAAATGCAAGAGGAATGAGGCTTCTTAGAGTCTGGGCTTTGTTCCTTCCCTGTGAGACCAGTATTATTTTCCGATACACCACTGCAGGTTCAATGTATTCCTTTGGCTTCATATTGACGATGACATACAGAAATCGCATCGGAATTAAATACAAAAGGCACATTGCCACGTTAGGTACAAGAATGTAGACTCTTCATACAGTCGCTGCTTTGAGAATTCCCTGTTAGACCTGTATTAGTTTCCGATACAACACTGCAGGTTCAATGTATTCCTTGGACCTTCACATTCACAATGAAACACAGAAATCGCATCGGAATTAAATACAAATTGCACAATGCCGCCTTAAGTACAAGAATATAGACACCTCTTACTGTCGATGCTTTGAGCATTCCCTGTGAGACCAGTATTAGTTTCCGATGTACCACTGCAGGTTCAATGTATTCCTTGGACATACACATTGACGATGAAACACTGAAATTACATCGGAATTAAATACAAAAGCCACAAAGCCGCCTTCAGTGCAAGAAGAGTGAGACTTCTTAGAGTCTGTGCTTTGATCCTTTCCTGTGAGACCACTATTAGTTTCCGATACACCACTGCAGGTTCAATGTATTCCTTGAACCTTCACATTGACGATGAAACACAGAAATCGCTTCGGAATTAAATACAAAAGGCACAATGCCGCCTTAAGTACAAGAATAGAGACTCTTCTTACAGTCGGTGCTTTGAGCATTCCCTGTGAGACCAGTATTAGTTTCCGATACACCACTGCAGGTTCAATGTATTCCTTCGACATTCACATTGACGATGAAACACAGAAATCGCATCGGAATTAAATACAAAAGGCACAATGAAGCCTTAAGTACAAGAATAGAGACTCTTCTGACAGTCTGTGATTTGATCCTTTCCTGTGAGACCAGTATTAGTTTCCGATACACCACTGCAGGTTCTATGTATTCCTTTGACCTTCACACTGACGATGAAACACAGAAATCGCATCGGAAATAAATACAAAAGGCACAATGCCGCCTTAAGTACAAGAATAGAGACTCTTCTTACAGTCTGTGCTTTGATCCTTTCCTGTGAGACCAGTATTAGTTTCCGATACACCACTGAGTGTTCAATGTATTCCATTAACCCTCACATTGACGATGAAACACAGAAATCGCATCGGAATTAAATACAAAAGTCACAATGTAACCTTAAGTGCAGGAATAGAGACTCTTCTTACAGTCTGTGCTTTGATCCTTTCCTGTGAGACCAGTATTAGTTTCCGATACACCACTGCAGGTTCAATGTATTCCTTGGACATACACATTGTCGATGAAACACTGAAATTACATCGGAATTAAATACAAAAGGCACAATGCCGCCTTAAGTGCAAGAGGAATGAGGCTTCTTAGAGTCTGGGCTTTGATCCTTCCCTGTGAGACCAGTATTATTTACCGATATACCACTGCAGGCTCAATGTATTCCTTGGACATACACATTGTCAATGAAACACTGAAATTACATCAGAATTAAATACAAAAGGCACAATGCCGCCTTAACTGGAAGAGGAATGAGGCTTCTCAGAGTCTGGGCATTGATCCTTTCCTGTGAGACCAGTATAAGTTTCCGATACACCTCTGCAGGTTCAATGTATTCGTTGGACCTTCACATTGATGATAAAACACAGACATCGCATCGGAATTAAATACAAATGGCACAATGACGCCTTAAATACAAGAATAGAGTTACTTCTTACTGTCGATGCTTTGAGCATTCCCTGTGAGACCAGTATTAGTTTCCGATGTACCACTGCAGGTTCAATGTATTCCTTGGACATACACACTGACGATGAAACACTGAAATTAGATCGGAATTAAATACAAGAGCCACAACACCGCCTTAAGTGGAAGAAGAGTGAGAGTTCTTAGAGTCTGTGCTTTGATCCTTTCCTGTGAGACCAGTATTAGTTTCCGATACACCATTGCAGGTTCAATGTATACCTTGGACCTTCACATTGACGATGAAACACAGAAATCGCATCGGAATTAAATACAAAAGGCACAATGCCGCCTTAAGTCAAGAATAGAGACTCTTCTTACAGTCGGTGCTTTGAGCATTCCCTGTGAGACCAGTATTAGTTTCCGATACACCACTGCAGGCTCAATGTATTCCTTCGACGTTCACATTGACGATGAAACACAGAAATCGCATCGGAATTAAATACAGAAGGCACAATGCCGCCTTAAGTACAAGAATAGAGACTCTTCTTACAGTCTGTGCTTTGATCCTTTCCTGTGAGACCAGTATTTGTTTCCGATATACCACTGCAGGTTCAATGTATTCCTTGGACCTTCACATTGACGATGAAACACAGAAATCGCATCGGAATTAAATACAAAATGCAAATGCCGCCTTAAGTACAAGAATGGAGACTCTTCTTACAATCGGTGCTTTGAGCATTCCCTGTGAGAACAGCATTAGTTTCCGATACACCACTGCAGAATCAATGTATTCCTTGGACATAAACATTGGCGATGAAACACTGAAATTACATCGGAATTAATTACAAAATGCACAATGCCGCCTTATGTGCAAGAAGCGTGAGACTTCTTAGAGTCTGTACTTTGATCCTTTCCAATGAGACCAGTATTAGTTACCGATACACCACTGAAGGTTCAATGTAATCCTTTTACATACACATTGACGATGAAACACTGATATTACGTCGGAATTAAAGACAAAAGGCACATTTAAACCTTAAGTGCAAGAAGAGTGAGACTTCTTAAAGTCTGTGCTTTGATCCTTTCCTGTGAGACCAGTATTACTTTCCGATACACCACTGCAGGCTCAATGTATTCCTTGGACATTCACATTGACGAAGAAACACTGAAATTACATCGGAATTACATACAAAAGGCACAATGCCGCCTGAAGTACAAGAATGGAGACTCTTCTTACAGTCGGTGTTTTAGCATTCCCTGTGAGACCAGTATTAGTATCCGATACACCACTGCTGGATCAATGTATTCCTTGGACATACACATTGACGATGAAACACAGAAATCGCATCGGAATTAAATACAAGAGGCACAATGCCGCCTTAAGTACAAGAATAGAGACTCTTCTTACAGTCAGTGCTTTGAGCATTCCCTGTGAGACCAGTATTAGTTTCCGATACACCACTGCAGGTTCATGTATTCCTTTTACATATACATTGACAATGAAACACTGATAACACGTCGGAATTGAATACAAAAGGGCCAATGCCGATTTAAGTGCAAGAAGAGTGAGACTTCTTAGAGTATGTGCTTTGATCCTTTCCTGTGAGACCAGTTTTAGATTCCGATACACCACTGCTGATTCAAGGTATTCCTTGGACCTTCACATGGACGATGAAACATTGAAATTACGTCGGAATTAAATATAAAAGGCACAACGCCGCCTAAAGTACAAGAATAGAGACTCTTCTTACAGTCGGTGCTTTGATCATTCCCTGTGAGACCAGTATTTGTTTCCGATACACCACTGCAGGTTCGATGTATTCCTTGGACCTCCACACTGACGATGATACACAGATATCGCATCGGAATTAAATAGAAAGGCACAATTCCGCCTTAAGTACAAGAATAGAGACTCTTCTTACAGTCGGTGCTTTGATCTATTCCTGTGAGACCAGTATTAGTTTCCGATACACCACTGCAGGTTCAATGTATTCCTTGGACATACACATTGACGATGAAACACTGAAATTACATCGGAATTACATACTAAAGGCACATTGCCGAATTAAGTGCAAGAAGAGTGAGACTTCTTAGAGTCTGTGCTTTGATCCTTTCCTATGAGACCAGTATTAGTTACCGATACACCACTGCAGGTTCAATGTATTCCTTTTACATACACATTGATGATGAAACACTGAAATTACTTTGGAATTAATTACAAATTGCACAATGCTGCCTTAAGTGCAAGAAGCGTGAGACTTCTTAGAGTCTGTGCTTTGATCCTTTCCTGTGAGACAACTATTAGTTGCCAATACACCACTGCAAGTTCAATGTATTCCTTGGACCTTCACATTGACGATGAAACACAGAAATCGCATCGGAATTAAATACAAAATGCAAATGCCGCCTTAAGTACAAGAATAGAGACTCTTCTTACAGTCGGTGCTTTGAGCATTCCCTGTGAGAACAGCATTAGTTTCCGATACAGCACTGCAGAATCAATGTATTCCTTGGACCTTCACATTGACGATGGAACACAGAAATCACATTGGAATTAAATACAAAAGGCACAATTCAGCCTTAAGTGCAAGAAGAGTGAGACTTCTTAGAGTCTGTGCTTTGATTCTTTCCTGTGAGACCAGTATTAATTTCCGATACACCACTGCAGGTTCAATGTATTCCTTGGACATTCACATTGACGATGAAACACGGAAATTACATTGGAATTACATACAAAATGCACAATGCCGCCTAAAGTGCAAGAAGCGTCAGACTTCTTAGAGTTTGTGCTTTGATCGTTTCCTATGGGACCAGTCTTAGTTTCCGATACACCACTGCAGGTTCGATGTAATCCTTTTACATACACATTGACGATGAAACACTGATATTACGTCGGAATTAAATACAAAGGGCTCAGTGCCGCCTTAAGTGCAATTATAGTGAGACTTCTTAGAGTCTGTGTTTGATCCTTTCCTTTGAGACCAGTATTAGTTTCTGATACATCGCTGCAGGTTCAATGTATTCCTTGGACATTCACATTGACGATGAAACAATGAAATTACATCGGAATTAAATATAAATGGCACAATGCCGCCTTAAATGCAAGAAGAGTGAGACTTCTTTCAGTCTGTGCTTTGATCCTTTCCTATGAGACCAGTATTAGTTTCCGATACACCACTGCAGGTTCAATGTATTCCTTTTACATGCACATTGACTATGAAACACTGAAATTACATCTGAATTAAATACAAAAGGCACAATGCCGAATTAAGTACAAGAAGAGTGAGACTTCTTAGAGTCTGAGCTTTGATCTTTTCCTATGAGACCAGTATTAGTTTCCGATACACCTCTGCAGGTTCAATGTATTCCTTTTACTTACACATTGACGATGAAACACTGAAATTACATCGGAATTAAATTCAAAAGGCACAATGCCGCCTTAAGTTCATGAAGAGTGAGACTTCTTAGAGTATGTGATTTGATCCTTTCCAATGAGACCAGTATTAGTTTCCGATACACCACTGCAGGTTCAATGTATTCCTTTTACAATCACATTGATGATGAAACACTGAAATTACATCGGAATTAAATACAAGAGGCACAATGCCGCCTTAAGCGCAAGAAGAGTGAGACTTCTTAGAGTCTGTGCTTTGATCCTTTCCTGTGAGTCCACTATTAGTTTCCGATACACCACTGCAGGTTCAATGTATTCCTTGGACCTTCACAATGACGATGAAACACAGAAATCGCATCGGAATTAAATACAAAAGGCACAATGCCGCCTTAAGTACAAGAACAGAGACTCTTCTCAGAGTCGGTATTTTGAGCATTCCCTGTGAGACCAGTATTAGTTTCCGATACACCACTGCAGGTTTAATTTTTTTTCTTTGGACCTTCACGTTGACGATGAAACACAGAAATCGCATCGGAATTAAAGACAAAACGCACAATGCCGCCTTAAGCACAAGAATAGAGACTCTTCCTACGGTCAGTGCTTTGAGCATTCAGTGTGAGACCAGTATTTGTTTCCGATACACCACTCCAGGTTCAATGTATTCCTTGGACCTTCACATTGGCGATGAAATACAAAAATCCCATCGGAATTAAATGCAAAAGGCACAATGCCGCCTTAAGTACAAGAATAGAGATTTTTCTTGCTGTCGGTGCTTTGAGCACTCCCTGTGAGACCAGTATTAGTTTCCCATACACCACTGCTGGTTCTTTGTATTCCTTGGACCATCAAATTGACGATGAAACACAGAAATCGCATTGGAATTAAATACAAAACGCACAGTGCCTCCTTAAGTACAAGAATAGAGACTCTTCTTACAGTCGGTGCTTTGAGCATTCCCTGTGAGACCAGTATTAGTTTCCGATACAGCACTGCGTGTTCAATGTATTCCTTGGACGTAAACATTGACGATGAAACACTGAAATAACATCGGAATTAAATACAAAAGGCGCAATGCCGCCTTAAGTACAAGAATAGAGACTCTTCTAACAGTCGGTGCTTTGAGCATTCCCTGTGCGACCAGTATTAGTTTCCGATACACCACTGCAGGTTCAATGTATTCCTTGGACATACACATTGACGTTGAAACACAGAAATCGCATCGGATATAAATACAAAAGTCACAATGACGCCTTAAGTACAAGGATCGAGACTCTTCTTACAGTCGGTGCTTTGAGTACTCCCTGTGAGATGAGTATTAGTTTCCGATACACCACTGCAGGTTCAATGTATTCCTTGGACCTTCACATGGACGATGAAACATTGAAATTACATCGGAATGAATTACAAAAGGCACAATGCCGCCTTAAGTACAAGAAGACTGAGACTTCTTAGAGTCTGTGCTTTGATCCTTTCCTGTGAGCCCAGTATTAGTTTCCGATACACCACTGCAGGTTCAATGTATTCCATGGACCTTCACATTGTCGATGAAACACAGAAATCGCATCGGAATTAAATACAAAAGGCACAATGCCGCCACAAGTACAAGAATAGAGACTCTTCTCACAGTCGGTGCTTTGAGCATTCCCTGTGAGACCAGTATTAGTTTCCGATACACTACTGCCAGTTCGAAGTATTCCTTGGACCTTCACGTTGACGATGAAACACAGAACTCACATCGGAATTAAATAAAAACGCACAATGCCGACTTAAGTACAAGAATGGAGATTCTTCTTACAGTCGGTGCTTTGAGCATTCCCTGTGAGACCAGTATTAGTTTCCGATACACCACCGCACGTTCAGTGTATTCCTTGGACCTTCACATTGACGATGAAACACAGAAATCGCATCGGAATTAAAGACAAAAGGCACAATGCCGCCTTAAGTACAAGAATCGAGACACTTCATACAGTCGGTGCTTTGATCATTCCCTGTGAGACCGGTATTAGTTTCCGATACACTACTGCAGGTTCAATGTATTCCTTGGACCTTCCCATTGACGATGAAACACAGATATTGCATCGGAATTAAATAGAAAAGGCACAATGCCGCCTTAAGTACAAGAAGGGAGACTCTTCTTACAGTCGGTGCTTTGAGCATTCCCTGTGAGACCAGTATTAGTATACGATACACCACTGCTGGTTCAATGTATTCCTTGGACATACACATTGACGATGAAACACAGAAATCGAATCGGAATTAAATACAAAAGGCACAATGCCGCCTTAAGTACAAGAATAGAGACTCTTCTTACAGTCAGTGCTTTGAGCATTCCCTGTGAGACCAGTATTAGTTTCCGATACACCACTGCAGGTTCCATGATTTTCTTAGGCATACACATTGACGATGAAACACTGAAATTACATCGTAATTAAATACAAAAGGCACAATGCCACCGTAAGTGCAGGAAGAGTGAGACTTCTTAGAGTCTTTGCTTTGATCCTTTCCTGTGAGACCAGTATTAGTTTCCTATACACCACTGCAGGTTCAATGTATTTCTAGGACCTTCACATTGACGATGAAACACAGAAATCGCATCGGAATTAAATACAAAATGCACAATGCCGCCTTAAGTACAAGAATAGAGACTCTTCTTACAGTCGGTGCTTTGAGCATTCCCTGTGAGAACAACATTAGTTTCCAATACACCACTGCAGGATCAATGTATTCCTTGGACATCCACATTGACGATGAAACACTGAAATTACGTCGGAATTACATACAAAAGGCACAATGCCGCCTTAAGTGCAAGAAGAGTGAGACTTCTTAGAGTATGTGCTTTGATCCTTTCCTGTGAGACCAGTTTTAGTTTCCGATACACCACTGCAGTTTCAAGGTATTCTTTGGACCTTCACATGGACGATGAAACATTGAAATTACGTCGGAATTAAATACAAAAGGCACAATGCCGCCTTAAGCACAAGAAGAGTGAGACTTCTTAGAGTATGTGCTTTGATCCTTTCCTGTGAGACCAGTTTTAGTTTCCGAGACACCACTGCAGGTATTCCTTGGACCTTCACAATGACGATGAAACACAGAAATCGCATCGGAATTAAATGCAAAAGGCACAATGCCGCCTTAAGTACAAGAATAGAGACTCTTCTTACAGTCAGTGCTTTGAGCATTCCCTGTGAGACCAGTATTACACTCCTGGAAATTGAAATAAGAACACCGTGAATTCATTGTCCCAGGAAGGGGAAACTTTATTGACACATTCCTGGGGTCAGATACATCACATGATCACACTGACAGAACCACAGGCACATAGACACAGGCAACAGAGCATGCACAATGTCGGCACTAGTACAGTGTATATCCACCTTTCGCAGCAATGCAGGCTGCTATTCTCCCATGGAGACGATCGTAGAGATGCTGGATGTAGTCCTGTGGAACGGCTTGCCATGACATTTCCACCTGGCGCCTCAGTTGGACCAGCGTTCGTGCTGGACGTGTAGACCGCGTGAGACGACGCTTCATCCAGTCCCAAACATGCTCAATGGGGGACAGATCCGGAGATCTTGCTGGCCAGGGTAGTTGACTTACACCTTCTAGAGCACGTTGGGTGGCACGGGATACATGCGGACGTGCATTGTCCTGTTGGAACAGCAAGTTCCCTTGCCGATCTAGGAATGGTAGAACGATGGGTTCGATGACGGTTTGGATGTGCCGTGCACTATTCAGTGTCCCCTCGACGATCACCAGTGGTGTACGGCCAGTGTAGGAGATCGCTCCTCACACCATGATGCCGGGTGTTGGCCCTGTGTGCCTCGGTCGTATGCAGTCCTGATTGTGGCGCTCACCTGCACGGCGCCAAACACGCATACGACCATCATTGGCACCAAGGCAGAAGCGACTCTCATCGCTGAAGACGACACGTCTCCATTCGTCCCTCCATTCACGCCTGTCGCGACACCACTGGAGGCGGGCTGCGCGATGTTGGGGCGTGAGCGGAAGATGGCCTAACGGTGTGCGGGACCGTAGCCCAGCTTCATGGAGACGGTTGCGAATGGTCCTCGCCGATACCCCAGGAGCAACAGTGTCCCTAATTTGCTGGGAAGTGGCGGTGCGGTCCCCTACGGCACTGCGTAGGATCCTACGGTCTTGGCGTGCATCCGTGCGTCGCTGCGGTCCGGTCCCAGGTCGACGGGCACGTGCACCTTCCGCCGACCACTGGCGACAACATCGATGTACTGTGGAGACCTCACGCCCCACGTGTTGAGCAATTCGGCGGTACGTCCACCCGGCCTCCCGCATGCCCACTATACGCCCTCGCTCAAAGTCCGTCAACTGCACATACGGTTCACGTCCACGCTGTCGCGGCATGCTACCAGTGTTAAAGACTGCGATGGAGCTCCGTATGCCACGGCAAACTGGCTGACACTGACGGCGGCGGTGCACAAATGCTGCGCAGCTAGCGCCATTCGACGGCCAACACCGCGGTTCCTGGTGTGTCCGCTGTGCCGTGCGTGTGATCATTGCTTGTACAGCCCTCTCGCAGTGTCCGGAGCAAGTATGGTGGGTCTGACACACCGGTGTCAATGTGTTCTTTTTTCCATTTCCAGGAGTGTAGTTTCCGATACACCACTGCAGGTACCATGATTTTCTTGGACATACACATTGACGATGAAACACTGAAATTACATCGTAATTAAATACAAAAGGCACAATGCCACCGTAAGTGCAAGAAGAGTGAGACTTCTTAGAGTCTGTGCTTTGATCCTTTCCTGTGAGACCAGTATTAGTTTCCCATACACCATTGCAGGTTCAATGTATTCCTTGGACATTCACATTGACGATGAAACACTGAAATTACATCGGAATTACATACAAAAGGCACAATGCCGCTTTAAGTGCAAGAAGAGTGAGACTTCTAAGAGTCTGTGTTTTGATCCTTTCCTATAAGACCAGTATTAGTTACCGATACACCACTGCAAGTTCAATGTATTCCTTTTACATACACATTGATGATGAAACACTGAAATTACTTTGGAATTAATTACAAAATGCACAATGCCGCCTTAAGTGCAAGAAGCGTGAGACTTCTTAGAGTCTGTGCTTTGATCCTTTCCTGTGAGACAAGTATTAGTTGCCAATACACCACTGCAGGTTCAATGTATTTCTTGGACCTTCACATTGACGATGAAACACAGAAATCGCATCGGAATTAAATACAAAATGCACAATGCCGCCTTAAGTACAAGAATAGAGACTCTTCTTACAGTCGGTGGTTTGAGCATTCCCTGTGAGAACAACATAAGTTTCCAATACACCACTGCAGGATCAATGTATTCCTTGGACATACACATTGACGATGAAACACTGAAATTACATCGGAATTACATACAAAAGGCACAATGCCGCCTTAAGTGCATGAAGAGTGAGACTTCTTAGAGTATGTGCTTTGATCCTTTCCTGTGAGACTAGTTTTAGTTTCCGATACACCACTGCAGTTTCAAAGTATTCTTTGGACCTTCACATGGACGATGAAACATTGAAATTACGTCGGAATTAAATACAAAAGGCACAATGCCGCCTTAAGCACAAGAAGAGTGAGACTTCTTAGAGTATGTGCTTTGATCCTTTCCTGTGAGACCAGTTTTAGTTTCCGAGACACCACTGCAGGTTCAATGTATTCCTTGGACCTTCACAAAGACGATGAAACACAGAAATCGCATCGGAATTAAATGCAAAAGGCACAATGCCGCCTTAAGTACAAGAATAGAGACTCTTCTTACAGTCGGTGCTTTGAGCATTCCCTGTGAGACAAGTATTAGTTGCCAATACACCACTGCAGGTTCAATGTATTTCTTGGACCTTCACATTGACGATGAAACACAGAAATCGCATCGGAATTAAATACAAAATGCACAATGCCGCCTTAAGTACAAGAATAGAGACTCTTCTTACAGTCGGTGGTTTGAGCATTCCACGTGAGAACAACATAAGTTTCCAATACACCACTGCAGGATCAATGTATTCCTTGGACATACACATTGACGATGAAACACTGAAATTACATCGGAATTACATACTAAAGGCACAATGTCGCCGTAAGTGCAAGGAGAGTGAGACTTCTTGCAGTCTGTGCTTTGATCCTTTCCTATGAGACCAGTATTAGTTTCCGATACACCACTGCAGCTTCAATGTATTCCTTGGACCTTCACATGGACGATGAAACATTGAAATTACATCGGAATGAATTACAAAATGCACAATGCCGCCTTAAGTACATGAAGACTGAGTCTTCTAAGAGTCTGTGCTTTGATCCTTTCCTGTGAGCCCAGTATTAGTTTCTGATACACCACTGCAGGTTCAATGTATTCCTTGGACCTTCACATTGACGATGAAACACAAAAATCGCATCGGAATTAAATACAAAATGCACAATGCCGCCTTAAGTACAAGAATAGAGACTCTTCTTGCAATCGGTGCTATGAGCATTCCCTGTGAGATCAACATTAGTTTCCGATACACCACTGCAGGATCAATGTATTCCTTGGACATACACATTGACGATGAAACACTGAAATTACATCGGAATTACATACAAAAGGCACAATGCCGCCTTAAGTGCAAGAAGAGTGAGCCTTCTTAGAGTATGTGCTTTGATCCTTTCCTGTGAGACCAGTTTTAGATTCCGATACACCACTGCAGTTTCAAGGTATTTCTTGGACCTTCACATGGACGATGAAACATTGAAATTACGTCGGAATTAAATACAAAAGGCACAATGCCGCCTTAAGCACAAGAAGATTGAGACTTCTTAGAGTATGTGCTTTGATCCTTTCCTGTGAGACCAGTTTTAGTTTCCGAGACACCACTGCAGGTTCAATGTACTCCTTGGACTTTCACTATGACGATGAAACACAGAAATCGCATCGGAATTAAATGCAAAAGGCACAATGCCGCCTTAAGTACAAGAATAGAGACTCTTCTTACAGTCGATGATTTGATCTATTCCTGTGAGACCAGTATTAGTTTCCGATACACCACTGCCGGTTCAATGTATTCCTTGGACATACACATTGACGATGAAACACTGAAATTACATCGGAATTACATACTAAAGGCACAATGTCGCCTTAAGTGCAAGAAGAGTGAGACTTCTTGGAGACTGTGCTTTGATCCTCTCCTATGAGACCAGTATTAGTTTCCGATACACCACTGCAGCTTCAATGTATTCCTTTTACATACACATTGCCGACGAAACACTGATATTACATCGGAATTAAATACAAAAGGCACAATGCAGCCTTAAGTGCAAGATGAGTGAAACTTCGTAGAGTCTGTGCTCTGATCCTTTCCTATGAGACCAGTATTAGTTACCGATACACCACTGCAGGTTCAATGTATTCCTTTTACATACACATTGATGATTAAACACTGAAATTACTTTGGAATTAATTACAAAATGCACAATGCCGCCTTAAGTGCAAGAAGAGTGAGACTTCTTAGAGTATGTGTTTTGATCCTTTCCTGTGAGACCAGTTTTAGTTTCCGACACACCACTGCAGATTCAAGATATTCCTTGGACCTTCACATGGACGATGAAACATTGAAATTACGTCGGAATTAAATACAAAAGGCACAATGATTCCTTACGTTCATGAAGAGTGAGACTTCTTAGAGTCTGTGATTTGATCCTTTCCTATGAGACCAGTATTAGTTTCCGATACACCACTGCAGGTTCAATGTATTCCTTTTACAAACACACTAATGATGAAACACTGAAATTACATCGGAATTAAATACAAAAGGCACAATGCCGCCTTAAGCGCAAGAAGAGTGAGACTTCTTAGAGTCTGTGCTTTGATCGTTTCCTGTGAGACCAGTATTAGTTTCCGATACACCACTGCAGGTTCAATGTATTCCTTGGACCTTCACATTGGCAATGAAACACAGAAATCTCATCTTAATTAAATACAAAAGGTGCAATGCCGCCTTAAGTACAAGAATAGAGACACTTCTTACAGTCGGTGCTTTGAGCATTCCCTGTGAGACCAGTATTAGTTTCCGATACAATACTGCAGGTTCAATGTTTTCCTTGGACATACACATTGACGAAGAAACACTGAAATTACATCGGAATTAAATACAAAACTCACAATGCCGCTTTAAGTGCAAGAAGAGTGAGACTTCTTAGAGTCTGTGCTTTGATCCTTTCCTGTGAGACCAGTATTAGTTTCCGATACACCACTGCAGTTACAATGTATTCCTTGGACCTTTACATTGACGATGAAACACAGAAATCGCATCGGAATTAAATACAAAAGGCACAATGCCGCCTTAAGTACAAGAATCGAGACTCTTCTAACGGTCGGTGCTTTGAGCATTCCCTGGGATACCAGTATTAGTTTCCGATGCACCACTGCAGGTTCAATGTTTTCCTTGGACATACACATTTACGATGAAACACTGAATATACATCGGAATTTAACACAAAAGGCACAATGCAGCCTTACGTGAAAGAAGAGTGAGACTTCTTAGAGTCTGCGCTTTGATCATTTCTTATGAGACCAATATTAGTTTCCGATACATCACTGCAGGTTCAGTGTATTCCTTGGACCTTCACATTGACGATGAAACACAGAAATCGCATCGGAATTAAATACAAAAGGCACAATGCCGCATTCAGTAAAAGAATAGAGACCCTTCTTACAGTCGGTTCTTTGGTCCTTTCCTGTGAGACCAGTATTAGTTTCCGATACACCACTGCAGGTTCAATGTATACCTCGGACCTTCACATTGACGATGAAACACAGAAATCGCATCGGAATAAAATACAAAACGCAAAATGCCGCCTTAAGTACAAGAATAGAGACTCTTCTAAGAGTCGGTGCTTTGAGCATTCCCTGTGAGACCAGTATTAGTTTCCGATACACCACTGCAGGTTCAATGTATTCATTGCAAATACACATTGACGATGGAACACTGAAATTACATCGGAATTAAATACAAAAGGTAGAATGCCGCCTTAAGTGCAAGAAGAGTGAGACATCTTAGTGTCTGTGCTTTGATCCTTTCCTGTGAGACCAGTATTAGTTTCCGATACACCACTGCAGGTTCAATGTATTCCTTGGACCTTCACATGGACGATGAAACACAGAAATCGCACCGGAATTAAATACAAAAGGCACAATGCCGCCATAAGTACAAGAATAGAGACTCTTCTTACAGTCGGTGCTTTAAGCATTCCCTGTGAGACCAGTATTCATTTCCGATACACCACTGCTGGTTCAATGTATTCCTTGGACCTTCACATTGACGATGAAACACCGATATCACGTCGGAATTAAGTAGAAAAGGCACAATGCCGCCTTAAGTACAAGAATCGAGACTCTTCTTACAGTCGGTGCTTTGGGCATTCCCTGTGGGACCAGTATTATTTTCCGATACACCACTGCAGGTTCAATGTTTTCCTTGGACATACACATTTACGATGAAACACTGATATCGCATCGGAATTAAATACAAAAGTCACAATGCCGCCTTAAGTACAAGAATAGAGACTCAATTTGCAGTCGGTGATTTGAGCAATCCCTGTGGGACCAGTATTAGTGTCCGATACACCACTGCACTTTCAATGTATACCTTGGACCTTCACATTGACGATGAACCACAGATATCGCATCGGAATTAAATACAAAAGGCACAATGCCGCCTTAAGTACGAGAATAGAAACTCTTCTTACAGTCGGTGCTTTGCTCCATTTCTGTGAGACCAATATTAATTTCCGATACACCACTGCAGGTTCAATGTATTCCTTGGACATTCACATTGACGATGAAACACTGAAATTACATCGGAATTACATACAAAAGGCACAATGAGGCCTTAAGTGCAAGAAGAGTGAGACTTCTTAGAGTCTGCGCTTTGATCTTTTCTATGAGACCAATAGTAGTTTCCGATACATCACTGCAGATTCAATGTATTCTTTTTACATACACATTGAGGATGAAACACTGAAATTACATCGGAATTAAATACAAAAGGCACAATGCCTCCTTAAGTGCAAAAAGGGTGAAACTTCTTAGAGTCTGTGCATTGATCCTTTCCTTTGAGACCAGTATTAGTTTCCGATACACCACTACAGGTTCAATGAATTCCTTGGACCTTCATATTGACGATGAAACACAGAAATCGCATAGGAATTAAATACAAAAGGCAAAATGCCGCCATAAGTACAAGAATAGAGACTCTCCTTACAGTCGCTGCTTTAAACATTCCCTGTGAGACCTGTATTAGTTTCCGATACACCACTGCAGGTTCAATGTATTCCTGGGACATTCACATTGACGATGAAACACAGAAATCGCATCGGAATTAAATACAAAAGGCACAATGCCGCCTTAAGTACAAGAATAGAGACTCTTCTTACAATCGGTGCTTTGTCCCATTCCTGTGAGACCAGTATTAGTTTCCGATACACCACTGCAAGTTCAATGTATTCCTTGGACATTCACATTGACGATGAAACACTGAAATTACATCGGAATTACATACAAAAGGCACATTGCCGCCTTAAGTGCAAGCAGAGTGAGACCTCCTAGAGTCTGTGCTTTGATCCTTTCTTATGAGACCAGTGTTAGTTTCCGATACACCACTGCATGTCAATGTATTCCTTGGACCTTCACATTGACGATGAAACACAGAAATCACATCGGAATTAAATTCAAAATGCACAATTCCGCCTTAAGTGCAAGAATAGAGACTCTTCTTTCAGTCGGTGCTTTGAGCATTCCCTGTGCGACCAGTATTAGTTTCCGATACAACACTACAGGTTCAATGTATTCCTTGGACCTTCACATTGACGATGAAACACAGAAATCGCATAGGAATTAAATACAAAAGGCACATTGACGCCTTAGGTACAAGAATGTAGACTCTTCATGCAGTCGCTGCTTTGAGAATTCCCTGTTAGACCAGTATTGGTTTCCGATACAACACTGCAGGTTCAATGTGTTCCTTGGACTTACACATGGACGATGAAACACTGAATTTACATCGGAATTAAATACAAAAGGCACAATGCCGCCTTAAGTGCAAGAAGAGAGAGACTTCTTAGAGTCTGTGCTTTGATCCATTCCTGTGAGACCAGTATTAGTTTCCGATACACCACTGCTGGTTCAATGTATTCCTTAGATCTTCACATTGACGATGAAACACAGAAATCACATCGGAATTAAATGCAAAAGGCTCCATGCTGGCTTAAGTACAAGAATAGAGATTCTTTTTACAGTCGGTGCTTTGAGCATTCCCTGTGAGACCAGTATTAGTTTCCGATACACCACTGCAGGTTCAATGTATTCCTTTGACCTTCACATTGACGATGAAACACAGAAATCGCATCGGAATTAAATACAAAAGGCACAATGCCGCCTTAAGTACAAGAACAGAGACTCTTCTTACAGTCTATGCATTGATCCTTTCCTGTGATACCAGTAGTAGTTTCCGATACACCACTGCAGGTTCAATGTATTCCATTGACCCTCACATTGACGATGAAACACAGAAATCGCATCAGAATTAAATACAAACGGCACAAATGCAACCTTAAGTATAAGAATAGAGACTCTCCTTACAGTCTGTGCTTTGTTCCTCTCCTGTGACACCAGTATTAGTTTCCGATACACCACTGCAGGTTCAATGTATTCCTTGGACATACACATTGTCGATATAACACTGAAATTACATCGGAATTAAATACAAAAGGCACAATGTAACCTTAAGTGCAAGAATAGAGACTCTTCTTACAGTCTGTGCTTTGATCCTTTCCTGTGAGACCAGTATTAGTTTCCGATACACCACTGCAGGTTCAATGTATTCCTTGGACATACACATTGTCGATGAAACACTGAAATTACATCAGAATTAAATACAAAAGGCACAATGCCGCCTTAACTGGAAGAGGAATGAGGCTTCTTAGAGTCTGGGCTTTCATCCTTTCCTGTGAGACCAGTATAAGTTTCCGATACACCTCTGCAGGTTCAATGTATTCGTTGGACCTTCACATTGATGATAAAACACAGACATCGCATCGGAATTAAATACAAATGGCACAATGACGCCTTAAATACGAGAATAGAGTTACTTCTTACTGTCGATGCTTTGAGCATTCCCTGTGAGACCAGTATTAGTTTCCGATGTACCACTGCAGGTTCAATGTATTCCTTGGACATACACATTGACGATGAAACACTGAAATTAGATCGGAATTAAATACAAGAGCCACAACACCGCCTTAAGTGGAAGAAGAGTGAGAGTTCTTAGAGTCTGTGCTTTGATCCTTTCCTGTGAGACCAGTATTAGTTTCCGATACACCATTGCAGGTTCAATGTATTCCTTGGACCTTCACATTGACGATGAAACACAGAAATCGGATCGGAATTAAATACAAAGGGCACAATGCCGCCTTAAGTCAAGAATAGAGACTCTTCTTACAGTCGGTGCTTTGAGCATTCCCTGTGAGACCAGTATTAGTTTCCGATACACCATTGCAGGTTCAATGTATTCCTTGGACCTTCACATTGACGATGAAACACAGAAATCGGATCGGAATTAAATACAAAGGGCACAATGCCGCCTTAAGTCAAGAATAGAGACTCTTCTTACAGTCGGTGCTTTGATCTATTCCTGTGAGACAAGTATTAGGTTCCGATACACCACTGCAGGTTCTATGTATTCCTTGGACATACACATTGACGATGAAACACTGAAATTACATCGGAATTACATACTAAAGGCATAATGCCGCCTTAAGTGCAAGATGAGTGAGACTTCTTAGAGTCTGTGCTTTGATCCTTTCCTATGAGACCTGTATTACTTTCCGATGCACCACTGCAGCTTCAATGCATTCCTTTTACATACACATAGACGATAAAACACTGATATTACATCGGAATTAAATACAAAAGGCACAATGTGGCCTTAACTGCTAGAAGAGTGAGACTTCTTAGAGTCTGTGCTTTGATCCTTTCCTGTGAGACCAGATTTAGTTTCCGATACACCACTGCAGATTCAAGGTATTCCTTGGATCTTCACATGGACGATGAAACATTGAAATTACGTCGGAATTAAATACAAAAGGCACAATGCCGCCTTAAGCACAAGAAGAGTGAGACTTCTTAGAGTATGTTCTTTGATCCTTTCCTGTGAGACCAGTTTTAGCTTCCGATACACCACTGCAGGTTCAATGTATTACTTGGCCCTTCACATTGATGATGGAACACAGAAATCACATTGGAATTAAATACAAAAGGCACAAATCAGCCTTAAGTGCAAGAAGAGTGAGACTTCTTAGAGTCTGTGCTTTGATTCTTTCCTGTGAGACCAGTATTACTTTCCGATACACCACTGCAGGTTCAATGTATTCCTTGGACATTCACATTGACGATGAAACACTGAAATTACATCGGAATTACATACACAATGCACAATGCCGCCTAAAGTGCAAGAAGCGTCAGACTTCTTAGAGTCTGTGCTTTGATCCTTTCCTATGAGACCAGTGTTAGTTTCCGATACACCACTGCAGGTTCAATGTAATCCTTTTCCATACACATTGACGATGAAACACTGAAATTGCGTCGGACTTAAATACAAAGGGCACAGTGCCGCCTTAAGCGCAATTATAGTGAGACTTCTTAGAGTCTGTGCCTTGATCCTTTCCTGTGAGACCAGTATTAGTTTCTGATACACCGCTGCAGGTTCAATGTATTCCTTGGACATTCACATTGACGATGAAACAATGAAATTACATCGTAATTAAATACAAATGGCACAATGCCGCCTTAAATGCAAGAAGAGTGAGACTTCTTTCAGTCTGTGCATTGATCCTTTCCTACGAGACCAGTATTAGTTTCCGATACACCACTGCAGGTTCAATGTATTCCTTTTACATACACATTGACGATGAAACACTGAAATCTCATCTGAATTAAATACAAAAGGCACAATGCCGAATTAAGTACAAGAAGAGTGAGACTTCTTAGAGTCTGAGCTTTGATCTTTTCCTATGAGACCAGTATTAGTTTCCGATACACCTCTGCAGGTTCAATGTGTTCCTTTTACTTACACATTGACGATGAAACACTGAAATTACATCGGAATTAAATTCAAAAGGCACAATGCCGCCTTAAGTTCATGAAGAGTGAGACTTCTTAGAGTCTGTGATTTGATCCTTTCCTATGAGACCAGTATTAGTTTCCGATACACCACTGCAGGTTCAATATTTTCCTTTTACAAACACATTGATGATGAAACACTGAAATTACATCGGAATTAAATGCAAGAGGCACAATGCCGCCTTAAGCGCAAGAAGAGTGAGCCTTCTTAGAGTCGGTGCTGTGTTCCTTTCCTGTGAGACCAGTATTAGTTTCCTATACACCACTGCAGGTTCAATGTATTCCTTGGACCTTCACAATGACGATGAAACACAGAAATCGCATCGGAATTAAATACAAAAGGCACAATGCCGCCTTAAGTACAAGAACAGAGACTCTTCTCAGAATCGGTATTTTGAGCATTCCCTGTGAGACCAGTATTAGTTTCCGATACACCACTGCAGGTTCAATGTATTCCATGGACCTTCACGTTGACGATGAAACACAGAAATCGCATCGGAATTAAATACAAAACGCACAATGCCGCCTTAAGCACAAGAATAGAGACTCTTAATACGGTCAGTGCTTTGAGCATTCAGTGTGAGACCAGTATTTGTTTCCGATACACCACTCCAGGTTCAATGTATTCCTTGGACCTTCACATTGACGATGAAATACAGAAATCCCATCGGAATTAAATGCAAAAGGCACAATGCCGCCTTAAGTACAAGAATAGAGATTGTTCTTACTGTCGATGCTTTGAGCATTCCCTGTGAGACCAGTATTAGTTTCCGATACACCACTGCTGGTTCTTTGTATTCCTTGGACCATCAAATTGACGATGAAACACAGAAATCGCTTTGGAATTAAATACAAAACGCACAGTGCCGCCTTAAGTACAAGAATAGAGACTCTTCTTACAGTCGGTGCTTTGAGCATTCCCTGTGAGACCAGTATTAGTTTCCGATACAGCACTGCGTGTTCAATGTATTCCTTGGACGTAAACATTGACGATGAAACACTGAAATTACATCGAAATTAAATACAAAAGGCGCAATGCCGCCTTAAGTACAAGAATAGAGACTCTTCTAACAGTCGGTGCTTTGAGCATTCCCTGTGCGACCAGTATTAGTTTCCGATACACCACTGCAGGTTCAATGTATTCCTTGGACATACACATTGACGATGAAACACAGAAAGCATCGGAATTAAATACAAATGGCACAATGCCGCCTGAAGTACAAGAATAGAGACTCCTCTTACTGTCGTTGCTTTGACCATTCCCTGTGAGACCAGTATTAGTTTCCGATACACCACTGCAGGTTCAATGTATTCCTTGGACCTTCACATTGACGACGAAACACAGATATTGCATCGGAATTAAATAGAAAAGGCACAATGCCGCCTTGAGTACAAGAATGGAGACTCTTCTTAAAGTCGGTGCTTTGAGCATTCCCTGTGAGACCAGTATTAGTTTCCGATACACCACTGCAGGTTCCATGATTTTCTTGGACATACACATTGACGATGAAACACTGAAATTACATCGTAATTAAATACAAAAGGCACAATGCCACCGTAAGTGCAGGAAGAGTGAGACTTCTTAGAGTCTGTGCTTTGATCCTTTCCTGTGAGACCAGTATTAGATTCCCATACACCACTGCAGGTTCAATGTATTCCTTGGACATTCAAATTGACGATGAAACACTGAAATTACATCGGAATTACATACAAAAGGCACAATCCCGCCTTAAGTGCAAGAAGCGTGAGACTTCTTAGAGTCTGTGCTTTGATCCTTTCCTGTGAGACAAGTATTAGTTGCCAATACACCACTGCAGCTTCAATGTATTTCTTGAACCTTCACATTGACGATGAAACACAGAAATCGCATCGGAATTAAATACAAAATGCACAATGCCGCCTTAAGTACAAGAATAGAGACTCTTCTTACAGTCGGTGCTTTGAGCATTCCCTGTGAGAACAACATTAGTTTCCGATACACCACTGCAGGATCAATGTATTCCTTGGACATACACATTGACGATGAAACACTGAAATTACATCGGAATTACATACAAAAGGCACAATGCCGCCTTAAGTGCAAGAAGAGTGAGACTTCTTAGAGTATGTGCTTTGATCCTTTCCTGTGAGACCAGTTTTAGTTTCCGATACATCACTGCAGTTTCAAGGTATTCCTTGGACCTTCACATGGACGATGAAACATTGAAATTACGTCGGAGTTAAATACAAAAGGCACAATGCCGCCTTCAGCACAAGAAGAGTGAGACTTCTTAGAGTATGTGCTTTGATCCTTTCCTGTGAGATAAGTTTTAGTTTCCGAGACACCACTGCAGGTTCAATGTATTCCTTGGACCTTCACAACGACGATGAAACACAGAAATCGCATCGGAATCAAATGCAAAAGGCACAATGCCGCCTTAAGTACAAGAATAGAGACTCTTCTTACAGTCGGTGCTTTGAGCATTCCCTGTGAGACCAGTATTCGTTTCCGATACACCACTGCAGTTTCGATGTATTCCTTGGACCTCCACACTTACGATGATACACAGATATCGCATCGGAATTAAATAGAAAAGGCACAATTCCGCCTTAAGTACAAGAATAGAGACTCTTCTTACAGTCGGTGCTTTGATCTATTCCTGTGAGACCAGTATTAGTTTCCGATATACCACTGCCGGTTCAATGTATTCCTTGGACATACTCATTGACGATGAAACACTGAAATTACATCGGAATTAAATACTAAAGGCACAATGTCACCTTAAGTGCAAGAAGAGTGAGACTTCTTGGAGTCTGTGCTTTGATCCTTTCCTATGAGACCAGTATTAGTTTTCGATAAACCACTGCAGATTCAATGGATTCCTTGGACCTTCACATGGACGATGAAACATTGAAATTACATCGGAATGAATTACAAAAGGCACAATGCCGCCTTAAGTACAAGAAGACTGAGACTTCTTAGAGTCTGTGCTTTGATCCTTTCCTGTGAGCCCAGTATTAGTTTCCGATACACCACTGCAGGTTCAATGTATTCCTTGGACCTTCACATTGACGATGAAACACAGAAATCGCATCGGAATTAAATACAAAAGCACAATGCCGCCACAAGTACAAGAATGGAGACTCTTCTCACAGTCGGTGCTTTGAGAATTCCCTGTGAGACCAGTATTAGTTTCCGATACACTACTGCCAGTTCGAAGTATTCCTTGGACCTTCACGTTGACGATGAAACACAGAACTCACATCGGAATTAAACAAAAACGCACAATGCCGCCTTAAGTACAAGAATGGAGATTCTTCTTACAGTCGGTGCTTTGAGCATTCTCTGTGAGACCAGTATTAGATTCCGATACACCACCGCACGTTCAATGTATTCCTTGGATCTTCACATTGACGATGAAACACAGAAATTGCATTGGAATTAAGTAGAAAAGGCACAATGCCGCCTTAAGTACAAGAATAGAGACTCTTCTTACAGTCTGTGCCTTGAACACTCCCTGTGAGACCAGTATAAGTTTCCAATACACCACTGCAGGCTCAATGTATTCCTTGGACCTTCACATGGACGATTAAACATTGAAATTACATCGGAATTAAATACAAAAGGCACAATGCCGCGTTATGTACAGGACGAGTGAGACTTCATAGAGTCTGTGTTTTGATCCTTTCCTGTGAGACAAGTATTAGTTTCCCATACACCTTTGCAGGTTCAATGTATTCCTCGGACCTTCACATTGACGATGAAACACAGAAATCGCATCGGAATTAAAGACAAAAGGCACAATGCCGCCTTAAGTACAAGAATCGAGACACTTCATGCAGTCGGTGCTTTGATCGTTCCCTGTGAGACCAGAATTAGTTTCCGATACACCACTGCAGGTTCAATGTATTCCTTGGACCTTCACATTGACGATGAAACACAAGATATTGCATCGGAATTAAATAGAAAAGGCACAATGCCGCCTTAAGTACAAGAATGGAGACTCTTCTTACAGTCGGTGCTTTGAGCATTCCCTGTGAGACCAGTATTAGTATACGATACACCACTGCTGGTTCAATGTATTCCTTGGACATACACATTGGCGATGAAACACAGAAATCGAATCGGAATTGAATACAAAAGGCACAATGCCGCCTTAAGTACAAGAATAGAGACTCTTCTTACAGTCAGTGCTTTGAGCATTCCCTGTGAGACCAGTATTAGTATCCGATACACCACTGCAGGTTCCATGATTTTCTTGGACATGCACATTGACGATGAAACACTGAAATTACATCGTAATTAAATACAAAAGGTACAATGCCACCGTAAGTGCAGGAAGAGTGAGACTTCTAGAGTCTGTGCTTTGATCCTTTCCTGTGAGACCAGTATTGGTTTCCCATACACCACTGCAGGTTCAATGTATTCCTTGGACATTCACATTGACGATGAAACACTGAAATTACTTTGGAATTAATTACAAAATGCTCAATGCCGCCTTAAGTGCAAGATGCGTGAGACTTCTTAGAGTCTGTGCTTTGATCCTTTTCTGTGAGACAAGTATTAGTTGCCAATACACCACTGCAGGTTCAATGTATTTCTTGGACCTTCACATTGACGATGAAACACAGAAATCGCATCGGAATTAAATACAAAATGAACAATGCCGCCGTAAGTACAAGAACAGAGACTATTCTTACAGTCGGTGCTTTGAGCATTCCCTGTGAGAACAACATTAGTTTCCGATACACCACTGCAGGATCAATGTATTCCTTGGACATACACATTGGCGATGAAACACTGAAATTACTTCGGAAATACATACAAAAGGCACAATGCCGCCTTAAGTGCAAGAAGAGTGAGACTTCTTAGAGTATGTGCTTTGATCCTTTCCTGTGAGACCAGTTTTAGTTTCCGATACACCACTGCAGTTTCAAGATATTTCTTGGACCTTCACATGGACGATGAAACATTGAAATTACGTCGGAATTAAATACAAAAGGCACAATGCCGCCTTAAGCACAAGAAGAGTGAGACTTCTTAGAGTATGTGCTTTGATCCTTTCCTGTGAGACCAGTTTTAGTTTCCGAGACACCACTGCAGGTTCAGTGTACTACTTGGACCTTCACAATGACGATGAAACACAGAAATCGCATCGGAATTAAATGCAAAATTCACAATGCCGCCTTAAGTACAAGAATAGAGACTCTTCTTACAGTCGGTGCTTTGAGCATTCCCTGTGAGACCAGTATTCGTTTCCGATACACCACTGCAGGTTCGATGTATTCCTTGGACCTCCACACTTACGATGATACACAGATATCGCATCGGAATTATATAGAAAAGGCACAATTCCGCCTTAAGTACAAGAATAGAGACTCTTCTTACAGTCGGTGCTTTGATCTATTCCTGTGAGACCAGTATTAGTTTCCGATACACCACTGCCGGTTCAATGTATTCCTTGGACATACACATTGACGATGAAACACTGAAATTACATCGGAATTACATACTAAAGGCACAATGTCGCCTTAAGTGCAAGAAGAGTGAGACTTCTTGGAGACTGTGCTTTGATCCTTTCCTATGAGACCAGTATTAGTTTCCGATACACCACTGCAGCTTCAATGTATTCCTTTTACATACACATTGACGATGAAACACTGATATTACATCGGAATTAAATACAAAAGGCACAATGCCGCCGTAAGTGCAAGAAGAGTGAGACTTCTTAGAGTATGTGCTTTGATCCTTTCCTGTGAGACCAGTTTTAGTTTCCGACACACCACTGCAGATTCAAGGTATTCCTTGGACCTTCACATGGACGATGAAACTTTGAAATTACGTCGGAATTAAATACAAAAGGCACAATGATTCCTTAAGTTCATGAAGAGTGAGACTTCTTAGAGTCTGTGATTTGATCCTTTCCTATGAGACCAGTATTAGTTTCCGATACACCACCGCAGGTTCAATGTATTCCTTTTACAAACACATTAATGATGAAACACTGAAATTACATCGGAATTAAATACAAAAGGCACAATGCCGCCTTAAGCGCAAGAAGAGTGAGACTTCTTAGAGTCTGTGCTTTGATCGTTTCCTGTGAGACCAGAATTAGTTTCCGATACACCACTGCAGGTTCAATGTATTCCTTGGACCTTCACAATGACGATGAAACACAGAAATCGAATCGGATTTAAATACAAAAGGCACAATGCCATCTTAAGTACAAGAACAGAGACTCTTCTCAGAGTCGGTGCTTTGATCCATTCTTGTGAACCAGTATTAGTTTCCGATACACCACTGCAGGTTCAATGTATTCCTTGGACCTTCACATTGACGATGAAAAACAGAAATCGCATCGGAATTAAATACAAAAGGCACAATGCCGCATTAAGTATAAGAATAGAGACTCTTCTTGCTGTCGGTTCTTTGCTCCTTTCCTGTGAGACCAGTATTAGTTTCTGATACAGCACTACAGGTTCAATGTATTCCTTGGACATTCACATTGACGATGAAACACTGAAATTACATCGGAATTAAATACAAAAGGCACAATGCCGCCTTAAGTGCAAGAAGAGTGAGACCTCTTACAGTCTGTGCATTGATCTTTTCCTATGAGACCAGTATTACTTTCCGATACACCACTGCAGGTTCGATGTATTCCTTTTACTTACACATTGACGATGAAACACTGAAATTACATCTGAAATAAATACAAAAGGCGCAATGCCGCCATAAGTTCAAGAAGAGTGAGACTTCTTAGAGTCTGTGATTTGATCCTGTCCTATGAGACCATTATTAGTTTCCGATACACCACTGCAGGTTCAATGTATTCCTTTTACATACACATCGACGATGAAATACTGAAATTACATCGGAGTTAAATACAATAGGCACAATGCCGCCTTAAGTTCAAGAATCGAGACTCTTCTTACAGTCGGTGCTTTGATCCTTTCCTGTGTGACCTGTATTAGTTTCCGATACACCACATCAGGTTCAATGTATTCCTTGGTCCATCACATTGACGATGAAACACAGAAATCGCATCGGAATTAAAACAAAACGCACAGTGCCGCCTTAAGTACAAGAATAGAGACTCTTCTTACAGTCGGTGCTTTGAGCATTCCCTGTGAGACCAGTACTAGTTTCCGATACACCACTGCAGTTTCAATGTATTCCTTGGACATACACATTGACGATGAAACACTGAAATTACATCGGAATAGAATACAAAAGGCACAATGCCGCCCTAAGTGCAAGAAGAGTGAGACTTCTTAGAGTCTGTGCTTTGTTCCTTTCCAGTGAGACCAGTATTAGTTTCCGATACACCACTGCAAGTTCAATGTATTCCTTGGACCGTCACATTGGCAATGAAACACAGAAATCGCATCTTAATTAAATACAAAATGCGCAATGCCGCCTTAAGTACAAGAATAGAGACTCATCTTACAGTCGGTGTTTTGAGCATTCCCTGTGAGACCAATATTAGTTTCCGATACACCACTGCAGGTTCAATGTATTCCTTAGACATACACATTGACGATGAAACACTGAAATTAAATCGAATTAAATACAAAGGGCACAATGCCGCCTTAAGTGCAAGAAGAGTGAGACTTCTTAGAGTCTGTGCTTTGATCCTTGCCAGTGAGACCAGTATTAGGTTCCGATACACCACTGCAGGTGCAATGTATTCCTTGGACCTTCACATTAACGATGAAACACAGAAACCGCATCGGAATTAAATACAAAAGGCACAATGCCGCCTTAAGTACAAGAATAGAGACTCTTCTTGCAGTCGGTGCTTTGAGCATTCCCTGTGAGACCTGTATTAGTTTCCGATACAACACTGCCGGTTCAATGTTTTCCTTGGACATACAGATTGACGAAGAAACACTGAAATTACATCGGAATTAAATACAAAACTCACAATGCCGCTTTAAGTGCAAGAAGAGTGAGACTTCTTAGAGTCTGTGCTTTGATCCTTTCCTGTGAGACCAGTATTAGTTTCCGATACACCACTGCGGGTTCAATGTATTCCTTGGACCTTCACAATGACGATGAAACACAGAAATCGCATCGGAAGTAAATACAAAAGGCGCAGTGCAGCTTTAAGTACAAGAATAGAGACTCTTCTTACAGTCGGTGCTTTGAACACTCCCTGTGAGACCAGTATTAGTTTCCGATACACCACTGCAGTTACAATTCATTCCTTGGCCTTTACATTGACGATGAAACACAGAAATCGCATCGGAATTAAATACAAAAGGCACAATGCCGCCTTAAGTACAAGAATCGAGACTCTTCTAACGGTCGGTGCTTTGAGCATGCCCTGGGATACCAGTATTAGTTTCCGATGCACCACTGCAGGTTCAATGTTATCCTTGGACATACACATTTACGATGAAACAATGAAATCGCATCGGAATTAAATACAAAATGCACAATGCCGCCTTAAGTACATAAATAGTGACTCTTCTTGCAGTCGGTGATTTGAGCATTCCCTGTGAGACCAGTATGAGTTTCCGAAACACCACCCACTTTCAATATATATTTTGGACCTTCACATTGACGATGAAACACAGATATCGCATCGGAATTAAAGACAAAAGGCACAATGCCGCCTTAAGTACGAGAATAGAAACTCTTCTTACAGTCGGTGCTTTGATCCATATCTGTGAGACCAATATTAGTTTCCGATACATCACTGCATGTTCAAAGTATTCCTTTTACATACACATTGAGGATGAAACACTGAAATTACATCGGAATTAAATACAAAAGGCACAATTCCGCCTTAAGTGCAAGAAGAGTGGAACTTCTTAGAGTCTGTGCATCGATCCTTTCCTGTGAGACCACTATTAGTTTCCGATACACCACTGCAGGTTCAGTGTATTCCTTGGACCTTCACATTGACGATGAAACACATAAATCGCATCGGAATTAAATACAAAAGGCACAATGCCGCATTCAGTAAAAGAATAGAGACTCTTCTTACAGTCGGTTCTTTGGTCCTTTCCTGTGAGACCAGTATTAGTTTCCGATACACCACTGCAGGTTCAATGTATTCCTTTTACATACACATTGACGATGAAACACTGAAATTACATCGGAATTAAATGCAAAAGGCAAAATGCCGTCTTAAGTGCAAGAAGAGTGAGACTTCTTAGAGCCTGTGCTTTGATCCTTTCCTGACAGACCAGCATTACTTTCCGATACACCACTGCAGGTTCAATGTATTCCTTTGACATTCACATTGACGATAAAACACTGAAATTACATCATAATTACATAGAAAAGGCACAATGCCGCCTTAAATACAAGAAGAGTGAGACTTCTTAGAGTCTGTGCTTTGATCCTTTCCTATGAGAACAGTATTAGTTTCCGATTCACCACTGCAGGTTCAATGCATTCCTTTTACTTACACATTGACGATGAAACGCTGAAAATACATCGGAATTAAATACAAAAGGCACAATGCCGCCTTAAGTGCAAGAAGAGTGAGACTTCTTAGGGCCTGTGCTTTGATCCTTTTCTCTGAGACCAGTATTAGTTTCCGATACACCACTGCAGGTTCAATGTATACCTCGGACCTTCACATTGACGATGAAACACAGAAATCGCATCGGAATAAAATACAAAACGCAAAATGCCGCCTTAAGTACAAGAATAGAGACTCTTCTTACAGTCGGTGCTTTAAGCATTCCCTGTGAGGCCAGGATTCATTTCCGATACACCACAGCTGGTTCAATGTATTCCTCTGACCTTCACATTGACGATGAAACACAGATATCACGTCGGAATTAAGTAGAAAAGGCACAATGCCGCCTTAAGTACAAGAATCGAGACTCTTCTTACAGTCGGTGCTTTGAGCATTCCCTGTGGGACCAGTATTATTTTCCGATACACCACTGCAGGTTCAATGTTTTCCTTGGACATACGCATTTACGATGAAACACTGATATCGCATCGGAATTAAATACAAAAGTCACAATGCCGCCTTAAGTACAAGAATAGAGACTCAATTTGCAGTCGGTGATTTGAGCAATCCCTGTGGGACCAGTATTAGTTTCCGATACACCACTGCACTTTCAATGTATACCTAGGACCTTCACATTGACGATGAAACACAGATATCGCATCGGAATTAAATACAAAAGGCACAATGCCGCCTTAAGTACGAGAATAGAAACTCTTCTTACAGCCGGTGCTTTGATCCATTTCTGTGAGACCAATATTAATTTCCAATACACCACTGCAGGTTCAATGTATTCCTTGGACATTCACATTGACGATGAAACACTGAAATTACATCGGAAATAAATACAAAAGGCACAATGAGGCCTTAAGTGCAAGAAGAGTGAGACTTCTTAGAGTCTGCGCTTTGATCTTTTCTATGAGACCAATAGTAGTTTCCGATACATCACTGCAGGTTCAATGTATTCTTTTTACATACACATTGAGGATGAAACACTGAAATTACATCGGAATTAAATACAAAAGGCACAATGCCGCCTTAAGTGCAAAAAGGGTGAAACTTCTTAGAGTCTGTGCTTTGATCCTTTCCTTTGACACCAGTATTAGTTTCCGATACACCACTGCAGGTTCAATGATTTCCTTGGACATTCACATTGACGATGAAACACTGAAATTACATCGGAATTAAATACAAAAGGCACAATGCCGCCTTAAGTGCAACAAGTGTGAGACTTCTTAGAGTCTGTGCTTTGATCCTTTCCTGTGGGACCAGTATTAGTTTCCGATACACCACTGCAGGTTCAATGTATTCCTTGGACCTTCACATTGACGATGAAACACAGAAATCGCATCGGAATTAAATACAAAAGGCACAATGCCGCATTAAGTACAAGAATAGAGACTCTTCTTACAGTCGCTTCTTTCATCCTTTCCTGTGAGACCAGTATTAGTTTCTGATACACCACTGCAGGTTCAAAGTATTCCATTTACATACACATTGACGATAAAACACTGAAATTACATCGGAATTAAATACAAAAGGCACAAAGGCGCCTTAAGTGCAAGAAGAGTGAGACTTCTTAGAATCTGTGCACTGATCTTTTCCTATGAGACCAGTATTACTTTCCGATACACCACTGCAGCTTCAACGTATTCCTTGTACTTACACATCAACGATGAATCACTGAAAATACATCGGAATTAAATACAAAAGTCACAATGCCGCTTTAAGTGCAAGAAGAGTGAGACTTCTTAGGGTCAGTGCTTTGATCTTTTCCTATGAGACCAGTATTAGTTTCCGATACACCACTGCAGGTTCAATGTATTCCTTGGACCTTCACATTGACGATGATACACAGAAATCGCATCGGAAGTAAATACAAAAGGCACAATGCCGCCTTAAGTACAAGAATTGAGACTCTTCTTACAGTCGGTGGTTTGAGCAATCCCTGTGAGACCAGTATTAGTTTCTGATACACCACTGCAGGTTCAATGTATTCCTTGGTCATACACATTGACGATGAAACACAGAAATCGCGTCGGAATTGAATACAAAATGCACAATGCCGTATTAAGTACAAGAATAGAGACTCCTCTTACAGTCGGTGCTTTGAACATTCCCTGTGACGCCAGTATTAGTTTCCGATACACCACTGCAGTTTCAATGTATTCCTTGGACCTTCACATTGAAGATGGAACACAGAAATCGCATCGGAATTAAATACAAATGGGCACAATGCCGCCTTAAGTACAAGAATCGAGACTCTTCTTACGGTCGGTGCTTTGAGCATTCCCTGCGAGACCAGTATTAGTTTCCGATACACCACTGCAAGTTCAATGTTTTCTTTGGACATACACATTTACGATGAAACACAGAAATCGCATCGGAATTGAACACAATTAGCACAATGCCGCCTTAAGTACGAGAATAGAAACTCTTCTTACAGTCGGTGCTTTGATCCATTTCTGTGAGACCAATATTAGTTTCCAATACACCACTGCAGGTTCAATGTATTCCTTGGACTTTCACATTGACGATGAAACACTGAAATTACATCGGAATTACACAAAAGGCACAATGCCGCCTTAAGTGCAAGAAGAGTGAGACTTCTTAGAGTCTGTGCTATGATCCTTTCCTGTGGGGCCAGTATTAGTTTCCAATACACCACTGCAGGTTCAATGTAATCCTTGCAAATACACATTGACGATGAAACACAGAAACCGCATCGGAATTAAATACAAAAGGCACAATGCCGCCTTGAGTACAAGAATAGAGACTCTTCTTACAGTCTGTGCTTTGAGCAATCCCTGTGAGACCAGTATTAGTTTCCGATACACCACTGCAGGTTCAATGTGTTCCTTTTACATACACATTGACGATGAAACACTGTAATTACATCGGAATTAAATGCAAAAGCAAAATGCCGTCTTAAGTGCTAGAAGAGTGAGACTTCTTAGAGTCTGTGCTTTGAACCTTTCCTGACAGACCAGTATTAGTTTCCGATACACCACTGCCGGTTCAATGAATTCCTTGGACTCTCGCATTGACGATGAACTACAGAAATCGCATCGGAATTAAATACAAAAGGCACAATGGCGCCTTTAGTACAAGAATTGAGACTCTCCTTACTGTCGGTGTTTTGATCCCTTCCTGTGAGACCAGTATTAGTTACCGATACACCACTGCAGGTTCAATTTATTCCTTTGACATTCACAGTGACGATGAAACACTGAAATTACATCATAATTACATAGAAAAGGCACAATGCCGCCTTAAATGCAAGAAGAGTGAGACTTCTGAGGGTCTGTGCTTTGATCCTTTCCTATGAGAACAGTAATAGTTTCCGATACACCACTGCAGGTTCAATGTATTCCTTTTACTTACACATTGACGATGAAACACTGAAATTACGTTGGAATTAAACACAAAAGGCACAATGCCGCCATAAGTGCAAGAAGAGTGAGACTTCTTAGGGTCAGTGCTTTGATCTTTTCCTATGAGACCAGTATTAGTTTCCGATACACCACTGCAGGTTCAATGTATTCCTTGGAGATACACATAGACGATGAAACACTGAATTTACATCGGAATTACATACAAAAGGCACAATGCCGTATTAAGTGCAAGAGGAGTGAGTCTTCTTAGTGTCTGTGCTTTGGTCCTTTCCTGTGAGACCAGTATTAGTTTCCGATACACCACTGCAGGTTCAATGTATTCCTTAGACATACACATTGACGATGAAACACTGAAATTACATCGGAATTAAATACAAAAGGCACAATGCCGCCCTAAGTGCAAGAAGAGTGAGACTTCTTTGAGTCTGTGCATTGATCCTTTCCTGTGAGAACAGTATTAGTTTCCGATACACCACTGCAGGTTCAATGTATTCCTTGGACATTCACATTGACGATGAAACACTGAAATTACATCGGAATTACATACAAAAGGCACAATGCCGCCTTAAGTGCAAGAAGAGTGAGTCTTCTTAGAGTCTGTGCATTGATCCTTTCCTGTGAGACCAGTACTAGTTTCCGATACATCACTGCAGGTTCAATGTACTCTTTTTACATACACATTGAGGATGAAACACTGAAATTACATCGGAATTAAATACAAAAGGCACAATGCCGCCCTAAGTGCAAGAAGAGTGAGACTTCTTTGAGTCTGTGCATTGATCCTTTCCTGTGAGAACAGTATTAGTTTCCGATACACCACTGCAGGTTCAATGTATTCCTTGGACGTAAACATTGACGATGAAACACTGAAATTACATCGGAATTAAATACAAAAGGCACAATGCCCCTTTATGTGCAAGAAGAGTGAGACTTCTTAGGGTCTGTTATTTGTTTCTTTCCTATGAGAACAGTATTAGTTTCCGAACACCACTTCAGGTTCAATGTGTTCCTTTTACATACACATTGACGATGAAACACTGAAATTACATCGGAATTAAATACAAAAGGAATAATGCCGCCTTAAGTGCAAGAAGAGTGAGACTTCTTAGAGTCTGTGCTTTGATCCTTTCCTATGAGACCAGTATTAGTTTCCGATACACCACTGCAGGTTCAAGGTATTCCTTGGAAATACACATTGACGATGAAACACTGAATTTACATCGGAATTACATACAAAAGGCACAGTGCCGTATTAAGTGCAAGAAGAGTGAGACTTCTTAGTGTCTGTGCTTTGGTCCTTTCCTGTGAGATCAGTATTAGTTTCCGATACACCACTGCAGGTTCAATGTATTCCTTAGACATACACATTGACGATGAAACACTGAAATCACATCGGAATTAAATACAAAAGGCACAATGCCGCCTTAAGTGCAAGAAGAGTGAAACTTCGTAGAGTCTGTGCCTTGATGCTTTCCTGTGAGACCAGTATTAGGTTCCGATACACCACTGCGGGTGCAATGTTTGCCTTGGACCTTCACATTGACGATGAAACACAGAGATCGCACCGGAATTAAATACAAAAGGCACAATGCCGCCTTAAGTACGAGAATAGAGACTCTTCTTACAGTCGGTGCTTCGATCCATTTCTGTGAGTCCAATATTACTTTCCGATACACCACTGCAGGTTCAATGTATTCCCTGGACATTCACATTGACGATGAAACACTGAAATTACATCGGAAGTACATACAAAAGGCACAATGCCGCCTTAAGTGCAAGAAGAGTGAGACTTCGTAGAGTCTGTGCTTTGAGCCTTTCCTGTGAGACCAGTATTAGGTTCCGATACACCACTGCAGGTTCAATGTATTCCTTAGACCTTCACATTGACGATGAAACACTGAAATCGCATCGGAATTTAATACAAAAGGCACAATGCCGCATTAAGTACAAGAATAGATTCTCTTCTTACAGTCGGTGCTTTGAGCAGCCCCTGTGAGACCAGTATTAGTTTATGATACACCACTGCAGGTTCAATGTATTCCTTGTAACAGCACATTGACGATGAAACACAGATATCGCATCGGAATTAAATACAAAAGGCACAATGCCGCCTTAAGTACAACAATCGGGACTCTTCTTACAGTCGGTGCTTCGAGCATTCCCTGTGAGATCAGTATTAGTTTCCGATTCACCACTGCAGGTTCAGTGTATTCCTTGGACCTTCACATTGAAGATGAAACACAGAAATCGCATCGGAATTAAATACAAAAGGCACAATGCCGCCTTAAGTCCGAGAATAGAGACTCTTCTTTCAGTCGGTGCTTTGATCCATATCTGTGAGACCAATATTAGTTTCCGATACACCACTGCAGGTTCAATGTATTCCTTGGACATTCACATTGACGATGAAAAACTGCAATTACATCGGAATTAAATACAAAAGGCACAATGCCTCCTTAAGTACAAGAATATAGACTCTTCTTACAGTCGGTTCTTTGATCCTTTCCTGTGAGACAAGTATTAGTTTCCGATACACCACTGCAGGTTCAATGTATTCCTTGGACATGCACATTGACGATGAAACACTGAAATGACATCAAAATTAAATACAAAAGGCACAATGCCGCATTAAATGCAAGGAGAGTGAGACTTCTTAGTGTCTGTGCATTGATCCTTTCCTGTGAGACCAGTACTAGTTTCCGATACACCACTGCAGGTTCAATGTATTCTTTGGACAATCACATTGACGATGAAACATTGCAATTACATCGGAATTAAATACAAAAGGTACAATGCCGCCTTAAATGCAAGAAGAGTGAGACTTCTTAGAGTGTGTGCTTTGATCCTTTCCTGTGAGACCAGTATTAGTTTCCGATACACCACTGCAGGTTCAATGTATTCCTTGGACATACACATTGACGATGAAACACTGAATTTACATCGGAATTGCATACGAATGGCACAATGCTGCCTTAAGTGCAAGAAGAGTGAGACTTCTTTGAATCTGTGTTTTGATCCTTTCCTGTAAGACCAGTATTAGTTTCCGATACACCACAGCAGGTTCAAAGTAATCCTTGGACCTTCACATTGACGATGAAACACAGAAATCGCATCGGAATTAAATACAAAAGGCACCATGCCGCCTAAAGAACAATAATAGAGAATCTTCATACAGTCTGTGCCTTGAACACTCTCTGTGAGACCAGTATTAGTTTTCGATACACCACTGCCGTCTCAATGTATTCCTTGGACCTTCACATTGACGATGAAACACTGAAATTACATCGGAATTAAATACAAAATGTTCAATGCCGCCTTAAATGCAAGAAGAGTGAGACTTCTTAGAGTGTGTGCCTTGATCCTTTCCTGTGAGACCAGTGTTAGCTTCCGATACACCACTGCAAGTTCAATGTATTTCTTGGACCTTCACTTTGACGACGAAACACAGAAATCGCATCGGAATTAAATACAAAAGGCACAATGCCGCCTTAAGTACAAGAATATAGACTCTTCTTACAGTCTGTTCTTCGATCCTTTCCTGTGAGACCAGAATTAGTTTCCGATACACCACTGCAGGTTCAATGTATTCCTTTGACATTCACATTGACGATGAAACACTGAAATTACATCTGTGATTTGATCCTTTCCTATGAGACAAGTATTAGTTTCCGAACACAACTGCAGGTTCAATGTGTTCCTTTTACATACACATTGACGATGAAACACTGAAATTACATCAGAATTAAATACAAAAGGAATAATGCCGCCCTACGTGCAAGAAGATTGAGACTTCTTAGAGTCTGTGCATTGATCCTTTCCTGTGAGACCAGTATTACTTTCCGATACACCACTGCAGGTTCAATGTATTCCTTGGACCTTCACATTGACGATGAAACACAGATATTATATCGGAATTAAGTACAAAAGATACAATGACGCCTTAAATGCGAGAAGAGTGAGACTTGTTAGAGTCTGTGCTTTGATCCTTTCCTGTGGGACCAGTATTAGTTTCCGATACACCACTGCAGGTTCAATGTATTCCTTGGAAATTCACATTGACGATGAAACACTGAAATTATATCGCAATTAAATACAAAAGGCACAATGCCGCCTTAAATGCAAGAAGAGAGAGACTTCTTAGAGTCTGTGCTTTGATCGTTTCCTATGAGAACAGTATTAGTTTCCGATACACCACTGCAGGTTCAATGTATTCCATTTACATAAACATTGACGATGAAACACTAACATTACATCGGAATTAAATACGAAAGGCACAATGCCGCCTTAAGTGCAAGAAGAGTGAGACTTCTTAGAGTCTGTGATTTGATCCATTCCTATGAGACCAGTATTAGTTTCCAAACACCACTGCAGGTTCAATGTGTTCCTTTTACATACACATTGACGATGAAACACTAAAATTACATCGGAATTAAATACAAAAGGAATAATGCCGGATTAAGTGCAAGAAGAGTGAGACTGCGTAGAGTCTGTGCTTTGATCCTTTCCTGTGAGACCAGTATTAGTTTCCGATACACCACTGCAGGTTCAATGTATTCCTTTGACATTCACATTGACGATGAAACACTGAAATTACATCTGTGATTTGATCCTTTCCTATGAGACAAGAATTAGTTTCCGAACACAACTGCAGGTTCAATGTGTTCCTTTTACATACACATTGACGATGAAACACTGAAATTACATCAGAATTAAATACAAAAGGAATAATGCCGCCCTACGTGCAAGAAGATTGAGACTTCTTAGAGTCTGTGCATTGATCCTTTCCTGTGAGACCAGTATTACTTTCCGATACACCACTGCAGGTTCAATGTATTCCTTGGACCTTCACATTGACGATGAAACACAGATATTATATCGGAATTAAGTACAAAAGATACAATGACGCCTTAAATGCGAGAAGAGTGAGACTTGTTAGAGTCTGTGCTTTGATCCTTTCCTGTGGGACCAGTATTAGTTTCCGATACACCACTGCAGGTTCAATGTATTCCTTGGAAATTCACATTGACGATGAAACACTGAAATTATATCGCAATTAAATACAAAAGGCACAATGCCGCCTTAAATGCAAGAAGAGAGAGACTTCTTAGAGTCTGTGCTTTGATCGTTTCCTAAGAGAACAGTATTAGTTTCCGATACACCACTGCAGGTTCAATGTATTCCATTTACATAAACATTGACGATGAAACACTGAAATTACATCGGAATTAAATACAAAATGTTCAATGCCGCCTTAAATGCAAGAAGAGTGAGACTTCTTAGAGTGTGTGCCTTGATCCTTTCCTGTGAGACCAGTGTTAGCTTCCGATACACCACTGCAAGTTCAATGTATTTCTTGGACCTTCACTTTGACGACGAAACACAGAAATCGCATCGGAATTAAATACAAAAGGCACAATGCCGCCTTAAGTACAAGAATATAGACTCTTCTTACAGTCTGTTCTTCGATCCTTTCCTGTGAGACCAGAATTAGTTTCCGATACACCACTGCAGGTTCAATGTATTCCTTTGACATTCACATTGACGATGAAACACTGAAATTACATCTGTGATTTGATCCTTTCCTATGAGACAAGTATTAGTTTCCGAACACAACTGCAGGTTCAATGTGTTCCTTTTACATACACATTGACGATGAAACACTGAAATTACATCAGAATTAAATACAAAAGGAATAATGCCGCCCTACGTGCAAGAAGATTGAGACTTCTTAGAGTCTGTGCATTGATGCTTTCCTGTGAGACCAGTATTACTTTCCGATACACCACTGCAGGTTCAATGTATTCCTTGGACCTTCACATTGACGATGAAACACAGATATTATATCGGAATTAAGTACAAAAGATACAATGACGCCTTAAATGCGAGAAGAGTGAGACTTGTTAGAGTCTGTGCTTTGATCCTTTCCTGTGGGACCAGTATTAGTTTCCGATACACCACTGCAGGTTCAATGTATTCCTTGGAAATTCACATTGACGATGAAACACTGAAATTATATCGCAGTTAAATACAAAAGGCACAATGCCGCCTTAAATGCAAGAAGAGAGAGACTTCTTAGAGTCTGTGCTTTGATCGTTTCCTATGAGAACAGTATTAGTTTCCGATACACCACTGCAGGTTCAATGTATTCCATTTACATAAACATTGACGATGAAACACTAACATTACATCGGAATTAAATACGAAAGGCACAATGCCGCCTTAAGTGCAAGAAGAGTGAGACTTCTTAGAGTCTGTGATTTGATCCATTCCTATGAGACCAGTATTAGTTTCCAAACACCACTGCAGGTTCAATGTGTTCCTTTTACATACACATTGACGATGAAACACTAAAATTACATCGGAATTAAATACAAAAGGAATAATGCCGGATTAAGTGCAAGAAGAGTGAGACTGCGTAGAGTCTGTGCTTTGATCCTTTCCTGTGAGACCAGTATTAGTATCCGATACACCACTGCAGGTTCAATGTATTCGTTGGACATTCACATTGACGATGAAACACTGAAATTACATCAAAATTAAATACAAAAGGCACAATGCCGCCTTAAGTGCAAGAAGAGTGAGACTTCTTAGAGTCTGTGATTTGATCCATTCCTATGAGACCAGTATTAGTTTCCAAACACCACTGCAGGTTCAATGTGTTCCTTTTACATACACATTGACGATGAAACACTAAAATTACATCGGAATTAAATACAAAAGGAATAATGCCGGATTAAGTGCAAGAAGAGTGAGACTTCTTAGAGTCTGTGCTTTGATCCTTTCCTATGACACCAGTATTAGTTTCCGATACACCACTGCAGGTTCAATGTATTCCTTTTACATAGACATTAACGATGAAACACTAACATTACATCGGAATTAAATACAAAAGGCACAATGCCGTCTTATGTGCAAGAAGAGTGAGACTTCTTAGAGTCTGTGATTTGAACCTTTCCTATGAGACCAGTATTAGTTTCCGAACACCACTGCAGGTTCAATGTATTCCTTTTACATACACATTGACGATGAAACACTGATATTACATCGGACTTAAATACAAAAGGAATAATGCCGCCTTAAGTGCAAGAAGAGTGAGACTTCTTAGAGTCTGTGCTTTGATCCTTTCCTGTGAGTCCAGTAGTATTTTCCGATACACCACTGCAGGTTCAATGTATTCCATGGACCTTCGCATTGACAATGAAATACAGAGATCGGATCGGAATTAAATACAAAAGGCACAATGCCGCCTTTAGTACAAGAATAGAGTTTCTGCTTACTGTTGGTGTTTGATACTTTCCTGTGAGCCCAGTATTTGTTTCCGATACACCATTGCAGGTTCAATGTATTCCTTGGACATTCACAATGACGATGAAACACTGAAAGTACATCAGAATTACACAAAAAATTCACAATGCCGCCTTAAATGCAAGAAGAGTGAGACTTCTTAGAGTCTGTGTTTTGATCCTTTCCTATGAGAACAGTATTAGTTTCCGATACGTCACAGCAGGTTCAATGTATTCCTTTCACATACACATTGACGATGAAACACAGAAATTACATCGGAATTATATAGAAAAGGCACAATGCCGCCTTAAGTACAAGAACAGAGACTTTTCTTACAGTCTGAGCATTGATCCTTTCTTGTGAGACCAGTATTAGTTTCCGATACACCACTGCACGTTCAATGTATTCCTTGGACATTCGCAATGACGATGAAACACTGTAATTACTTCGGAATTAAATACAAAAGGCACAATGCCGCCTTAAATACAAGAATATAGACTCTTCTTACAGTCGGTGCTTTGATCCTTTCCTGTGAGACAAGTATTAGTTTCCGATACACCACTGCAGGTTCAATGTATTCCTTGGACATTCACATTGACGATGCAACACTGAAATTACATCGGAATTAAAAACAAAAGCACAATGCTGCCTTAAATGCAAGAAGAGTGTGACTTCTTAGAGTCTGTGCTTTGATCCTTTCCTATGAGGCCAGTATTAGTTTCCGATACACCACTGCAGGTTCAATGTATTCCTTTTACATACACATTGACGATGAAACACTGAAATTACATTGGAATTAAATACAAAAGGCACAATGCCACCTTAAGTGCAAGAAGAGTGAGACTTCTTGGAGTCTGTGCTTTGATTCGTTCCTATGAGACCAGTATTAGTTTCCGATACACCACTGCAGGTTCAATGTATTTCTTGGACCTTCACATTGACGACGATACACACAAATCGCATCGGAATTTAATACAAAGGGCTCAATGCCGCCTTAAGTAAAAGAATATAGACGCTTCTTACAGTCGGTGCTTTGATCGTTTCCTGTGAGATTAGTACTAGTTTCCGATACACCACTGCAGTTTCAATGTATTCCTTTGAAATTCACATTGACGATCAAACACTAAAATTACATCGGAATTAAATACAAATGGCACAATGCCGCCTTGAGTGCAAGAAGAGTGAGACTTCTTAGAGTCTGTGCTTTGATACTTCCTATGAGACCAGCATTAGTTGCCGATACACCACTGCAGGTTCAATGTATTTCTGGGACCTTCACATTGACAGCGAAACACAGAAATCTCATCGGAATTAAATACAAAAGTCACAATGCCGCCTTAAGTACTAGAATATGGACTCTACTTACAGTCGGTGCTTTGATCCTTTCCTGTGAGACCAGTAATAGTTTCCGATACACCACTGCAGGTTCAATGTTTTCCTTGGACATTCACATTAACGATGAAACACAGAAATCGCATCGGAATTAAATACAAAAGGCACAATGCCGCCTTAAGTACGAGAATAGAGACTCTTCTTATAGTCGGTGGTTTGATCCATTTCTGTGAGACCAATATTAGTTTCCGATACACCACTGCAGGTTCAATGTATTCCTTGGACATTCACATTGACGATGAAACACTGAAATTACATCGGAATTACATACAAAAGGCACAATGCCGCCTTAAGTGCAAGAAGAGTGAGACTTCTTAGAGTCTGCGCTTTGATCCTTTCCTATGAGACCAATTTTAGTTTCCGATACGTCACTGCAGGGTCAATGTATTCTTTTTACATACACCTTGAGGATGAAACACTGAATTTACATCGGAATTAAATACAAAAAGAACAATGCCGCCTTAAGTGCAAGAAGAGTGTGACCTCTTAGAGTCTGTGCTTTGATCCTTTCCTATGACACCAGTATTAGTTTCCGATACACCACTGCAGGTTCAATGTATTCCTTTTACATACACATTAACGATGAAACACTAACATTACATCGGAATTAAATACAAAAGGCACAATGCCGCCTTATGTGCAAGAAGAGTGAGACTTCTTAGAGTCTGTGATTTGAACCTTTCCTATGAGACCAGTATTAGTTTCCGAACACCACTGCAGGTTCAATGTATTCCTTTTACATACACATTGACGATGAAACACTGATATTACATCGGACTTAAATACAAAAGGAATAATGCCGCCTTAAGTGCAAGAAGAGTGAGACTTCTTAGAGTCTGTGCTTTGATCCTTTCCTGTGAGACCAGTATTATTTTCCGATACACCACTGCAGGTTCAATGTATTCCTTGGACCTTCGCATTGACAATGAAATACAGAAATGGGATCGGAATCAAATACAAAGGGCACAATGCCGCCTTAAGTACAAGAATATGGACTCTACTTACAGTCGGAGCTTTGATCCTTTCCTGTGAGACCAGTAATAGTTTCCGATACACCACTGCAGGTTCAATGTATTCCTTAAACATTCACATTGACGATGAAAAACTGATATTACATCCGAATGAAATACAAAGGGCACAATGCCGCCTTAAATGCAAGAAGAGTGAGACTTCTTAGAGTCTGTGCTTTGATCCTTTTCTGTGAGACCAGTTTCAGTTTCCGATACACCACTGCAGGTTCAATGTATTTCTTAGAAATTCACATTGACGATGAAACACTAAAATTACATCGGAATTAAATACAAATGGCACAATGCCGCCTTAAGTGCAAGAAGAGTGAGACTTCTTAGCGTTTGTGCTTTGATACTTTCCTATGAGACCAGTGTTAGTTTCCGATACACCACTGCAGAATCAATGTATTTCTTGGATCCTCACATTGACAACGAAACACAGAAATCTCATCCGAATTAAATACAAAAGGCACAATGCCGCCTTAAGTACAAGAATATTGACTCTCCCTTCAGTCGGTGCTTTGATCCTTTCCTGTGAAACCAGTATTAGTTTCCGATACACCACTGCAGGTTCAGTGTATTCCTTGGACATTCACATTGACGATGAAACACTGAAATTACATCAAAATTAAATACAAAAGGCACAATGCCGCATTAAATGCAAGAAGAGTGAGACTTCTTACAGACTGTGCATTGATCCTTCCCTATGAGACCAGTAATACTTTCCGATACACCACTGCAGGTTCAATGTATTCCTTGAACATTCACATTGACGATGAAACACTGAAACTACATCAAAATTAAATACAAAAGACACAATGACGCATTAAATACAAAAAGAGTGAGACTTCTTAGAGTCTGTGCATTGATCCTTTCCTGTGAGACCAGTACTAGTTCCCGATACACCACTGCAGGTTCAATGTATTAATCGGACATTCCCAATGACGATGAAACACTGAAATTACTTCGGAATTAATTACAAAAGGCACAATGCCGCCTTATGTGCAAGAAGAGTGAGACTTCTTAGAGTCTGTGCTTTGATCCTTTCCTATGAGAACAGTATTAGTTTCCGATACACCACTGCAGGTTCAATGTATTCCATTTACATAAACATTGACGATGAAACACTAACATTACATCGGAATTAAATACAAAAGGCACAATGCCGCCGTAAGTGCAAGAAGAGTGAGACTTCTTAGAGTCTGTGCTTTGATCATTTCCTATGAGACCAGTATTAGTTTCCGATACGTCACAGCAGGTTCAATGTATTCCTTTTACATACACATTGACGATGAAACACAGAAATTACATCGGAATCATATAGAAAAGGCACAATGCCGCCTTAAGTACAAGAACAGAGACTTTTCTTACAGTCTGAGCTTTGATCCTTTCTTGTGAGACCAGTATTAGTTTCCGATACACCACTGCACGTTCAATGTATTCCTTGGACATTCGCAATGACGATGAAACACTGAAATTACTTCGGAATTAAATACAAAAGGCACAATGCCGCCTTAAATACAAGAACATAGACTCTTCTTACAGTCGGTGCTTTGACCCTTTCCTGTGAGACAAGTATTAGTTTCCGATACACCACTGCAGGTTCAATGTATTCCTTGGACATTCACATTGACGATGCAACACTGAAATTACATCGGAATTAAAAACAAAAGCACAATGCTGCCTTAAATGCAAGAAGAGTGAGACTTCTTAGAGTCTGTGCTTTGATCCTTTCCTATGAGGCCAGTATTAGTTTTCGATACACCACTGCAGGTTCAATGTATTCCTTTTACATACACATTGACGATGAAACAAAGAAATTACATCGGAATTAAATACAAAGGGCAGAATGATGCCTTAAGTGCAAGAAGAGTGAGACTTCTTAGAGTCTGCGATTTGATCCTTTCTGTGAGACCAGTATTAGTTTCCGATACACCACTGCAGGTTCAATGTATTCGCATTACATACACGTTGACGAAGAAACACTGAAATTGCATCGGAATTAAATACAAAAGGCACAATGCCACCTTAAGTACAAAAGGAGTGAGACTTCTTTGAGTCTGTGCTTTGATCCGTTCCTATGAGACCAGTATTAGTTTCCGATACACCACTGCAGATTCAATGTATTCCTTTTACATACACATTGACGATAAAACACTGAAATTACATCGGAATTAAATACAAAAGGCACAATGCCGTCTTAAGTGCAAGAAGAGTGAGACTTGTTATAGTCTGTGCTTTGATCCTTTCCTATGAGACCAGTATTAGCTTCCGATACACCACTGCATGTTCAATGTATTCCTGTTACATACACATTGACGAAGAAACACAGAAATCGCATCGGAATTAAATACAAAAGGCACAACGCCGCTTTAAGTACAAGAATTAAGACTCTCCCTACAGTCGGTGCTTTGATCCTTTCCTGTGAGACCAATATTAGTTTCAGATACACCACTGCTGGTTTTATGTATTCCTTGGACCTTCACATTGACGATGAAACACAAAAATCGCATCGGAATTAAATACAAAAGGCTCGACGCCGCCTTAAGTAGAAAAATTGAGACTCTTCTTACAGTCGGTGACTTGATCCTTTCCTGCGAGACCAGTATTAGTTTCCGATACGCCACTGCAGGTTCACTGTATTCCTTGGACATTCACATTGACGATGAACACTGAGATTACATCGGAATTAAATACAAAAGGCACAATGCCGGATTAAATGCAAGAAGAGTGAGACTTCTTAGAGTCTGTGCTTTGATTCTTTCCTATGATACCAGTATTAGTTTCCGATTCACCACTGCAGGTTCAATGCATTCCTTTTACATATACATTGACGATGAAGCACTGAATTTACATCGGAATTAAATATAAAAGGCACAATGCCACCTTAAGTGCAAAAGGAGTGAGACTTCTTAGAGTCTGTGCTTTGATCCTTTCCTATGAGACCAGTATTAGTATCCGATACACCACTGCTGGTTCAATGTATTCCTTTTACTTACACATTGACGATGAATCACTGAAATTACATCGGAATTAAATACAAAAGGCCCAATGCCGCCTTAAGTGGAAGAAGAGTGAGACTTCTTAAAGTCAGTGCTTTGATCCTTTCCTATGAGACCAGTATTAGTTTCCGATACACCACTGCATGTTCAATGTATTCCTTTTACATACACATTCACGATGAAACACAGAAATCGCATCGGAATTAAATACAAAAGGCACAACGCCGCTTTAAGTACAAGAATTAAGACTCTACTTACAGTCGGTGCTTTGATCCTTTCCTGTGAGACCAATATTAGTTTCAGATACACCACTGCTGGTTTTATGTATTCCTTGGACCTTCACATTGACGATGAAACACAGAAATCGCATCGGAATTAAATACAAAAGGCACAACGCCGCTTTAAGTACAAGAATTAAGACTCTACTTACAGTCGGTGCTTTGATCCTTTCCTGTGAGACCAATATTAGTTTTAGATACACCACTGCTGGCTTTATGTATTCCTTGGACCTTGACATTGACGATGAAACACAAAAATCGAATCGGAATTAAATACAAAAGGCTCAACGCCGCCTTAGGTAGAAGAATTGAGACTCTTCTTACAGTCCGTGCTTTGATCCTTTCCTGTGAGAGCAGTAGTAGTTTCCGATACACCACTGCTGGTTCTATGTATTCCTTGGACATTCACATTGACGATGAAACACTGAAATTACATCGGAATTAAATACAAAAGGCACAATGCCGCCTTAAGAGCAAGATGAGTGAGACTTCTTAGAGTCTGTGCTTTGACCCTTTCCTGTGCAACCAGTGTTAGTTTCCGATACTCCACTGCAGTTTCAATGTATTCCTTGGACCTACACATTGGCGATGAAACACAGAAATCGCATCGGAATTAAATACATAAGGCACAATGCCGCCATAAGTACAAGAATAGAGACTCTTCTTACAGTCGGTGTTTTGATCCTTTCCTGTGAGACAAGTATTAGTTTCCGAAACACCACTGCAGGTTCAATGTATTCCTTGGACATTCACATTGACGATGAGACACTGAAATTACATCGGAATAAAATACGAAAGGCACAATGCCGCCATACATGCAAGAAGAGTGAGACTTCGTATGGCCTGTGCTTTGATCCTTTCCTATGAGACCAGTATTAGTTTCCGATACACCACTGCAGGTTCAATGTATTGCGTTTACATACACATTGACGATGAATCACTGAAATTAGATCGGAATTAAATACAAAAGGCATATTGCCGCCTTAAGTGCAAGAAGAGTGAGACTTCTTAGAGTCAGTGCTTTGATCCTTTCCTGTGAGACCAGTATTAGTTTCCGATACACCACTGCTGGTTCTATGTATTCCTTGGACATTCATATTGACGATGAAACACTGAAATTACATCGGAATTAAATACAAAAGGCAAAATGCCGCCATAAATGCAAGAAGAGTGAGACTTCGTAGAGTCTGTGCTTTGATCCTTCCCTATGAGACCAGTATTAGTTTCCGATACACCTTTGCAGGTTCAATGCATTCCTTTTTCATACACATTGACGATGAAACACTGAAATTACATCGGAATTACGTACAAAAGGCACAATGCCGCCTTACGTGCTAGAAGGGTGAGACTTCTTAGAGTCTGTGATTTGATCCTTTCCTGTGAAACCAGTATTAGTTTCCGATACACCACTGCAGGTTCAATGTATTCCTAGGACATTCACATTGACGATGAAGCATAGAAATCGCATCGGGATTAAGTACAAAAGGCTCAATGCCGCCTTAAGTACAAGAATAGAGACTCTTCTTCCAGTCGGTGCTTTGAGCATTCCCTGTGAGACCAGTATTAGTTTCCGATACACCACTGCAAGTTCAATGTATTCCTTGGACCTTCACATTGACGATGAAACACAGAAATCGCATCGGAATTAAATACAAAAGGCACAATGCCGCCTTAAGTACAAGAATAGAGACTCTTCTTACAGTCGGTGCTTTGATCCTTTCCTGTGAGACCAGTATTAGTTTCCGACACACCACTGCAGGTTCAATGTATTCCTTGGACATTCACATTGACGATGAACCACTGAAATTACATCGGAATTAAATACAAAAGTCACAATGACGCCTTAAATGCAAGAAGAGTGAGACACCTTAGAGTCTGTGCTTTGATCCTTTCCTATGAGACCAGTATTAGTTTCCGATATACCACTGCAGGTTCAATGTATTCGTTTTACGTACACATTGCCAATGAAACACTGAAATTACATCGGAATTAACTTCAAAAGGCACAATGCCTCCCTAAATGCAAGAAGAGTGAGACTTCCTAGAGTCTGTACTTTGATCCTTTCCTATGAGACCAGTATTAGCTTCCGATACACCACTGCAGGTTCAATGTATTCCTTTTACATACACATTGACGATGAAACACTGAAATTACATCGGAATTAAATACAAAAGGCGCAATGCCACCTTAAGTGCAAGAAGAGTGGGACTTCTTAGTGTCAGTGCTTTGATCCAATCCCGTGAGACCAGTATTAGTTTCCGATACACCACTGCAAGTTCAATGTATTCCTAGGACCTTCGCATTGACGATGAAACACAGAAATCGCATTGGAATTATATGCAAAAGGCACAACGCCAACTTAAGTGAAAGAATTGAGACTCTTCTTACAGTCGCTGCTTTGATCCTTTCCTGTGAGACCAGTATTTGCTTCCGATACACCACTGCCGGTTCAATGTATTCCTTGGAAATTCACATTGACGATGAAACACTGAAATTTCATCGGAATTAAATACAAAAGGCACAATGCCGCCTTAAATGCAAGAGGAGTGAGACTTCTAGAGTTTGTGCTTTGATCCAATCCTATGAGACCAGTATTAGTTTCCGATACACCACTGCAGGTTCAATGTATTCCTTTTACATACACATTGACGATGAAACACTGAAATTACATCGGAATTAAATACAAAAGGCACAATGCCGCCTTAAGTGCAAGAAGAATGAGACTTCATTGAGTCTGTGCTTTGATCCTTTCCTGTGAGACCAGCTTTAGTTTCCGATACACCACTGCAGGTTCAATGTATTGCTTGGACCTTCACATTGAAGATGAAACAAAGAGAACGCATCGGGATTAAATACAAAAGGCACAACGCCGCCTTAAGTACAAGAATAGAGACCCTTCTTACAGTCGGTGCTCTGATCCTTTCCTGTGAGACCAGTATTAGTTTCCGATACACCACTGCAGGTTCAATGTATTCCTTTTACATACACATTGACGATGAAACACTGAAAGTACATTGGAATTAAATACAAAAGGCACAATACCGCCTTAAATGCAAGAAGAGTGAGACTTCTTACAGTCTGTGCTTTGATCCTTTCCTGTGAGACCAGTATTAGTTTCCGATACACCACTGCAGGTTCAATGTATTCGTTTTACGTACACATTGACGATGAAACACTGAAATTACATCGGAATTAAATACAAAAGGTTAAATGCCGCCTTAAGTGCAAGAAGCGTGAGACTTCTTAGAGTCTGTGCTTCGATCCTTTCCTATGAGACCAGTATTAGTTTACGATACACCACTGCAGGGTCAATCTATTCCTTGGACCTTCACATTGACGATGAAACACAGAAATCGCATTGGAATTATATAAAAAAGGAACAACGCCCCCTTAAGTACAAGAATTGAAACTCTTCTTACAGTCGGTGCTTTGATCCTTTCCTGTGAGACCAGTATTAGTTTCCGATACACCACTGCAGGTTCAATGTATTTCTTGGACATTCACAATGACGATGAAACACTGAAATTACATCGGAATTAAATACAAAAAGGCACAATGCCGCCCTAAATGCAAGAAGAGTGAGACTTAGTAGAGTCTGTGCTTTGATCCTTTCCTATGAGACCAGTATTAGTTTCCGATACACCACTGCAGGTTCAATGTATTCCTTTTACATACACATTGACGATGAAACACTGAAATTACATCGGAATTAAATACAAAAGGCACAATGCCGCCTTAAATGCAAGATGAGTGAGACTTCTTAGAGTCTGTGCTTTGATCCTTTCCTATGAGACCAGTAATAGTTTCCGATACACCACTGCAGGTTCAATGTATTCCTTGGACATTCACATTGACGATGAAACACAGAAATCGCATCGGAATTAAATACAAAAGGCACAATGCCGCCTTAACTACAAGAATAGAGACTCTTCTTACAGTCGGTGCTTTGATCCTTTCCCGTGAGACCAGTATTCGTTTCCGATACACCACTGCTGGTGCTATGTATTCCTTGGACATTCATATTGACGATGAAACACTGAAATTACATCGGAATTAAATACAAAAGGCACAATGACGCCTTAAGTGCAAGAAGAGTGAGACTTCTTAGAGTATGTGCTTTGATCCTTTCCTGTGAGACCAGTGTTAGTTTCCGATACTCCACTGCAGGTTCAGTGTATTCCTTTTACATACTCTTTGACGATGAAACACTGAAATTACATCGGAATTAAATACAAAAGGCATAATGCCGCCTTAAGTGCAAGAAGAGTGAGACACCTTAGAGTCAGTGATTTGATCCTTTCCTGTGAGACCAGACTTAGTTTCCGATACACCACTGCGGGTTCAATGTATTCCTTGGACCTTCACATTGACGATGAAACACTGAAATCGCATCGGAATTAAATACAGAAGGCACAACGCCGCCTTAAGTACAAGAATTGAGACTCTTCTTACAGTCGGTGCTTTCATCCTTCCCTGTGAGACCAGTATTCGTTTCCGATACACCACTGCTGGTTCTATGTATTCCTTGGACATTCATATTGACGATGAAACACTGAAATTACATCGGAATTAAATTCAAAAGGCACAATGCCGACTTAAGTGCAAGAAGAGTGAGACTTCTTAGAGTCTGTGCTTTGATCCTTTCCTGTGAGACCAGTGTTAGTTTCCGATACTCCACTGCAGGTTCAATGTATTCCTTTTACATACACTTTAACGATGAAACACTGAAATTACATCGGAATTAAATACAAAAGGCACAATGCCGCCTTAAGTGCAAGAAGATTGAGACTTCATTGAGTCTGTGCTTTGATCCTTTCCTGTGAGACCAGTTTTATTTTCCGATACACCACTGCAGGTTAAATGTATTGCTTGGACCTTCACATTGAAGATTAAACACAGAGAACGCATCGGGATTAAATACAAAAGGCACATCGCCGCCTTAAGTACAAGAATAGAGACACTTCTTACAGTCGGTGCTCTGATCCTTTCCTGTGAGACCAGTATTAGTTTCCGATACACCACTGCAGGTTCAATGTATTCGTTTTACATACACATTGACGATGAAACACTGAAATTACATCGGAATTAAATACAAATGGCAAAATTCCGCCTTAAGAGCAAGATGAGTGAGACTTCTAAGAGTCTGTGCTTCGATCCTTTCCTATGAGACCAGTATTAGTTTCCGATACACCACTGCAGGGTCAATGTATTCCTTGGACCTTCACATTGACGATGAAACACAGAAATCGCATCGCAATTAAATACAAAAGGCACAATGCCGCCTTAAGTACTAGAATAGAGACTCTTCTTACAGTCGGTGTTTTGATCCCTTCCTGTGAGACCAGTATTAGTTTCCGATACACCACTGCAGGTTCAATGTATTCCTTGGACATTCACATTTACGATGAAACACTGAAGTTACATCGGAATTAAATACAAATGGCAAAATTCCGCCTTAAGAGCAAGATGAGTGAGATTTCTTAGAGTCTGTGCTTTGATCCTTTCCTATGAGACCAGTATTAGTTTCCGATACACCACTGCAGGTTCAATGTATTCCGTTTACATACACACTGACGATGAAACACTGAAATTACATCGAAATTAAATACAAAGGCACAATGCCGCCTTAAGTGTAAGAAGAGTAGACTTCTTAGCGTCTGTGCTTTGATCCTTCCCTGTGAGACCAGTATTAGTTTCCGATACACCACTGCACGTTCAATGTATTCCTTGGACCTTCACATTGACGATGAAACACTGAAATTACTTCGGAATTAGATACAAAAGGCACAATGCCGCCTTAAGTGCAAGAAGAGTGAGACTTCTTAGGGTCTGTGCTTTGATCCTTTCCTATGAGACCAGTATTAGTTTCCGATACAACACAGCAGGTTCAATGTATTCCTGTTACATACACATTGACGATGAAACACTGAAATTACATCGGAATTAAATACAAAAGTCACAATGCCGCCTTAAGTACAAGAGTAGAGACTCTTCTTACAGTCTGAGCTTTGATCCTTTCCTGTGAGACCAGTATTAGATTCCGATACACAACTGCACGTTCTGTGTATTCCTTGGACATTCCCAATGACGATGAAACACTGAAATTACTTCGGAATTAAATACAAAAGGCACAATGCCGCCTTAAGTGCAAGAAGAGTGAGACTTCTTAGAGTCTGTGCTTTGATCCTTTCCTATGAGAACAGTATTAATTTCCGATACACCACTGCAAGTTCAATGTATTCCTTTTACATACACATTGACGATGAAACACTTAAATTACATCGGAATTAAGTACAAAAGGCACAATGCCACCTTACGTGCAAAAGGACTGAGTCTTCTTAGAGTCTGTGCTTTGATCCTTTCCTATGAGACCAGTATTAGTTTCCGATACACCACTGCAGGTTCAATGTATTCCTTTTACATACACATTGAAGATGAAACACTGAAATTGTGGTGTCACCGCCAGACACCACACTTGCTAGGTGGTAGCTTAAATCGGCCGCAGTCCATTTAGTACTTGTCGGACCCGCGTGTCGCCACTGTGTGATCGCAGACCTAGCGCCACCACAAATCAGGTCTCGAGAGATGATATAGCACTCGCCCCAGTTGTACGAGGAGATTGCTAGCGACCATACGGACGAAGCCTTCCTCTCATTTGCCGAGAGCCAGTTAGAATAGCCTTCTGCTAAGTCCATGGCTACGACTTAGCAAGGCGCCATTAGCCTTACCTACTTTGAGAGTTATAGTATAAATGTCTCAAGAAGAATGCTGTAGTCATCAAATAATAAAGTTAAGTATAATGCAGCTACGTACTTTTCTTGCTACCATTCAATAGTTATCCTGTTCCAGAATTGACGCCCGTCTGCGTGTGTGTGTACGCGTGCCTTTCTATCGGCTACCGTCACTGTGGACTGGCTGCCTTGTAAGTCCACTTCAGAAATTACATCGCAATTAAGTACAAAAGGCACAATGCCGCCTTACGTGCAAGAAGGGTGAGACTTCTTAGAGTCTGTGATTTGATCCTTTCCTGTGAGACCAGTATTAGCTTCCGATACACCACTGCAGGTTCAATGTATTCCTTGGACATTCACATTGACGATGAAACACAGAAATCACATCGGAATTAAATACAAAAGGCACAATGCCGCCTTAACTACAAGAATAGAGACTCTTCTTACAGTCGGTGCTTTGATCCTTTCCTGTGAGACCAGTATTAGTTTCCGATACACCACTGCAAGTTCAATGTATTCCTTGGACATTCACATTGACGATGAAACACTGAAATTACATCGGAATTAAATACAAAAGGCACAATGCCGCCTTAAATGCAAGAAGAGTGAGACACCTTAGAGTCTGTGCTTCGATCCTTTCCTATGCGACCAGTATTAGTTTCCGATACACCACTGCAGGTTCAATGTATTCGTTTTACGTACACATTGCCAATGAAACAATGAAATTACATCGAAATTAAATACAAAAGGCACAATGCCGCCTTAAATGCAAGAAGAGTGGGACTACTTAGCGTCTGTGCTTTGATCCTTTCCTGTGAGACCAGTATTAGTTTCCGATACACTACTGCACGTTCAATGTATTCCTTGGCCTTCACATTGACGATGAAACACTGATATTACTGCGGAATTAAATACAAAAGGCACAATGCCGCCTTAAGTGCAAGAAGAGTGAGACTTCTTAGAGTCTGTGCTTTGATCCTTTCCTATGAGACCAGTATTAGTTTCCGATACAACACAGCAGGTTCAATGTATTCCTTTTACATACACATTGACGATGAAACACTGAAATTACATCGGAATTAAATACAAAAGGCACAATGACGCCTTAAGTACAAGAATGGAGACTCTTCTTACAGTCTTAGCTTTGATCCTTTCATGTGAGACCAGTATTAGTTTCCGATACACCACTGCACGTTCAATGTATTCCTTGTACATTCCTAATGACGATGAAACACTGAAATTACTTCGGAATTAAATACAAAAGCCACAATGCCGCCTTAAGTGCAAGAAGAGTGAGACTTCTTAGAGTCTGTGCTTTGATCCTTTCCTATGAGAGCAGTATTAATTTCCGATACACCACTGCAGGTTCAATGTATTCCTTTTACATACACATTGACGATGAAACACTGAAATTACATCGGAATTAAGTACAAAAGGCACAATGCCACCTTACGTGCAAAAGGACTGAGACTTCTTAGAGTCTGTGCTTTGATCCTTTCCTATGAGACCAGTATTAGTTTCCGATACACCACTGCAGGTTCAATGTATTCCTTTTACATACACATTGACGATGAAACACTGAAATTGTGGTGTCACCGCCAGACACCACACTTGCTAGGTGGTAGCTTAAATCGGCCGCAGTCCATTTAGTACTTGTCATACCCGCGTGTCGCCACTGTGTGATCGCAGACCTAGCGCCACCACAAAACAGGTCTCGAGAGACGATATAGCACTCGCCCCAGTTGTACGAGGAGATTGCTAGCGACCATACGGACGAAGCCTTCCTCTCATTTGCCGAGAGCCAGTTAGAATAGCCTTCTGCTAAGTCCATGGCTACGACCTAGCAAGGCGCCATTAGCCTTACCTACTTTCAGAGTTATAGTACAAATGTCTCAAGAAGAATGCTGTAGTCATCAAATAATAAAGTTAAGTATAATGCAGCTACGTACTTTTCTTGCTACCATTCAATAGTTATCCTGTTCCAGAATTGACGCCCGTATGCGTGAGTGTGTACGCGTGCCTTTCTATCGGCTACCGTCACTGTGGACTGGCTGCCTTGTAAGTCCACTTCAGAAATTACACCGCAATTAAGTACAAAAGGCACAATGCCGCCTTACGTGCAAGAAGGGTGAGACTTCTTAGAGTCTGTGATTTGATCCTTTCCTGTGAGACCAGTATTAGTTTCCGATACACCACTGCAGGTTCAATGTATTCCTTGGACATTCACATTGACGATGAAACACAGAAATCACATCGGAATTAAATACAAAAGGCACAATGCCGCCTTAACTACAAGAATTGAGACTCTTCTTACAGTCGGTGCTTTGATCCTTTCCTGTGAGACCAGTATTAGTTTCCGATACACCACTGCAAGTTCAATGTATTCCTTGGACATTCACATTGACGATGAAACACTGAAATTACATCGGAATTAAATACAAAAGGCACAATGCCGCCTTAAATGCAAGAAGAGTGAGACACCTTAGAGTCTGTGCTTCGATCCTTTCCTATGCGACCAGTATTAGTTTCCGATACACTACTGCAGGTTCAATGTATTCGTTTTACGTACACATTGCCAATGAAACAATGAAATTACATCGAAATTAAATACAAAAGGCACAATGCCGCCTTAAATGCAAGAAGAGTGGGACTACTTAGCGTCTGTGCTTTGATCCTTTCCTGTGAGACCAGTATTAGTTTCCGATACACTACTGCACGTTCAATGTATTCCTTGGCCTTCACATTGACGATGAAACACTGATATTACTTCGGAATTAAATACAAAAGGCACAATGCCGCCTTAAGTGCAAGAAGAGTGAGACTTCTTAGAGTCTGTGCTTTGATCCTTTCCTATGAGACCAGTATTAGTTTCCGATACAACACAGCAGGTTCAATGTATTCCTTTTACATACACATTGACGATGAAACACTGAAATTACATCGGAATTAAATACAAAAGGCACAATGACGCCTTAAGTACAAGAATGGAGACTCTTCTTACAGTCTTAGCTTTGATCCTTTCCTGTGAGACCAGTATTAGTTTCCGATACACCACTGCACGTTCAATGTATTCCTTGTACATTCCTAATGACGATGAAAAACTGAAATTACTTCGGAATTAAATACAAAAGCCACAATGCCGCCTTAAGTGCAAGAAGAGTGAGACTTCTTAGAGTCTGTGCTTTGATCCTTTCCTATGAGAGCAGTATTAATTTCCGATACACCACTGCAGGTTTAATGTATTCCTTTTACATACACATTGACGATGAAACACTGAAATTACATCGGAATTAAGTACAAAAGGCACAATGCCACCTTCAGTGCAAAAGGAGTGAGACTTCTTAGAGTCTGTGATTTGATCCCTTCCTGTGAGACCAGTATTAGTTTCCGATACACCACTGCAGGTTCAATGTATTCCTTGGACATTCACATTGACGATGAAACGCAGAAATTGCAACGGAATGAAATACAAAAGGCACAATGCCGCCTTAACTACAAGAATAGAGACTCTTCTTACAGTCGGTGCTTTGATCCTTTCCTGTGAGACCAGCATTAGTTTCCGATACACCACTGCAAGTTCAATGTATTCCTTGGACATTCACATTGACGATGAAACACTGATATTACATCGGAATTAAATACAAAAGGCACAATGCCGCCTTAAATGCAAGAAGAGTGAGACACCTTAGAGTCTGTGCTTTGATCCTTTCCGATGAAAACCAGTATTAGTTTCCGATACACCACTGCAGGTTAAATGTATTCGTTTTAGGTACACATTGTAAATGAAACACTGAAATTACATCGGAATTAAATACAAAAGGCACAATGCCGCCTTAAATGCAAGAAGAGTGAGACTTCTTAGCGTCTGTGCTTTGATCCTTTCCTGTGAGACCAATATTAGTTTCCGATACACCACTGCAAGTTCAATGTATTCCATGGACACTCACATTGACGATGAAACACTGAAATTACATCGGAATTAAATACAAAAGGCACAATGCCGCCTTAAATGCAAGAAGAGTGAGACACCTTAGAGTCTGTGCTTTGATCCTTTCCTATGCGACCAGTATTAGTTTCCGATACACCACTGCAGGTTCAATGTATTCCGTTTATATACACATTGACGATGAAACACCGAAATTACATCGGAATGAAATACAAAGGCACAATGCTGCCTTAAGTGCAAGAAGAGTGAGACTTCTTAGAGTCTGTGCTTTGATCCTTTCCTGCGAGACCAGTATTAGTTTCCGATACACCACTGCACGTTCAATATATTCCTTGGACTTTCACATTGACGATGAAACACTGATATTACTTCGGAAATAAATACAAAAGGCACAATGCCGCCTTAAGTGCAAGAAGATTGAGACTTCTTGGAGTCAGTGCTTTGATCCTTTCCGATGAGACCAGTATTAGTTTCCGATACAACACAGCAGGTTCAATGTATTCCTTTTACATACACATTGACGATGAAACTCTGAAATTACATCGGAATTAAATACAAAAGGCACAATGCCGCCGTAAGAGCAAGATGAGTGAGACTTCTTAGAGTCTGTGCTTTGATCCTTTCCTATGAGACCAGTATTAGTTTCCGATACACCACTGCAGGTTCAATGTATTCCTTTTACATACACATTGACGAGGAAACACTGAAATTACATCGGAATTAAATACAATATGCACAATGCCGCCTTAAGTGCAAGAAGAGTGGGACTTCTTAGAGTCAGTGCTTTGACCCTATAATGTGAGACCAGTATTAGTTTCCGATACACCACTGCAGGTTCATTGTATTCCTTGGACCTTCACATTGACGATGAAACACAGAAATCGCATTGGAATTATATAAAAAAGGCACAACGCCCCCTTAAGTACAAGAATTGAGACTCTTCTTACAGTCGGTGCTTTGATCCTTTCCTGTGAGACCAGTATTAGTTTCCGATACACCACTGCAGGTTCAATGTATTCCTTGGACATTCACATTGACGATGAAACACTGAAATTACATCGGAATTAAATACAAAAGGCACAATGCTGCCTTAAATGCAAGAAGAGTGAGACTTCGTAGAGTCTGTGCTTTGATCCTTTCCTATGAGACCAGTATTAGTTTCCGATACACCACTGCAGGTTCAATGTATTCCTTGGACCTGCACATTGACGATGAAACACAGAAATCGCATCGGAATTAAATACAGCAGGCACAACGCCGTCTTAAGTACTAGAATTGAGACTCTTCTTACAGTCGGTGCTTTGATACTTTCCCGTGAGACCAGTATTCGTTTCCGATACACCACTGCTGGTTCTATGTATTCCTTGGACATTCATATTGACGATGAAATACTGAAATTACATCGGAATTCAATTCAAAAGGCACAATGACGCCTTAAGTGCAAGAAGAGTGAGACTTCTTAGAGTATGTGCTTTGATCCTTTCCTGTGAGACCAGTGTTAGTTTCCGATACTCCACTGCAGGTTCAGTGTATTCCTTTTACATACTCTTTGACGATGAAACACTAAAATTACATCGGAATTAAATACAAAAGGCATAATGCCGCCTTAAGTGCAAGAAGAATGAGACTTCTTAGAGTCATTGATTTTAACCTTTCCTGTGGGACCAGACTTAGTTTCCGATACACCACTGCGGGTTCAATGTATTCCTTGGACCTTCACATTGAAGATGAAACACAGAAATCGCATCGGAATTAAATACTGAAGGCACAACGCCGCCTTAAGTACAAGAAGAGTGAGACTTCTTAGAGTCTGTGCTTTGATCCTTTCCTGTGAGACCAGTATTCGTTTCCGATACACCACTGCTGGTTCTCTGTATTCCTTGGACATTCATATTGACGATGAAACACTGAAATTACATCGGAATTAAATTCAAAAGGCACAATGCCGACTTAAGTGCAAGAAGAGTGAGACTTCTTAGAGTCTGTGCTTTGATCCTTTCCTGTGAGACCAGTGTTATTTTCCGATACTCCACTGCAGGTTCAATGTATTCCGTTTACACACACTTTAACGATGAAACACTGAAATTACATCGGAATTAAACACAAAAGGCACAATGCCGCCTTAAGTGCAAGAAGATTGAGACTTCATTGAGTCTGTGCTTTGTTCCTTTCCTGTGAGACCAGTTTTAGTTTCCGATACACCACTGCAGGTTCAATGTATTGCTTGGACCTTCACATTGAAGATGAAACACAGAGAACGTATCGGGATTAAATTCAAAAGGCACATCGCCGCCTTAAGTACAAGAATAGAGACACTTCTTACAGTCGGTGATCTGTCCTTTCCTGTGAGACCAGTATTAGTTTCCGATACACCACTGCAGGTTCAATGTATTCCTTATACATACACATTGACGATGAAACACTTAAATTACATCGGAATTAAGTACAAAAGGCACAATGCCACCTTAAGTGCAAAAGGAGTGAGACTTCTTAGAGTCTGTGCTTTGATCCTTTCCTATGAGACCAGTATTAGTTTCCGATACACCACTGCAGGTTCAATGTATTCCTTTTACATACACATTGACGATGAAACACTGAAATTGTGGTGTCACCGCCAGACACCACACTTGCTAGGTGGTAGCTTAAATCGGCCGCGGTCCAATTAGTAGTTGTCGGACCCGCGTGTCGCCACTGTGTGATCGCAGACCTACGCCACCACAAGGCAGGTCTCGAGAGACGATATAGCACTCGCCCCAGTTGTACGAGGAGATTGCTAGCGACCATACGGACGAAGCCTTCCTCTCATTTGCCGAGAGCCAGTTAGAATAGCCTTCTGCTAAGTCCATGGCTACGACCTAGCAAGGCGCCATTAGCCTCACCTACTTTGAGAGTTATAGTATAAATGTCTCAAGAAGAATGCTGTAGTCATTAAATAATAAAGTTAAGTATAAAGCAGCTACGTACTTTTCTTGCTACCATTGAATAGTTATCCTGTTCCAGAATTGACGCCCGTCTGCGTGAGTGTGTACGCGTGCCTTTCTATCGGCTACCGTCACTGTGGACTGGCTGCCTTGTAAGTCCACTTCAGAAATTACATCGCAATTAAGTACAAAAGGCACAATGCCGCCTTACGTGCAAGAAGGGTGAGAATTCTTAGAGTCTGTGATTTGATCCTTTCCTGTGAGACCAGTATTAGTTTCCGATACACCACTGTAGGTTCAATGTATTCCTTGGACATTCACATTGACGATGAAACACAGAAATCGCATCGGAATTAAATACAAAAGGCACAATGCCGCCTCAAATGCAAGAAGAGTGAGACACCTTAGAGTCTGTGCTTCGATCCTTTCCTATGCGACCAGTATTACTTTCCGATACACCACTGCAGGTTCAATGTATTCGTTTTACGTACACATTGCCAATGAAACAATGAAATTACATCGAAATTAAATACAAAAGGCACAATGCCGCCTTAAATGCAAGAAGAGTGAGACTTCTTAGCGTCTGTGCTTTGATCCTTTCCTGTGAGACCAGTATTAGTTTCCGATACACTACTGCACGTTCAATGTATTCCTTGGCCTTCACATTGACGAAGAAACACTGATATTACTTTGGAATTAAATACAAAAGGCACAATGCCGCCTTAACTACAAGAATGGAGACTCTTCTTACAGTCGGTGCTTTGATCCTTTCCTGTGAGACCAGCATTAGTTTCCGATACACCACTGCAAGTTCAATGTATTCCTTGGACATTCACATTGACGATGAAACACTGATATTACATCGGAATTAAATACAAAAGGCACAATGCCGCCTTAAATGCAAGAAGAGTGAGACACCTTAGGGTCTGTGCTTTGATCCTATAATGTGAGACCAGTATTAGTCTCCGATACACCACTGCAGGTTCAATGTATTCCTTGGACCTTCACATTGACGATGAAACACAGAAATCGCATTGGAATTATTTAAAAAAGGTACAACGCCCCCTTAAGTACAAGAATTGAGACTCTTCTTACAGTCGGTGCTTTGATCCTTTCCTGTGAGACCAGTATTAGTTTCCGATACACCACTGCAAGTTCAATGTATTCCTTGGACATTCACATTGACGATGAAACACCGAAATTACATCGGAATGAAATACAAAGGCACAATGCTGCCTTAAGTGCAAGAAGAGTGAGACTTCTTAGAGTCTGTGCTTTGATCCTTTCCTGTGAGACCAGTATTAGTTTCCGATACACTACTGCACGTTCACTATATTCCTTGGACTTTCACATTGACGATGAAACACTGATATTACTTCGGAAATAAATACAAAAGGCACAATGCCGCCTTAAGTGCAAGAAGATTGAGACTTCTTAGAGTCAGTGCTTTGATCCTTTCCGATGAGACCAGTATTAGTTTCCGATACAACACAGCAGGTTCAATGTATTCCTTTTACATACACATTGACGATGAAACACTGAAATTACATCGGAATTAAATACAAAAGGCACAATGCCGCCGTAAGAGCAAGATGAGTGAGACTTCTTAGAGTCTGTGCTTTGATCCTTTCCTATGAGACCAGTATTACTTTCCGATACACCACTGCAGGTTCAATGTATTCCTTTTACATACACATTGACGAGGAAACACTGAAATTACATCGGAATTAAATACAATATGCATAATGCCGCCTTAAGTGCAAGAAGAGTGGGACTTCTTAGAGTCAGTGCTTTGACCCTATAATGTGAGACCAGTATTAGTCTCCGATACACCACTGCAGGTTCAATGTATTCCTTGGACCTTCACATTGACGATGAAACACAGAAATCGCATTGGAATTATTTAAAAAAGGTACAACGCCCCCTTAAGTACAAGAATTGAGACTCTTCTTACAGTCGGTGCTTTGATCCTTTCCTGTGAGACCAGTATTAGTTTCCGATACACCACTGCAGGTTCAATTTATTCCTTGGACATTCACATTGACGATGAAACATTGAAATTACATCGGAATTAAATACAAAAGGCACAATGCTGCCTTAAATGCAAGAAGAGTGAGACTTCGTAGAGTCTGTGCTTTGATCCTTTCCTATGAGACCAGTATTAGTTTCCGATACACCACTGCAGGTTCAATGTATTCCTTTTACACACACATTGACGATGAAACACTAAAATTACATCGGAATTAAATACAAAAGGCATAATGCCGCCTTAAGTGCAAGAAGAATGAGACTTCTTAGAGTCAGTGCTAGATCCTTTCCTGTGAGACCAGACTTAGTTTCCGATACACCACTGCAGGTTCAATGTATTCCTTGGACCTGCACATTGACGATGAAACACAGAAATCGCATCGGAATTAAATACAGCAGGCACAACGCCGTCTTAAGTACAAGAATTGAGACTCTTCTTACAGTCGGTGCTTTGATACTTTCCCGTGAGACCAGTATTCGTTTCCGATACACCACTGCTGGTTCTATGTATTCCTTGGACATTCATATTGACGATGAAATACTGAAATTACATCGGAATTCAATTCAAAAGGCACAATGACGCCTTAAGTGCAAGAAGAGTGAGACTTCTTAGAGTATGTGCTTTGATCCTTTCCTGTGAGACCAGTGTTAGTTTCCGATACTCCACTGCAGGTTCAGTGTATTCCTTTTACATACTCTTTGACGATGAAACACTGAAATTACATCGGAATGAAATACAAAGGCACAATGCTGCCTTAAGTGCAAGAAGAGTGAGACTTCTTAGAGTCTGTGCTTTGATCCTTTCCTGTGAGACCAGTATTAGTTTCCGATACACCACTGCACGTTCAATATATTCCTTGGACTTTCACATTGACGATGAAACCCTGATATTACTTCGGAAATAAATACAAAAGGCACAATGCCGCCTTAAGTGCAAGAAGATTGAGACTTCTTAGAGTCAGTGCTTTGATCCCTTCCGATGAGACCAGTATTAGTTTCCGATACAACACAGCAGGTTCAATGTATTCCTTTTACATACACATTGACGATGAAACACTGAAATTACATCGGAATTAAATACAAAAGGCACAATGCCGCCGTAAGAGCAAGATGAGTGAGACTTCTTAGAGTCTGTGCTTTGATCCTTTCCTATGAGACCAGTATTACTTTCCGATACACCACTGCAGGTTCAATGTATTCCTTTTACATACACATTGACGAGGAAACACTGAAATTACATCGGAATTAAATGCATTATGCATAATGCCGCCTTAAGTGCAAGAAGAGTGGGACTTCTTAGAGTCAGTGCTTTGACCCTATAATGTGAGACCAGTATAAGTCTCCGATACACCACTGCAGGTTCAATGTATTCCTTGGACCTTCACATTGACGATGAAACACAGAAATCGCATTGGAATTATATAAAAAAGGCACAACGCCCCCTTAAGTACAAGATTTGAGACTCTTCTTACAGTCGGTGCTTTGATCCTTTCCTGTGAGACCAGTATTAGTTTCCGATACACCACTGCAGGTTCAATTTATTCCTTGGACATTCACATTGACGATGAAACATTGAAATTACATCGGAATTAAATACAAAAGGCACAATGCTGCCTTAATTGCAAGAAGAGTGAGACTTCGTAGAGTCTGTGCTTTGATCCTTTCCTACGAGACCAGTATTAGTTTCCGATACACCACTGCAGGTTCAATGTATTCCTTTTACACACACATTGACGATGAAACACTGAAATTACATCGGAATTAAATACAAAAGGCATAATGCCGCCTTAAGTGCAAGAAGAATGAGACTTCTTAGAGTCAGTGCTAGATCCTTTCCTGTGAGACCAGACTTAGTTTCCGATACACCACTGCAGGTTCAATGTATTCCTTGGACCTGCACATTGACGATGAAACACAGAAATCGCATCGGAATTAAATACAGCAGGCACAACGCCGTCTTAAGTACAAGAATTGAGACTCTTCTTACAGTCGGTGCTTTGATACTTTCCCGTGAGACCAGTATTCGTTTCCGATACACCACTGCTGGTTCTATGTATTCCTTGGACATTCATATTGACGATGAAATACTGAAATTACATCGGAATTCAATTCAAAAGGCACAATGACGCATTAAGTGCAAGAAGAGTGAGACTTCTAGTGTATGTGCTTTGATCCTTTCCTGTGAGACCAGTGTTAGTTTCCGATACTCCACTGCAGGTTCAGTGTATTCCTTTTACATACTCTTTGACGATGAAACACTGAAATTACATCGGAATTAAATACAAAAGGCATAATGCCGCCTTAAGTGCAAGAAGAATGAGACTTCTTAGAGTCATTGATTTGATCCTTTCCTGTGGGACCAGACTTAGTTTCCGATACACCACTGCGGGTTCAATGTATTCCTTGGACCTTCACATTGAAGATGAAACACAGAAATCGCATCGGAATTAAATACAGAAGGCACAACGCCGCCTTAAGTACAAGAAGAGTGAGACTTCTTAGAGTCTGTGCTTTAATCCTTTCCTGTGAGACAAGTATTCGTTTCCGATACACCACTGCTGGTTCTCTGTATTCCTTGGACATTCATATTGACGATGAAACACTGAAATTACATCGGAATTAAATTCAAAAGGCACAATGCCGTTTTAAGTGCAAGAAAAGTGAGACTACTTAGAGTCTGTGCTTTGATCCTTTCCTGTGAGACCAGTGCTAGTTTCCGATACTCCACTGCAGGTTCAATGTATTCCGTTTACATACACTTTAACGATGAAACACTGAAATTACATCGGAATTAAGCACAAAAGGCACAATGCCGCCTTAAGTGCAAGAAGATTGAGACTTCATTGAGTCTGTGCTTTGATCCTTTCCTGTGAGACCAGTTTTAGTTTCCGATACACCACTGCAGGTTCAATGTATTGCTTGGACCTTCACATTGAAGATGAAACACAGAGAACGCATCGGGATTAAATTCAAAAGGCACATCGCCGCCTTAAGTACAAGAATAGAGACACTTCTTACAGTCGGTGATCTGTCCTTTCCTGTGAGACCAGTATTAGTTTCCGATACACCACTGCAGGTTCAATGTATTCCTTTTACATACACATTGACGATGAAACACTTAAATTACATCGGAATTAAGTACAAAAGGCACAATGCCACCTTAAGTGCAAAAGGAGTGAGACTTCTTAGAGTCTGTGCTTTGATCCTTTCCTATGAGACCAGTATTAGTTTCCGATACACCACTGCAGGTTCAATGTATTCCTTTTACATACACATTGACGATGAAACACTGAAATTGTGGTGTCACCGCCAGACACCACACTTGCTAGGTGGTAGCTTAAATCGGCCGCGGTCCAATTAGTAGTTGTCGGACCCGCGTGTCGCCACTGTGTGATCGCAGACCTAGCGCCACCACAAGGCAGGTCTCGAGAGACGATATAGCACTCGCCCCAGTTGTACGAGGAGATTGCTAGCGACCATACGGACGAAGCCTTCCTCTCATTTGCCGAGAGCCAGTTAGAATAGCCTTCTGCTAAGTCCATGGCTACGACCTAGCAAGGCGCCATTAGCTTTACCTACTTTGAGAGTTATAGTATAAATGTCTCAAGAAGAATGCTGTAGTCATCAAATAATAAAGTTAAGTATAAAGCAGCTACGTACTTTTCTTGCTACCATTCAATAGTTATCCTGTTCCAGAATTGACGCCCGTCTGCGTTAGTGTGTACGCGTGCCTTTCTATCGGCTACCGTCACTGTGGACTGGCTGCCTTGTAAGTCCACTTCAGAAATTACATCGCAATTAAGTACAAAAGGCACAATGCCGCCTTACGTGCAAGAAGGGTGAGACTTCTTAGAGTCTGTGATTTGATCCTTTCCTGTGAGACCAGTATTAGTTTCCGATACACCACTGCAGGTTCAATGTACTCCTTGGACATTCACATTGACGATGAAACACAGAAATCGCAATCGGAATTAAATACAAAAGGCACAATGCCGCCTCAAATGCAAGAAGAGTGAGACACCTTAGAGTCTGTGCTTCGATCCTTTCCTATGCGACCAGTATTAGTTTCCGATACACCACTGCAGGTTCAATGTATTCGTTTTACGTACACATTGCCAATGAAACAATGAAATTACATCGAAATTAAATACAAAAGGCACAATGCCGCCTTAAATGCAAGAAGAGTGAGACTTCTTAGCGTCTGTGCTTTGATCCTTTCCTGTGAGACCAGTATTAGTTTCCGATACACTACTGCAGGTTCAATGTATTCCTTGGCCTTCACATTGACGAAGAAACACTGATATTACTTCGGAATTAAATACAAAAGGCACAATGCCGCCTTAACTACAAGAATAGAGACTCTTCTTACAGTCGGTGCTTTGATCCTTTCCTGTGAGACCAGCATTAGTTTCCGATACACCACTGCAAGTTCAATGTATTCCTTGGACATTCACATTGACGATGAAACACTGATATTACATCGGAATTAAATACAAAAGGCACAATGCCGCCTTAAATGCAAGAAGAGTGAGACACCTTAGAGTCTGTGCTTTGATCCTTTCCTATGAGACCAGTATTAGTTTCCGATACACCACTGCAGGTTCAATGTATTCCGTTTATATACACATTGACGATGAAACACCGAAATTACATCGGAATGAAATACAAAGGCACAATGCTGCCTTAAGTGCAAGAAGAGTGAGACTTCTTAGAGTCTGTGCTTTGATCCTTTCCTGTGAGACCAGTATTAGTTTCCGATACACCACTGCACGTTCAATATATTCCTTGGACTTTCACATTGACGATGAAACACTGATATTACTTCGGAAATAAATACAAAAGGCACAATGCCGCCGTAAGTGCAAGAAGATTGAGACTTCTTAGAGTCTGTGCTTTGATCCTTTCCTATGAGACCAGTATTACTTTCCGATACACCACTGCAGGTTCAATGTATTCCTTTTACATACACATTGACGACTAAACACTGAAATTACATCGGAATTAAATACAATATGCATAATGCCGCCTTAAGTGCAAAAAGAGTGGGACTTCTTAGAGTCAGTGCTTTGACCCTATAATGTGAGACCAGTATTAGTCTCCGATACACCACTGTAGGTTCAATGTATTCCTTGGACCTTCACATTGACGATGAAACACAGAAATCGCATTGGAATTATATAAAAAAGGCTCAACGCCCCCTTAAGTACAAGAATTGAGACTCTTCTTACAGTCGGTGCTTTGATCCTTTCCTGTGAGACCAGTATTAGTTTCCGATACACCACTGCAGGTTCAATTTATTCCTTGGACATTCACATTGACGATGAAACATTGAAATTACATCGGAATTAAATACAAAAGGCACAATGCTGCCTTAAATGCAAGAAGAGTGAGACTTCGTAGAGTCTGTGCTTTGATCCTTTCCAATGAGACCAGTATTAGTTTCCGATACACCACTGCAGGTTCAATGTATTCCTTTTACATACACATTGAAGATGAAACACTGAAATTACATCGGAATTAAATACAAAAGGCATAATGCCGCCTTAAGTGGAAGAAGAATGAGACTTCTTAGAGTCAGTGCTAGATCCTTTCCTGTGAGACCAGACTTAGTTTCCGATACACCACTGCAGGTTCAATGTATTCCTTGGACCTGCACATTGACGATGAAACACAGAAATCGCATCGGAATTAAATACAGCAAGCGCAACGCCGTCTTAAGTACAAGAATTGAGACTCTTCTTACAGTCGGTGCTTTGATACTTTCCCGTGAGACCAGTATTCGTTTCCGATACACCACTGCTGGTTCTATGTATTCCTTGGACATTCATATTGTCGATGAAACACTGAAATTACATCGGAATTCAATTCAAAAGGCACAATGACGCCTTAAGTGCAAAAAGAGTGGGACTTCTTAGAGTCAGTGCTTTGACCCTATAATGTGAGACCAGTATTAGTCTCCGATACACCACTGTAGGTTCAATGTATTCCTTGGACCTTCACATTGACGATGAAACACAGAAATCGCATTGGAATTATATAAAAAAGGCTCAACGCCCCCTTAAGTACAAGAATTGAGACTCTTCTTACAGTCGGTGCTTTGATCCTTTCCTGTGAGACCAGTATTAGTTTCCGATACACCACTGCAGGTTCAATTTATTCCTTGGACATTCACATTGACGATGAAACATTGAAATTACATCGGAATTAAATACAAAAGGCACAATGCTGCCTTAAATGCAAGAAGAGTGAGACTTCGTAGAGTCTGTGCTTTGATCCTTTCCAATGAGACCAGTATTAGTTTCCGATACACCACTGCAGGTTCAATGTATTCCTTTTACATACACATTGAAGATGAAACACTGAAATTACATCGGAATTAAATACAAAAGGCATAATGCCGCCTTAAGTGGAAGAAGAATGAGACTTCTTAGAGTCAGTGCTAGATCCTTTCCTGTGAGACCAGACTTAGTTTCCGATACACCACTGCAGGTTCAATGTATTCCTTGGACCTGCACATTGACGATGAAACACAGAAATCGCATCGGAATTAAATACAGCAAGCGCAACGCCGTCTTAAGTACAAGAATTGAGACTCTTCTTACAGTCGGTGCTTTGATACTTTCCCGTGAGACCAGTATTCGTTTCCGATACACCACTGCTGGTTCTATGTATTCCTTGGACATTCATATTGTCGATGAAACACTGAAATTACATCGGAATTCAATTCAAAAGGCACAATGACGCCTTAAGTGCAAGAAGAGTGAGACTTCTTAGAGTATGTGCTTTGATCCTTTAATGTGAGACCAGTGTTAGTTTCCGATACTCCACTGCAGGTTCAGTGTATTCCTTTTACATTATCTTTGACGATGAAACACTGAAATTACTTAGAGTCAGTGATTTGATCCTTTCCTGTGGGACCAGACTTAGTTTCCGATACACCACTGCGGGTTCAATGTATTCCTTGGACCTTCACATTGAAGATGAAACACAGAAATCGCATCGGAATTAAATACAGAAGGCACAACGCCGCCTTAAGTACAAGAATTGAGACTCTTCTTACAGTCGGTGCTTTCATCCTTTCCTGTGAGACCAGTATTCGTTTCCGATACACGACTGCTGGTTCTATGTATTCCTTGGACATTCATATTGACGATGAAACACTGAAATTACATCGGAATTAAATTCAAAAGGCACAATGCCGCCTTAAGTGCAAGAAGATTGAGACTTCATTGAGTCTGTGCTTTGATCCTTTCCTGTGAGACCTGTTTTAGTTTCCGATACACCACTGCAGGTTCAATGTATTGCTTGGACCTTCACATTGAAGATGAAACACAGAGAACGCATCGGGATTAAATTCAAAAGGCACATCGCCGCCTTAAGTACAAGAATAGAGACACTTCTTACAGTCGGTGATCTGTCCTTTCCTGTGAGACCAGTATTAGTTTCCGATACACCACTGCAGGTTCAATGTATTCGTTTTACATACACATTGACGATGAAACACTGAAATTACATCGGAATTAAATACAAAAGGCTCAATGCCGCCTTAAGTGCAAGAGGAGTTAGACTTTTTAGAGTCTGTGCTTCGATCCTTTCCTATGAGACCAGTATTAGTTTCCGATACACCACTGCAGGGTCAATGTATTCCATGGACCTTCACATTGACGATGAATCACAGAAATCGCATCGCAATTAAATACAAAAGGCACAATGCCGCCTTAAGTACTAGAATAGAGACTCTTCTTACAGTCGGTGTTTGGTCCTTTCCTGTGAGACCAGTATTAGTTTCCGATACACCACTGCAGGTTCAATGTATTGCTTGGACATTCACATTGACGATGAAACACTGAAATTACATCGGAATAAAATACAAATGGTAAAATTCCGCCTCAAGAGCAAGATGAGTGAGACTTCTTAGAGTCTGTGCTTTGATCCTTTCAAATGAGACCAGTATTAGTTTCCGACACACCACTGCAGGTTCAATGTATTCCGTTTACATACACATTGACGATGAAACACTGAAATTACATCGAAATTAAATACAAAGGCACAATGCCGCCTTAAGTGTAAGAAGAGTAGACTTCTTAGGGTCTGTGATTTGATCCTTTCCTGTGAGACTAGTATTAGTTACCGATACACCACTGCACGTTCAATGTATTCCTTGGACCTTCACATTGACGATGAAACTCTGCTATTCCTTCGGAATTAGATACAAAAGGCACAATGCCGCCTTAAGTGCAAGAAGAGTGAGACTTCTTAGAGTCTGTCCTTTGATCCTTTCCTATGAGACCAGTATTAGTTTCCGATACAACACAGCAGGTTCAATGTATTCCTTTTACATACACATTGACGATGAAACACTGAAATAACATCGGAATTAAATACAAAAGGCACAATGCCGCCTTAAGTACAAGAATAGAGACTCTTTTTACAGTCTGTGCTTGGATCCTTTCCTGTGAGACCAGTATTAGTTTCCGATACACCACTGCACGTTCAGTGTATTCCTTGGACATTCCCAATGACGATGAAACACTGAAATAACATCGGAATTAAATACAAAAGGCACAATGCCGCCTTAAGTGCAAGAAGAGTGAGAGTTCTTAGAGTCTGTGCTTTGATCCTTTCCTATGGGACCAGTATTAATTTCCGATACACCACTGCAGGTTCAATGTATTCCTTTTACATACACATTGATGATGAAACACTTAAATTACATCGGAATTAAGTACAAAAGGCACAATGCCACCTTAAGTGCAAAAGGAGTGAGACTTCTTAGAGTCTGTGCTTTGATCCTTTCCTATGAGAGCAGTATTAGTTTCCGATACACCACTGCAGGTTCAATGTATTCCTTTTACATACACATTGACGATGAAACACTGAAATTGTGGTGTCACCGCCAGACACCACACTTGCTAGGTGGTAGCTTAAATCGGCCGCGGTCCATTTAGTACCTGTCGGACCCGCGTGTCGCCACTGTGTGATCGCAGTCCTAGCGCCACCACAAGGCAGGTCTCGAGAGACGATATAGCACTCGCCCCAGTTGTACGAGGAGATTGCTAGCGACCATACGGACGAAGCCTTCCTCTCATTTGCCGAGAGCCAGTTAGAATAGCCTTCTGCTAAGTCCATGGCTACGACCAAGCAAGGCGCCATTAGCCTTACCTACTTTGAGAGTTATAGTATAAATGTCTCAAGAAGAATGCTGTAGTCATCAAATAATAAAGTTAAGTATAAAGCAGCTACGTACTTTTCTTGCTACCATTCAATAGTTATCCTGTTCCAGAATTGACGCCCGTCTGCGTGAGTGTGTACGCGTGCCTTTCTATCGGCTACCGTCACTGTGGACTGGCTGCCTTGTAAGTCCACTTCAGAAATTACATCGCAATTAAGTACAAAAGGCACAATGCCGCCTTACGTGCAAGAAGGGTGAGACTTCTTAGAGTCTGTGATTTGATCCTTTCCTGTGAGACCAGTATTAGTTTCCGATACACCACTGCAGGTTCAATGTATTCCTTGGACATTCACATTGACGATGAAACACAGAAATCGCATCGGAATTAAATACAAAAGGCACAATGCCGCCTTAACTACAAGAATAGAGACTCTTCTTACAGTCGGTGCTTTGATCCTTTCCTGTGAGACCAGTATTAGTTTCCGATACACCACTGCAAGTTCAATGTATTCCTTGAACATTCACATTGACGATGAAACACTGAAATTACATCGGAATTAAATACAAAAGGCACAATGCCGCCTTAAATGCAAGAAGAGTGAGACACCTTAGAGTCTGTGCTTCGAGCCTTTCCTATGCGACCAGTATTAGTTTCCGATACACCACTGCAGGTTCAATGTATTCGTTTTACGTACACATTGCCAATGAAACAATGAAATTACATCGAAATTAAATACAAAAGGCACAATGCCGCCTTAAATGCAAGAAGAGTGAGACTTCTTAGCGTCTGTGCTTTGATCCTTTCCTGTGAGACCAGTATTAGTTTCCGATACACTACTGCACGTTCAATGTATTCCTTGGCCTTCACATTGACGATGAAACACTGATATTACTTCGGAATTAAATACAAAAGGCACAATGCCGCCTTAAGTGCACGAAGAGTGAGACTTCTTAGAGTCTGTGCTTTGATCCTTTCCTATGAGACCAGTATTAATTTCCGATACACCACTGCAGTTTCAATGTATTCCTTTTACATACACATTGACGATGAAACACTAAAATTACATCGGAATTAAGTACAAAAGGCACAATGCCACCTTAAGTGCAAAAGGAGTGAGACTTCTTAGAGTCTGTGATTTGATCCTTTCCTATGAGACCAGTATTAGTTTCCGATACACCACTGCAGGTTCAATGTATTCCTTTTAGATACACATTGACGATGAAACACTGAACGTACATCGCAATTAAGTACAAAAGGCACAATGCCGCCTTACGTGCAAGAAGGGTGAGACTTCTTAGAGTCTGTGATTTGATCCTTTCCTGTGAGACCAGTATAAGTTTCCGATACACCACTGCAGTTTCAATGTATTCCTTGGACATTCACATTGACGATGAAACACAGAAATCGCAACGGAATTAAATACAAAAGGCACAATGCCGCCTTAACTACAAGAATAGAGACTCTTCTTACAGTCGGTGCTTTGATCCTTTCCTGTGAGACCAGCATTAGTTTCCGATACACCACTGCAAGTTCAATGTATTCCTTGGACATTCACATTGACGATGAAACACTGATATTACATCGGAATTAAATACAAAAGGCACAATGCCGCCTTAAATGCAAGAAGAGTGAGACACCTTAGAGTCTGTGCTTTGATCCCTTCCTATGAGACCAGTATTAGTTTCCGATAAACCACTGCAGGATCAATGTATTCCGTTTATATACACATTGACGATGAAACACCGAAATTACATTGGAATGAAATACAAAGGCACAATGCTGCCTTAAGTGCAAGAAGATTGAGACTTCTTAGAGTCAGTGCTTTGATCCTTTCCGATGAGACCAGTATTACTTTCCGATACAACACAGCAGGTTCAATGTATTCCTATTACATACACATTGACGATGAAACACTGATATTACTTCGGAATTAAATACAAAAGGCACAATGCCGACTTAAGTGCAAGAAGATTGAGACTTCTTAGAGTCCGTGCTTTGATCCTTTCCGAGCAGACCAGTATTAGTTTCCATACACTACTGCAGGTTCAATGTATTCCTTTTAAATACACATTGACGATGAAACACAGAAATTACATCGGAATTAAATACAAAAGGCTCAATGCCGCCTTAAATCCTAGAAGAGTGAGACTTCATTAGAGTCTGTGCTTTGATCCTTTCCTATGAGACCAGTATTAGTTTCCGATAGACCACTGCAGGGTCAATTTATTCCTTGGACCTTCACATTGGCGATGAAACACAGAAATCGCATCGGAATTAAATACCAAAGGCACAATGCCGCCTTAAGTACAAGAATAGAGACTCTTCTTATAGTCGGTGCTTTGATTCTTTCCTGTGAGACCAGTATTAGTTTCCGATACACCACAGCAGGTTCAATGTATTCCTTGGACATTCACATTGACGATGAAACACTGAAATTACATCGGAATTAAATACAAAAAGCACAATGCCACCTTAAGTGCAAGAAGAGTGAGACTTCTTAGAGTCTTTGCTTTGATCCTTTCCTATGAGACCAGTATTAGTTTCCGATACACCACTGCAGGTTCAATGTATTCCGTTTACATACACATTGACGATGAAATACTGAAATTACATCGGAATTAAATACAAAGGCACAATGCCGCCTTAGGTGCAAGAAGAGTGAGACTTCTTAGAGTCTGTGCATTGATCCTTTCCTGTGAGACCAGTATTAGTTTCCGATGCAGCACTGCACGTTCAATGTATTCCTTGGACATTCACATTGACGATGAAACACTGATATTACATCGGAATTAAATACAAAAGGCACAATGCCGCCTTAAATGCAAGAAGAGTGAGACACCTTAGAGTCTGTGCTTTGATCCCTTCCTATGAGACCAGTATTAGTTTCCGATACACCACTGCAGGTTCAATGTATTCGTTTTACGTACACATTGTAAATGAAACACAGAAATTACATCGGAATTAAATACAAAAGGCAAAATGCCGCCTAATGTATAAGAATAGAGACTCTTCTTACAGTCGGTGCTTTGATCCTTTCCCGTGAGGACAGTATTAGTTTCGGATACACTATAAAATAAATAAAATAAATGGATGAATATATATTGTTGTTTTAAATATGTTAATTATTCTATCTGTATGATGGTGATTGTGATTGCAATTGGATTTGCTTATCTGGAGCGTGGACGTTTCATTATTCGTTATCAGACGCTTGATAATGGCTTTTTCGTAAAGGCAATGTTACTCGTAGTTGACCGTGAAATAAAACTGAATAATCGGACTTCGTAATTAAATCGTTTCCAAAGACTGCTGCGGTAGGCGCGGACTCATAATCTAAATCTCAATATTACAATAATTTGCCAGCCATGCCAATACGTCGTATAGAGGTGATTGTCTACTAAACATAAAATAGTTACACAGTTAGTTAAATCAGATATATTCAATGAATAAGCCTACAGTTCATAATCCTACTTACTTTTATAAATATAAATTCTTTACAGAATCGAGTGCCTAGTGTGGTTGCAACTCGCAGTATTCTTCTACAACATGAAATATGGCGGTGTGCCAGACAATAAAATAAAATACGTGCTTCTCGCACCACTTCAACCAGAGCTCTCCTTTTCTTAATCAAACATAAGAGTAACGTAATTGTGCTTTTGTTTTATCAGCGACACAGCGCTGCAGTTGTGTGCCATAGGCTTTATTTATTTGTCACTGATTATTTATCTAATTAATATTTCGCGTTTCCGAGGAAACTCACGTTCGGCATGCAAATGTGCCTTTATATTGCCCCCTCAATTGCGAGGCGAAAGGACACACCTGCAGGCGAGCAATTCACCTAAAGGCACAAGAAAATCTAAGTTATCTACAACTATTTATATGACTTACATTACACATTATACACATTATATACAAAATTTGAATGACGCGGGTGCGCCGTAATAGTTCTTATGTTGGCAGATAGAGTGCGCGCATGCGCAGAAGCGTCTGTGTAACTGCGGCACTGCCGTTATTTCGTACAGTTAGATCACGCGGCACAGTATTGCAGTTCATATTGTTCGTGTGCGCGCGTTTTTCAGTCGTTGCACAAAGAAAATATTCAACCAAGATTACATATGAAGACTACATTCTATGACAGGTAACTTAGTTTTAAATTTACAATATTTGTTATAACACAATACAACTTAGATTGTTGAATGTTCTTAGTTACATAGTATTGTTTTGAAATACCTCAAAGAAAAATGTCCGTATTTTTCAGGTGCGTTGACCTATACACATCGTGTCGTTATTACAGTTCATATTCATCCGCTGCACAATAATTTTTTACAGGTTAGTAATGTCGTGGTAAAGTTTTTTTTTATCACAGTAACATCGTTGTATAACAACGTGATTAATACATAAGCGTGTCCATTTCTCATTTCCATTATAGTCATAGTGATGCAGTTCGTTGTGACTAAAAGCATTGCTTATTACAGATCAGACGTGACCCGTCGAGTAATTGGTCCACGTGCAGTTCGTTTTTTACATTCCGTGGAAGCTTGGTTTCAGAACCTCGGACGGCACATAGCTGGCGTTGATCCTTGGACAGTCCAGGTAAGAGTGTCCGTCACATTTCGAGAACATTTCATTCCCTGAAGTTCCAACCAAAATTCTTCCACCCGTCGTGTTGTTTTCTGGACAGGCACTTTGTGTCCATTTAATCCAGTTAACATCTTGAAGTTGGGTACTGTAGTAATGTCACTAGACGATGCACGAATTATGCACTTCACATTTTCAGTTTTTTGCTGAATATAGCTCACCTAAATGTTCGTAGTTATTAATCAAGGAAATCGTTCATCGCGTTCACATAGATACGCTACATAATGAATGGCATTAACAGTTTCTTTCACATAGGTTTCCGCGTAGTTGCAGAGTTAGTAATGTTCGTTAATGTCCGTAAACAGTGGTTCACTATGCAATGTATTTTTGGCACTCGTTTTGTTCAAATTTTTACATAGTAACAGTTACACTATACATCAGTTAAAAAAATAAGTAATTATACATACACACGTCACATATTTTCTTAGCATAAACATAATATAGTTGCACATAAACATGTTTACATCATCATTACATCGCTATAGGTTATTACATTGTGTCACATTTGATTACATGAATTGCAGATATTTACATCCTCTTTAGCGGTTTTGCTGGGATATTATCGATGGTTTTTTTTTGTGATGTCATCTGAAATTAAGATAGGTTAGACACAACATTCATTACATCAGTAGGCAAGACCAGGCGTTTTCACTACTCAATAAATATTCAAAATAGTAAGAGAGAGAAAATGTTCGATTCCTCGCGTTTTGTGCGTGTGTGTAGAGTGTCTGTGTGGCCTTGACTACTGATAGATGCTTTTCGTGTTGAGAGATGTGCGTCTAATCTATTTCTCAAAGTAAAAGATCGCTTCACAGATGACGTCTGTCAGTTCGTCAGGTGTCACACCAAGTCAGTGGTACCTTCAGTAACAAATGTTTCGTGAAAAATTAATATGTCATCCACTGCTACGTAATCATAAATTTTACTTTAATATTCCGTCTTTCAGGTGGAGGCGCGCGCTGAAAGAAGAGTTCTTCTGTCTTCAACTGCGTCACTGGAACCGCTGAAATGAAAATTTCTATACTACTTATTATCTGTGTTGTAACAACAGAGTTTTTCGAGTTGCTTAGCAATATTTTGATGGGTATGACCTTGACATTATTCAGCATGAAATGCTCTAAGATCTCGGTGTGCGTATAGCCCTATAATTTTGTTAGTTCTAGGATGTTGTAACAGATACGCACCAGGATGCGGTATGTTAACAATTATATAAGGTCCTTCATATAGCAGACGCCACTTAGCGTTGCGTCGTTTGAGTGCTACAGATTTATGATGAGTACGAAGTAGTACAAGCATTCCTACCTCGAATTTTTGTTTTCTTTTTATTATGTTTCTGTGATGTATGTTTCGTATTTGTGCGTGATGTGTCAATGTAGTCAATACTTCTTTTATTTTCTGTTCAGGTGTGATTTCCATGTCTGACAACTTAGGTAATGGTTCTATCCACTGATCGTTCTGTTTGCAATTGAACATGATCTCGTTAGGTGTGTAATTCGTATCGTAAATATTCAAGTTATTGTGTACGTCTTCGAAAAGACTTAGGTAGGACACCCAATTAGTATGTTTTGATGAAATACAGGTCCTCATGAATCGATTTAATTCTCCGAAGAGTCTCTCAGTCTCGTTACATTGTGGACTAAACCTCGAAATAAATATACTTTTGATGTTATTGTCCTTCAAGAAATTTCTCCATTTGTACCCAGAGTAGTATGCTGCATTATCTGATAGAATTTCTTTAGGTTTTCCCACGTGCGTCAGGTAATCACTTGAGAATCTTTGTATTATAGCATTTGCAGTGGCGGATTTTAAAGCATAAAGTTTTACATGTTTAGAAAATATATCGTAAAAAGCTAAGATATATTTGACGCCTCCAGAGCTTGCTGAATGCGGTCCACTGATGTCAGTACACAGAATTTCCAGGGGTTTACTAGGTAAAATAGAATGTAAATCTGTTTTTGTGGATAAATTCTGAGGTTTTGATTTTTGACATATGACACATGTTTTTAGTTCCCTGTAAATTTTTCTTCTCATATTGCTAAAATAACAGTATGTGCTGAGCTTTGCCAAACACTTTTTCGTCCCATAATGACCCCAAACTAAGTGTGTGTGCCAAATTAGATTACGTTCAGACTCTTTGGGAATGCATACACACCAGTTAGTAGCATTTGGATGTCGGCGGTAAAATAACACATCGTTGTGTAACTTGTAATACTTAGTCAAAGGATGATTGTGTTTTTCTACCAGTAATGTTATTATCTTATACCAGTGAGGATCAGATTTTTGTAATTCAGCCATGTTTCTGCACATATCAATATAATATTGGTGATACTGCTTGTCTTGCATTAAGAGAATCCTGTAGTCATTTATATTTTCTAAGTCACTGTTGGTATCATTCATACCTTGTGGAAGTCTAGACAAAGTGTCTGCAATGGTGTTGTCCTTACCTCTTATGTACTTAATTTCAAAAGAGTAGTTCTGAAGTGTAACTGCCCATCGTGATAGTCTAGGATGTACAAGTTTACAAGTTAACAAAAATGTCAGGGCCTGGTGATCGGTGTAAATTACCGTATGTTTTCCAAATAAATAATAATTGAATTTCTTGAATGCCTATACTATGGAAAGTGTTTCTAACTCAGTAGTGGAGTATGTACGCTCACATTCAGTTAGAGTGCGACTCGCAAACCCAATAATACTTATCTGTTCCTCCTCTTTTTTCTTTACAACTTGAAATAAGCAACAGCCCAAGCCAGTAAGTGAAGCGTCACAAGTCATACAAAAATCTAAATTGAAATCTGGATGGCTCAATATGTTAGCATTCACTAAAGCATGTTTAATTGTATTATAGTCATTCTGGCACTGTTCCGACCAGATCCAAACTTGATTCTTTCTGAGTAGATTTAGCAGATGTTTACTGTTCAAAAGTGGTTGTGGCAAAAAACGTCTGAAAAATGAACATAGCCCAAGGAATGATTTTAACTGCTTTTTAGTTCGAGGGCTAGGAAAGTTTCTGATAGCATCTAATTTATTGGGATCCGGGCGTATGCCCTGTGAATTAATGATATGTCCTAAATACTTTATCTCACTGCAACCAAATTTTGATTTTCTTAGGTTGGCTGTGACTCCAGCTTGTGCAAATTTTTCTAAAATTCTTTGAAGTGTGTCAACGTGTTCATTCCAAGATCGTGTAGCTATCAGTATATCATCTACATAGTGTGTGACTGTCTCAACTAAATCGTCGCCAAGCACGGTATCCAGGGCTGTAATGAATACCCCCGAGCTGACATTCAGTCCGAAGGGTACAACACAAAAGTGATAGGTTCGCCCCCCGAACATAAATGCAGTATATTTCCGAGAATCAGGAGTGATACCCACCTGCCAAAACGAATTAGCGAGATCTATTGTGGAAAAATATTTTGCATCTAGAAATTTCTGTAATTGCTCTTCTAAATTTTCAGGTTTTGTGTGAACCGGTAAAATTATTTCATTAATAGCTCGTGCGTCTAACACTAACCTAATGCTTCCATTTGATTTTTTGACAACAAGTAGAGGACTACAATAAGGTGAGGTGGATGGTTCAATGACCTTCCAGTCTAACATTTGTTTTAATTCTTGCCACACAGCAGGTCGTTGAGATAACGGTACGTTATATGTCTTATGGTAGAAGATCTTGTGAGGCTTAACTTCAATCTTGTACACATACGTGTTGATAACACGTAATCGTTTGGTAAAAACTTGTAAATATTTGGATAACACTTCCTGTAGTTTTATACGTTCATGTACACTGAGAGCTGTAGCTTCACTTATCTTATGATCAAGCAATGTTTTCAAGTCCATTAGCTCTGTGTCAGATGAGTGTGTCTGCATGTCTTGAATGTCTTTGTCAAGTACTAACTGAACCTTGTACCCTGTACAGTGTTTGTCATGCTTTAGAGTTCTCCTGTCCAAATCAATAATAATTACACTGCTTTTATCATTTAAAATACATTTACCTTTGGAGAAGTCTATAATGCAGTCCTTCTCGCTCATAATATCTATTCCTAATATGCAATTTGTCACAAGGTTTTGTACAACCAGGAATGGCCATTGTACGGTTCCATTACCTATTTTAACGTTTACAAAAACTTGCTTCGTAACCCTACATGACTTATTACCTAGTGCAGTAGTTATTTTACAGTTTTGGGCAGGAAACTCAGGCACAGGTTCAAATTCACACATCTTTTTATAGAAATTAAAGGACAAAACGCTCACAGCTGCACCTGTATCTAGGATAATAGTAGATGGAATCCCACCTACTACACCAGTAGTAGATGCTAAAACAATTTCATTTGTGTTTAAACGACATTGTGTACTGTCTTGTAACAGTTCATATGATATATTGTTATTGTGGTTGTATCTTATAAATGAAACAGGTAGTTTTTGTTTAGAATTACTCGGCATATCATTATTCTGTTGTTCAAGTGTGGTGTCAAATAACTGATTAACATTGAAGTCGCCCCCCAAGAATTCTTCAGCCACGACCTGGGGCAAAGTAGTGACTGTTTCTAGTTTGTTGGATTATCATTTGTACTAGGTACTGACACAGATTGAGGTTGTGCATCAGGTGTCATTTCTATTATATTCACATTCGGATATTGCCTATTATGATCTCCAAACTTTTGCGGTTGTTGTTGCTGTTGCGCATTATAACTTACCTGTCGGTCGTAAGGTATGCTCCAATTTTGACCTGGTGGCTGCTGTGGTAAAGCAGAGTTTGAATGAAAGTACTGATCGTTACGAGTCCAACCTTGATGCTGTCCTGGCTCGTAGTTATTATTATTTCTATTTCTGTTTGTGTTTTTGTTATTACCTTTGTATCCGTTGTTACCGTTGTAGTTATTACCGCGGTGCCTTTTGTATGGATTGCCGCATGAAATGTTATTACTGTTGTAACTATTGTTTGCATTGGAATACGCGTGTTGATTTTGATTTCCGTACTGAGACGGCATGTGAGTTTGCTGTTTTTGCTGTACCGCGTATCCAACTGTGGGCGCGCCAGAATTGATTTGGCAAGCCTGCATGTTTTGCATACCACTAGTGTAAACATCGTGGCTGCTGTTTTGCCGCGCGAAGCGCTGATCTTCAGGTAACATGTCAACCGAATCTAAAGCTGTTAAAAAATAATCTGAATCGTCATCCGGGATATGTAGGAGTTTTTCTTTAATGTTGAAAGGCAATTTGGCCTTCAACGCACGGAGTATATCACGCGTTGCGACTGGTTCGTCTAAAAAATGTCCCATGTTCAAGTATTTTTCAAAATATCTGCGTAAGTTACCATTTTTACTGTTAAAAGTTTCAGGTACTAAAATTTGTCTTCTGAGTCGCTCCTGGACGGATTGCGACCAGAATTTGTTCAGAAAAGCACGCTCAAACTCACTGTACATGGTACATACGTCAGCTTGACTGTATGCCCAGACAGCTGCATCGCCTTGGATGTAACCGACAATATATGATATCTTTTTCCGGTCACTCCAAGTGCGTCGAAATGCGTTACTAAAAGATTTAAGAAAAATCACCGGATGAATGGTTCGTTTTTCTGGGATAAAAATCTGAAATTGCCTGTGTTTCATTAAGCTTTCATCTTCCTTCGCATTGTGATATGGATTTATTCCACTGTAATTACTGGTATGTTCAGCTGGCGAGTAATTACGATAATGTTGCTGTGGTTTACCATGATAATAGCTTGTGTTTGTGTTTCCACATCGTGGTATGTGTTGTAGTCGTGGTGTGTTTTGTTCTTGTGTATTTGTCGTGTGCGGAATGTTTGTATCATACTCGAATGTATATTGGTTTCTGAACTGTACATTTTGACTGATATTTTCGTTACATTCAGACTGTAGTTGATCGGTGAATTGTCTCATGGGTGCAGTGACGGATTGTACTGCGTCACTGATCAGCTGTTTGTTATTAGTAATGTATTGCGCTACGGAGTCGTGCATAATTGTTGGTAAATTTTCACGTAATCATCTATCAAAATGTTTGTCTTTGTTCTCAACCCAATCATGAAATTCTTTATTAATATTTTGAAAATGAGCTGTGGCATCTGATTGTAAGATGTCAGTCAGGTCTTGTTCAACATTGTCAAATTTATTCTGTACGTCAATAATTCGTTTTTCAAGATAGTCATGTACTGAAGGATATGTTTGAATTTGTTCAGTAAGAACTTCACACGTGACATTAAGGTTTTTTACTTGTGTCTGTAAAAGTGCTACGTCAGTTGTAGTCTGTTCTTGTCTCGTATTGAGCTGGGAAAATTTAGTACTGAGTTCAGTCATCTGTTTGGTCAGTGTGGCGTCTATAATGTTCCACACGCTTACATAAAGTGTCATTACCTATCTTGATTGCTATGAGATCAGATTTGATTTCGTCGTTTTGTGTTTTTAACTGTTCATTTTGTGTCTCTAATTGTGCCTTTAAGGTTGCCATGTTTTCGGCGTTCTGTTTCCTTATGGTTGCCATATTTTCTGCGTTTTGTTTCACTAGCATTTGTAACATGTCGGCAATGTTTACCGTTTGCAAGGTCTCTGCCCCCGCCGCGTCATTAGACGTGACGTCATGCATTAACATGGGCTCTGATTGAGATTTTGAAATTTTTGTAGTGGACGGCCTATTGTCAAAATTTTCGTCAACACTTGCGTCAATGTTTGATGAATCGTCACTACCGGTTGCTGTCGTAAAGTCATTCTCTAACACTTGTCTCACGTCCGAGTCGGATTGCGTCTGAATAGTACGTCCTTGCTGTTCCATTTTTGCGTATTGTTTTCTAGTTATTACCATGCCACACGTGATATATGTTTCAAGAAAATTTTTGACACTGATTTTAAAATAAAATGTAGTTGAGCATGAATCGCTCGTAGCAACAATGGCTGTCTGTTAATTTAAAAATAGAAACTGAATTTGAGATTATTGGTAATGGCTGCTGGCCATGTTACATGATATCGTACAGAAGTCGGCCATATTGTACACTCGTGTATTGGTATTGTTGCATACGTTATTGTTTAGGGAAAAGTACTGAGAATAAAATTTATCACTGAAACTGTTATGCAGAAAAGAAACACTACAGAATTTACTGAAAAGCTAATACACCGAATTATACGTCTGGTCAAGCCTGCTAATGCAAAAATGCTGCGTCTTACCTTATTTTGCTGGAAGTTTCATTGCGTCTTCCCGCAAAATTTCAGAATTGGAAAATATCTTCAGATTTTGTTATCTCTCGTACATTGACGTCCAGGTCCAGAAAGTTGATTTTTTACATGAAACAAAGAGAACAATGTAACAAATGACAAAATAACAAGTCCGACACGCAGTCGCCAATATAAAATAAATAAAATAAATAATATATATATTGTTATTTTAAATATGTTAATTATTCTATCTGTATGATGGTGATTGTGATTGCAATTGGATTTGCTTATCTGGAGCGTGGACGTTTGATTATTCGTTATCAGACGCTTGACAATGGCTTTTTCATAAAGGCAATATTACTCGTAGTTGACGGTGAAATAAAACTGTATAATCGGACTTCGTAATGAAATCGTTTCCAAAGACTGCTGCGGTAGGTGCGGACTCATAATCTAAATCTCAATATTACAATAATTTGCCAGCCATGCCAATACGTCGTACAGAGGTGATTGTCTACTAAACATAAAAAAGTTACACAGTTAGTTAAATCAAATATATTCAATGAATAAGCCTACAGTTCATAATCCTACTTACTTTTATAAATATAAATTCTTTACAGAATCGAGTGCCTAGTGTGGTTGCAACTCGCAGTATTCTTCTATAACATGAAATATGGCGGTGTGTCAGACAATAAAATAAAATACGTGCTTTCAACACCACTTCAACCAGAGCTCTCTCCTTCTTTAATCAAACATAAGAGTAACGTAATTGTGCTTTTGTTTTATCAGCGACACAGCGCTGCAGTTGTTTGCCATAGGCTTTATTTATTTGTCACTGATTATTTATCTAATTAATATTTCGCGTTTCCGAGGATACTCACGCTCGGCATGCATATGTGCCTTTATAACACCTCTGCAGGTTCAATGTATTCCTTGGACATTCACATTGACGATGAAACACTGAAATTGCATCGGAAATAAATACAAAAGGCACAATGCCGCCTTAAGTGCAAGAAGAGTGAGACTTCTTAGAGTCTGTGCTTTGATCCTTTCCTATGAGACCAGTATTAGTTTCCGATACCCCACTGCACGTTCAGTATATTCCTTGGACCTTCACATTGACGATGAAACACTGATATTACTTCGGAATTAAATACAAAAGGCACAATGCCGCCTTAAGTGCAAGAAGATTGAGACTTCTTAGAGTCAGTGCTTTGATCCTTTCCGATGAGACCAGAATTAGTTTCCGATACACCACTGCAGGTTCAATGTATTCCTTTTACATACACATTGACGATGAAACACTGAAATTACATCGGAATTAAATACAAGAAGTACAATGCCGACTTAAGTATAAGAATAGAGACTCTTCTTACTGTCTGTGCTTTGATCCTTTACTATGTGACCAGTATTAGTTTCCGATACACCACATCATATTCAATGTATTTCTTCTACATACACATTGACGATGTAGCACTGAAATTACATCGGAATTAAATACAAAAGGCAAAATGCCGCCTTAAGTACAAGAATAGAGACTCTTCTTGCAGTCTGAGCTTTGATCCTTTCCTGTGAGACCAGTATTAGTTTCCGATACACCACTGCACGTTCAATGTATTACTTGGACATTCACATTGACGATGAAACACTGAAATTACTTCGAAACTAAATACAAAAGGCACAATGTCGCCTTAAGTGCAAAAAGAGTGAGACTTCTTAGAGTCTGTGCTTTGATCCTTTCCTATGAGACCAGTATTAGTTTCCGATACACCACTGCAGGTTCGATGTATTCCTTTTACATACACATTGACGATGAAACACTGAAATTACATCTGATTTAAATACAAAAGGCACAATGCCGCCTTAAGTGCAAGAAGAGTGAGACTTCTTAGAGTCTGTGCTTTGATCTTTTCCTATGAGACCAGTATTAGTTTCCGATACACCACTGCAGGTTCAATGTATTCCTTGGACATTCATATGGACGATGAAACACTGAAATAACATCGGAATTAAATACAAAAGGCACAATGCTGCCTTAAGTGCAAGAAGAGTGAGACTTCTTAGAGTCGGTGCTTTGATCCTTTCCTATGAGACCAGTATTAGTTTCCGATACACCATTGCACGTTCAATGTATTCCTTGGACATTCACATTGACGATGAAACACTGAAATTACATCGGAATTAAATACAAAAGGCACAATGTCGCCTTAAGTGCAAGCAGAGTGAGACTCCTTAGAGTCTGTGCTTTGATTCTTTCGTATGAGACCAGTATTAGTTTCCGATAACCCACTGCAGGTTCAATGTATTCCGTTTACACACACATTGACGATGAAACACTGAAATTACATCTGAATTAAATACAAATGGCACAATGCCGCCTTAAGTGCCAGAAGAGTGAGACTTCTTAGTGTCTGTGCTTTGATCCTTTCCTATGAGACCAGTATTAGTTTCCGATACACCACTGCAGGTTCAATGTATTCCTCTTAAATACACATTGACGTAGAAACACTGAAATTACATCGGAATTAAATACAAAAGGCACAATTCCGCCTTAAATCCTAGAAGAGTGAGACTTCATTAGAGTCTGTGCTTTGATCCTTTCCTATGAGACCAGTATTACTTTCCGATACACCACTGCAGGGTCAATGTATTCCTTGGACCTTCACATTGGCGATGAAACACAGAAATCGCATCGGAATTAAATACAAAAGGCACAATGCCGCCTTAAGTACAAGAATAGAGACTCTTCTTATAGTCGGTGCTTTGATCCTTTCCTGTGAGACCAGTATTAGTTTCCGATACACCACTGCAGGTTCAATGTATTCCTTGGACATTCACATTGACGATGAAACACTGAAATCACATCGGAATTAAATACAAAAAGCACAATGCCACCTTAAGTGCAAGAAGAGTGAGACTTCTTATAGTCTTTGCTTTGATCCTTTCCTATGAGACCAGTATTAGTTTCCGATACACCACTGCAGGTTCAATGTATTCCGTTTACATACACATTGGCGATGAAACACTGAAATTACATTGGAATTAAATACAAAGGCACAATGCCGCCTTAGGTGCAAGAAGAGTGAGACTTCTTAGAGTCTGTGCATTGATCCTTTCCTGTGAGACCAGTATTAGTGTCCGATACAGCACTGCACGTTCAATGCATTCCTTGGACCTTCACATTGGCGATGAAACACAGAAGTCGCATCGGAATTAAATACAAAAGGCACAATGCCGCCTTAAGTACAAGAATAGAGACTCTTCTTATAGTCGGTGCTTTGATCCTTTCCTGTGAGACCAGTATTAGTTTCGGATACACCACTGCAGGTTCAATGTGTTCCTTTGACATTCACATTGACGATGATAGACTGAAATTGCATCGGAATTAAATACAAAAGGCACAATGCCGCCTTAAGTGCAAGAAGAGTGAGACTTCTTAGAGTCTGTGCTTTGATCCTTTCCTATGAGAACAGTATTAGTTTCCGAACACCCACTGCAGGTTCAATGTATTCCGTTTACATACACATTGACGATGAAACACTGAAATTACATCGGAATTAAATACAAAAGGCATAATGCCGCCCTAAGTGCAAGAAGAGTGAGACTTCTTAGTGTCTGTGCTTTGATCCTTTCCTATGAGACAAGTATTAGTTTCCGATACACCACTGCAGGTTCAATGTATTCCTTGGACATTCACAGTAACGATGAAACACTGAAATTACATCGTAATTAAATACAAAAGGCACAATACCGCATTAAATGCAAGTAGAGTGAGACTTATTACAGTCTGCGCTTTGATACTTTCCTATGAGACCAGTATTAGTTTCCGATACACCACTGCAGGTTCAATGTAATCCTTTTACATACACATTGACGATGAAACACTGAAATTACATCGGAATTGAATACAAAAGGCACAATGACGCCTTAAGTACAAGAATAGAGACTCTTCTTACAGTTAGAGCTTTGATCCTTTCCTGTGAGACCAGTATTAGTTCCCGATACACCACTGCACGTCCAATGAATTCCTTGGACATTCACATTGACGGTGAAACACTGAAATTACTTCGTAATTAAATACAAAAGGCACAATGCCGCCTTAAGTGCAAGAAGAGTGAGACTTCTTAGAGTCTGTGCTTTGATCCTTTCCTATGAGACCAGTATTAGTTTCCGATACAACACTGCAGGTTCTATGTATTCCTTTTACATACACATCGACGATGAAACACTGAAATTACATCGGAATTAAATACAAAAGGCACAATGCCGCCTTAAGCGCAAGAAGAGTGAGACTTCTTAGAGTCTGTGCTTTGATCCTTTCCTATGAGACCAGTATTAGTTTCCGATACACCACTGCAGGTTCAATGTATTCCGTTTACATACACATTGACGATGAAACACTGAAATTACATCGGAATTAAATACAAATGGACCAATGCCACAATAAGTGCAAGAAGAGTGAGATTTCTTATTGTCTGTGCTTTGATTCTTTCCTATGAGACCAGTATTAGTTTCCGATACACCACTGCAGTTTCAATGTATTGCTTTTACATACACATTGACGATGATACACTGAAATTACATCGTAATTAAATACAAAAGGCACAATACCGCATTAAATGCAAGTAGAGTGAGACTTATTACAGTCTGCGCTTTGATACTTTCCTATGAGACCAGTATTAGTTTCCGATACACCACTGCAGGTTCAATGTAATCCTTTTACATACACATTGACGATGAAACACTGAAATTACATCGGAATTGAATACAAAAGGCACAATGACGCCTTAAATGCAAGAAGAGTGAGACTTCTTAGAGTCTGTGCTTTGATCCTTTCCTATGAGACCAGTATTAGTTTCCGATACACCACTGCAGGGTCAATGAATTCCTTGGAGCTTCACATTGACGATGAAACACAGAAATCGCATCGGAATTAAATACAAAAGGCACAATGCCGCCTTAAGTACAAGAATAGAGACTCTTCTTACAGTCGGAGGTTTGATCGTTTCCCGTGAGACCAGTATTAGTTTCGGATACACCACTGCAGCTTCAGTGTATTCCTTGGACATTCACATTGACGATGAAACACTGAAATTGCATCGGAACTAAATACAAAAGGCACAATGCCGAATTAAGTGCAAGAAGAGTGAGACTTCTTAGAGTCTGTGCTTTGATCCTTTCCTATGAGACCAGTATTAGTTTCCGATAACCCACTGCAGGTTCAATGTATTCCGTTTACATACACATTGACGATGAAACACTGAAATTACATCGGAATTAAAAACAAGAGGCACAATGCCGCCTTAAGTACAAGAATAGAGACTCTTCTTACAGTCGATGCTTTGATCCGTTCCTGTGAGACCAGTATTAGTTTCCGATACACCACTGCTGGTTCAATGTATTCCTTGGACATTCTTAATTACGATGAAACACTGAAATTACATCGGAATTAAATACAAAAGGCTCAATGCCACCTTAAGTGCAAGGAGAGTGAGACTTCTTAGAGTCTGTGCTTTCCTATGAGACCAGTATTAGGTTCCGATACATCACTGCAGGTTCAATGTATTCCGTTTACGTACACATTGACGATGAAACACTGAAATTACATCGGAATTAAATACAAAAGGCACATTGTCGCCTTAAGTGCAAGAAGAGTGAGACTTCTTAGAGTCTGTGCATTGATCCTTTCCTGTGAGACCAGTATTAGTTTCCGATACACTACTGCACGTTCAATGTATTCTGTGGACCTTCACATTGACGATAAAACACTGATGTAATTTCGGAATTAAATACAAAAGGCACAATGCCGCCATAAGTGCAAGAAGAGTGAGACTTCTTATAGTCTGTGCTTTGATCCATTCCTATGACACCAGTATTACTTTTCGATACACCACTGCAGGTTGAATGTATTCCATTTACATACACATTGATGACGAAACACTGAAATTACGTCGGAATTAAATACAAAAGGCACAATGCCGCCTTAAGTGCAAGAAGCGTGAGACTTCTTAGAGTCTGTGCTTTGATCCTTTCCTATGACACCATTATTAGTTTCCGATAACCCACTGCAGGTACAATGTATTCCGTTTACATACACATTGACGATGAAACACTGAAATTACATCGGAATTAAATACAAAAGGCACTATGCCGCCTTAAATGCAAGAAGAGTGTGACTTCTTAGAGTCTGTGCTTTGATCCTTTTCTATGAGACCAGTACTAGTTTCCGATACACCACTGCAGGTTCAATGTATTCCGTTTACATACACATTGACGATGAAACTCTGAAATTACATCGGAATTAAATACAAAAGGCACAATGCCGCCTTAAGTGCAAGAAGAGTGAGACTTCTTAGAGTCTGTGCTTTGATCCTTTCCTGTCAGACCAGTGTTGGTTTCCGATACACCACTACTGGTTCAATGTATTCCTTGGTCCTTCACATTGACGATGAAACACTGAAATTACATCGGAATTAAATAAAAAAGGCACAACGCCGCCTTAAGTGCAAGAAGAGTGAGATTTCTTAGAGTCTGTGCTTTGATCCTTTCCTATGAGACCAGTATTAGTTTCCGATACACCACTGCAGGTTCAATGTATTTCTTGGACATTCACATTGACGATGAAACACTGAAATTACATCGTAATTAAATACAAAAGGCACAATGCCGCCTTAAGTGCAAGAAGAGCGAGACTACTTAGAGTCTGTGCTTTCATCCTTTCCTATGAGACCATTATTAGTTTCCGATAACCCACTGCAGGTTCAATGTATTCCGTTTACATACAAATTGACGATAAAACACTGAAATTACATCGGACTTAAATTCAAAAGGCACTATGCCGCCTTAAATGCAAGAAGAGTGTGACTTCTTAGACTCTGTGCTTTGATCCTTTCCTATGAGACCAGTATTAGCTTCTGATAACCCACTGCAGGTTCAATGTATTCCGTTTACATACATATTGACGATGAAACACTGAAATTACATCGGAATTAAATACAAAAGGCACAATGCCGCCGTAACTGCAAGAAGATTGAGACTTCATAGAGTCTGTGCTTTGATCCTTTCCTATGAGACCAGTTTTAGTTTCCGATACACCACTGCAGGTTCAATGTATTCCTTGGTCCTTCACATTGACGATGAAACACTGAAATCACTTCGGAATTAACTACAAAAGCCACAATGCCGCCTTAAGTGCAAGAAGATTGAGACTTCATAGAGTCTGTGCTTTGATCCTTTCCTATGAGACCAGTTTTAGTTTCCGATACTGCAGGTTCGATGTATTCCTTGGACCTTCACATTGGCGATGAAACACAGAAATCGCATCGGAATTATACACAAAAGCCACAATGCCGCCTTAACTATAAGAATAGAGACTCGTCTTACAGTCGGTGCTTTGATCCTTTCCTGTGAGTCCAGTATTAGTTTCCGATACACCACTTCAGGTTCAATGAATTCCTTGGACATTCACATTGACGATGAAACACTGAAATTGCATCGGAATTAAATACAAAAGGCACAATGCCGCCTTAAGTGCAAGAAGTGTGAGACTTCTTAGAGTCTGTGCTTTGATCCCTTCCAATAAGACCAGTATTAGTTTCCGATACCCCCCGGCAGGTTCTATGTATTCCGTTTACATACTCATTGACGATGAAACACTGAAATTACATCGGAATTAAATACAAAAGGCACAATGCCGCCCTACGTGCAAGCAGAGTGAGACTCCTTAGTGTCTGTGCTTTGATACTTTCCTATGAGACTAGTATTAGTTTCCGATAACCCACGGCAGGTTCAATGTATTCCGTTTACATACACATTGACGATGAAACACTGAAATTACATCGGAATTAAATACAAAAGGCACAATGCCGCCCTAAGTGCAAGAAGAGTGATACTCCTTAGTGTCCGTGCTTTGATCCTTTCCTGTGAGACCAGTATTAGTTTCCGATACACAACTGCAGGGTCAATGTATTCCTTGGACCTTCACATTGACGTTGAAACACAGAAATCGCATCGGAATTAAAAATAAAGGCACAAGGCCGCCTGAAGTAAAAGAATAGAGACTCTTCTTACAGTCGGTGCTTCGATCCTTTCCTTTGAGACCAGTATTAGTTTCCGATACACCACTGCTGGTTCAATGTATTCCTTGGACATTCATAATTACGATGAAATACTGAAATTACATCGGAATTAAATACAAAAGGCACAATGCCGCCTTAAGTGCAAGGAGAGTGAGACTTCTTAGAGTCTGTGCTCTCCTATGAGACCAGTACTAGATTCCGATACACCACTGCAGGTTCAATGTATTCCTTGGACCTTCACATTAACGATGAAACACAGAAATCGCATCGGAATTAAATACAAATGCCACAATGCCGCCTTAACTATAAGAATAGAGACTCTTCTTACAGTCGGTGCTTTGATCCTTTCTTGTGAGTCCAGTATTAGTTTCTGTTACAACACTGAAGGTTCAATTTATTCCTTGGACATTCACATTGACGATGAAACACTGAAATTACATCGGAATTAAATACAAAAGGCACAATGCCACCTTAAGTGCAAGAAGAGTGAGACCTCTTAGAGTCTGTGCTTTGATCCTTTCCTGTGAGATAAGTTTTAGTTTCCGATACACTACTGCAGGTTCAATGTATTCCTTGGTCCTTCACATTGACGATGAAACACTGAAATTACTTCGGAATTAAATACAAAAGCCACAATGCCGCCTTAAGTGCAAGAATAGAGACACTTCTTACAGTCGGTGCTTTGAGCATTCCCTGTGAGACCAGTATTAGTTTCCGATATACCACTGCAGGTTCAATGTATTCCTTGCACCTTCACAATGACGATGAAACACAGAAATCGCATCGAAATTAAATACAAATTTCAAAACGCCGCCTTCATTACAAGAATAGAGGCTCTTCTTACAGTCGGTGCTTTGATCTTTTCCTGTGAGACCAGTATTAGTTTCCAACACACGACTGCAGGTTCAATGTATCCTTGGACATACATATTGACGATGAAACACTGAAATTCCATCGGAATTAAATACAAATGGCACATTGCCGCCTTAAGTGCAAGAAGAGTGAGACTTCTTTGAGTCTGTGCTTTGATCCTTTGGTGTGAGACCAGTATTAGTTTCCGATACACCACTGCATGTTCAATGTATTCCTTGGACATTCACATTGACGATGAAACACTGAAATTACATCGGAATTAAATACAAAAGGCACAATGCCGCCTTAAGTGCAAGAAGAGTGAGACTTCTTAGAGTCTGTGTTTTGATCCTTTCCTGTGAGATATGTTTTAGTTTCCGATACACTACTGCAGGTTCAATGTATTCCTTGGTCCTTCACATTGACGATGAAACACTGAAATTACTTCGGAATTAAATACAAAAGCCACAATGCCGCCTTAAGTGCAAGAAGAGTGGGACTATTTTGAGTCTGTGCTTTAATACTTTCCTGCGAGACCAGTATTAGTTTCCGATACACCACTGCAGGTTCAATGCATTCCTTGGACCTTCACATTGATGATGAAACACAGAAATCGCATCGGAATTAAATACAAATGGCACAGTGCCGCCTTAAGTACATGAATAGAAGCTCTTCTTACAGTCGGAGCTTTGAGCATTCCCTGTGAGACCAGTATTAGTTTCCGATACACCACTGCAGGTTCAATGTATTCCTTGCACCTTCACATTGACGATGAAATACAGAAATCGCATCGAAATTAAATACAAAACTCATAACGCCGCCTTAATTACAAGAATAGAGACTCTTCTTACAGTCGGTGCTTTGATCTTTTCCTGTGAGACCAGTATTAGTTTCCGACACACCACTGCAGGTTCAATGTATCCTTGGACATACACATTGATAATGAAACACTGAAATTCCATCAGAATGAAATACAAATGGCACATTGCCGCCTTAAGTGCAAGAAGAGTGAGACTTCTTAGAGTCTGTGCTTTGATCCTTTAGTGTGAGACCAGTATTAGTTTCCGATACACCACTGCATGTTCAATGTATTCCTTGGACCTACACATTGACGATGAAATACCGAAATCGCATCGGAATTAAATACAAAATACACAATGCCGCCTTAAGTACAAGAATAGATACTCTTCTTACAGTCTGTGCTTTGATCTTTCCCTGTGAGACCAGTATTAGTTTCCGATACACCACTGCAGGTTCAATGTATTCCTTGGACATACACATTGACGATGAACAACTGAAATTACATCGGAATTAAATACAAAAGGCACAATGCCGCCATAAGTGCAAGCAGAGCGAGACTTATTACAGTCCGTGCTTTGATCCTTTCCTGTGAGACCAGTATTAGTTTCCGATACACCACTGCAGGTTCAATGTATTCCATGGACCTACACATTGACGATGAAACACCGAAATCGCATCGGAATTAAATACAAAATACACAACGCCGCCATAATTACAAGAACAGAGACTCACCTAACAGTCGGTGCTTTGATCTTTTCCTGTGAGACCTGTATTAGATTCCGATACACCACTGCTGGTTCAATGTATTCCGTTTACATACACATTGACGATGAAACACTGAAATTACATCGGAATTAAATACAAAAGGCACTATGCCGCCTTAAATGCAAGAAGAGTGTGACTTCTTAGAGTCTGTGCTTTGATCCTTTTCTATGAGACCAGTACTAGTTTCCGATACACCACTGCAGGTTCAATGTATTCCGTTTACATACACATTGACGATGAAACTCTGAAATTACATCGGAATTAAATACAAAAGGCACAATGCCGCCTTAAGTGCAAGAAGAGTGAGACTTCTTAGAGTCTGTGCTTTGATCCTTTCCTGTCAGACCAGTGTTGGTTTCCGATACACCACTACTGGTTCAATGTATTCCTTGGTCCTTCACATTGACGATGAAACACTGAAATTACATCGGAATTAAATAAAAAAGGCACAACGCCGCCTTAAGTGCAAGAAGAGTGAGATTTCTTAGAGTCTGTGCTTTGATCCTTTCCTATGAGACCAGTATTAGTTTCCGATACACCACTGCAGGTTCAATGTATTTCTTGGACATTCACATTGACGATGAAACACTGAAATTACATCGTAATTAAATACAAAAGGCACAATGCCGCCTTAAGTGCAAGAAGAGCGAGACTACTTAGAGTCTGTGCTTTCATCCTTTCCTATGAGACCATTATTAGTTTCCGATAACCCACTGCAGGTTCAATGTATTCCGTTTACATACAAATTGACGATGAAACACTGAAATTACATCGGACTTAAATTCAAAAGGCACTATGCCGCCTTAAATGCAAGAAGAGTGTGACTTCTTAGACTCTGTGCTTTGATCCTTTCCTATGAGACCAGTATTAGCTTCTGATAACCCACTGCAGGTTCAATGTATTCCGTTTACATACATATTGACGATGAAACACTGAAATTACATCGGAATTAAATACAAAAGGCACAATGCCGCCGTAACTGCAAGAAGATTGAGACTTCATAGAGTCTGTGCTTTGATCCTTTCCTATGAGACCAGTTTTAGTTTCCGATACACCACTGCAGGTTCAATGTATTCCTTCGTCCTTCACATTGACGATGAAACACTGAAATCACTTCGGAATTAACTACAAAAGCCACAATGCCGCCTTAAGTGCAAGAAGATTGAGACTTCATAGAGTCTGTGCTTTGATCCTTTCCTATGAGACCAGTTTTAGTTTCCGATACTGCAGGTTCGATGTATTCCTTGGACCTTCACATTGGCGATGAAACACAGAAATCGCATCGGAATTATACACAAAAGCCACAATGCCGCCTTAACTATAAGAATAGAGACTCGTCTTACAGTCGGTGCTTTGATCCTTTCCTGTGAGTCCAGTATTAGTTTCCGATACACCACTTCAGGTTCAATGAATTCCTTGGACATTCACATTGACGATGAAACACTGAAATTGCATCGGAATTAAATACAAAAGGCACAATGCCGCCTTAAGTGCAAGAAGTGTGAGACTTCTTAGAGTCTGTGCTTTGATCCCTTCCAATAAGACCAGTATTAGTTTCCGATACCCCCCGGCAGGTTCTATGTATTCCGTTTACATACTCATTGACGATGAAACACTGAAATTACATCGGAATTAAATACAAAAGGCACAATGCCGCCCTACGTGCAAGCAGAGTGAGACTCCTTAGTGTCTGTGCTTTGATACTTTCCTATGAGACTAGTATTAGTTTCCGATAACCCACGGCAGGTTCAATGTATTCCGTTTACATACACATTGACGATGAAACACTGAAATTACATCGGAATTAAATACAAAAGGCACAATGCCGCCCTAAGTGCAAGAAGAGTGATACTCCTTAGTGTCCGTGCTTTGATCCTTTCCTGTGAGACCAGTATTAGTTTCCGATACACAACTGCAGGGTCAATGTATTCCTTGGACCTTCACATTGACGATGAAACACAGAAATCGCATCGGAATTAAAAATAAAGGCACAAGGCCGCCTGAAGTAAAAGAATAGAGACTCTTCTTACAGTCGGTGCTTCGATCCTTTCCTTTGAGACCAGTATTAGTTTCCGATACACCACTGCTGGTTCAATGTATTCCTTGGACATTCATAATTACGATGAAATACTGAAATTACATCGGAATTAAATACAAAAGGCACAATGCCGCCTTAAGTGCAAGGAGAGTGAGACTTCTTAGAGTCTGTGCTCTCCTATGAGACCAGTACTAGATTCCGATACACCACTGCAGGTTCAATGTATTCCTTGGACCTTCACATTAACGATGAAACACAGAAATCGCATCGGAATTAAATACAAATGCCACAATGCCGCCTTAACTATAAGAATAGAGACTCTTCTTACAGTCGGTGCTTTGATCCTTTCTTGTGAGTCCAGTATTAGTTTCTGTTACAACACTGAAGGTTCAATTTATTCCTTGGACATTCACATTGACGATGAAACACTGAAATTACATCGGAATTAAATACAAAAGGCACAATGCCACCTTAAGTGCAAGAAGAGTGAGACCTCTTAGAGTCTGTGCTTTGATCCTTTCCTGTGAGATAAGTTTTAGTTTCCGATACACTACTGCAGGTTCAATGTATTCCTTGGTCCTTCACATTGACGATGAAACACTGAAATTACTTCGGAATTAAATACAAAAGCCACAATGCCGCCTTAAGTGCAAGAATAGAGACACTTCTTACAGTCGGTGCTTTGAGCATTCCCTGTGAGACCAGTATTAGTTTCCGATGTACCACTGCAGGTTCAATGTATTCCTTGCACCTTCACAATGACGATGAAACACAGAAATCGCATCGAAATTAAATACAAATTTCAAAACGCCGCCTTCATTACAAGAATAGAGGCTCTTCTTACAGTCGGTGCTTTGATCTTTTCCTGTGAGACCAGTATTAGTTTCCAACACACGACTGCAGGTTCAATGTATCCTTGGACATACATATTGACGATGAAACACTGAAATTCCATCGGAATTAAATACAAATGGCACATTGCCGCCTTAAGTGCAAGAAGAGTGAGACTTCTTTGAGTCTGTGCTTTGATCCTTTGGTGTGAGACCAGTATTAGTTTCCGATACACCACTGCATGTTCAATGTATTCCTTGGACATTCACATTGACGATGAAACACTGAAATTACATCGGAATTAAATACAAAAGGCACAATGCCGCCTTAAGTGCAAGAAGAGTGAGACTTCTTAGAGTCTGTGTTTTGATCCTTTCCTGTGAGATATGTTTTAGTTTCCGATACACTACTGCAGGTTCAATGTATTCCTTGGTCCTTCACATTGACGATGAAACACTGAAATTACTTCGGAATTAAATACAAAAGCCACAATGCCGCCTTAAGTGCAAGAAGAGTGGGACTATTTTGAGTCTGTGCTTTAATACTTTCCTGCGAGACCAGTATTAGTTTCCGATACACCACTGCAGGTTCAATGCATTCCTTGGACCTTCACATTGATGATGAAACACAGAAATCGCATCGGAATTAAATACAAATGGCACAGTGCCGCCTTAAGTACATGAATAGAAGCTCTTCTTACAGTCGGAGCTTTGAGCATTCCCTGTGAGACCAGTATTAGTTTCCGATACACCACTGCAGGTTCAATGTATTCCTTGCACCTTCACATTGACGATGAAATACAGAAATCGCATCGAAATTAAATACAAAACTCATAACGCCGCCTTAATTACAAGAATAGAGACTCTTCTTACAGTCGGTGCTTTGATCTTTTCCTGTGAGACCAGTATTAGTTTCCGACACACCACTGCAGGTTCAATGTATCCTTGGACATACACATTGATAATGAAACACTGAAATTCCATCAGAATGAAATACAAATGGCACATTGCCGCCTTAAGTGCAAGAAGAGTGAGACTTCTTAGAGTCTGTGCTTTGATCCTTTAGTGTGAGACCAGTATTAGTTTCCGATACACCACTGCATGTTCAATGTATTCCTTGGACCTACACATTGACGATGAAATACCGAAATCGCATCGGAATTAAATACAAAATACACAATGCCGCCTTAAGTACAAGAATAGATACTCTTCTTACAGTCTGTGCTTTGATCTTTTCCTGTGAGACCAGTATTAGTTTCCGATACACCACTGCAGGTTCAATGTATTCCTTGGACATACACATTGACGATGAACAACTGAAATTACATCGGAATTAAATACAAAAGGCACAATGCCGCCATAAGTGCAAGCAGAGCGAGACTTATTACAGTCCGTGCTTTGATCCTTTCCTGTGAGACCAGTATTAGTTTCCGATACACCACTGCAGGTTCAATGTATTCCATGGACCTACACATTGACGATGAAACACCGAAATCGCATCGGAATTAAATACAAAATACACAACGCCGCCATAATTACAAGAACAGAGACTCACCTAACAGTCGGTGCTTTGATCTTTTCCTGTGAGACCTGTATTAGATTCCGATACACCACTGCTGGTTCAATGTATTCATTGGACCTTCACATTGACGATGAAACACTGAAATTGCATCGGACGTAAATACAAAAGGCACAATTCGCCTTAAGTACAAGAATAGAGACTCTTCTTACAATCGGTGTTTGATCCTATCCTGTGAGACCAGTATTATTTTCCGATACACCACTGCAGGTTCAATGTATTCCTTGGACATTCACATTGACGATGAAACACTGAAATTACATAGGAATTAAATACAAAAGGCACAATGCCGCCTTAAGTGCAAGAAGAGTGAGACTTCTCAGAGTAGGTGCTTTGATCCTTTCTTGTGAGACCATGATTAGTTTCCGATACACCACTGCAGGTTCAATGTATTCCTTGGATCTTCACATTGACGATGAAACACAGAAATCACATCAGAATTAAATAAAAAGTGCCCAATGCCGCCTTAGGTGCAGGAAAAGTGAGACTTCTTAGAGTCTGTGCGTTGATCCTTTCCTGTGAGACCAGTATTAGTTTCCGATAACCCACTGCAGGTTCAATGTATTCCGATTAGATACACATTGACGATGAAACACTGAAATTACATCGTAAATAAATACAAAAGGCACAATGCCGCCTTAAGTGCAAGAAGATTGAAACTTCTTAGAGTCTGTGCTTTGATCCTTTCCTATGAGACCAGTATTAGTTTCCGATAACCCACTGCAGGTTCAATGTATTCCGATTAGATACACATTGACGATGAAACACTGAAATTACATCGTAAATAAATACAAAAGGCACAATGCCGCCTTAAGTGCAAGAAGATTGAAACTTCTTAGAGTCTGTGCTTTGATCCTTTCCTGTGATACCAGTATTAGTTTCCGATACACCACTGCAGGTTCAATGTATTCCTTGGACATACACATTGACGAGAAAACACTGAAATTACATTGGAATTAAATATAAAAGGCACAATGTCGCCTTAAGTGCAAGAAGAGTGAGACTTCTTAGAGTCTGTGGTTTGATCCTTTCCTGTGAGACCTGTATTAGTTTCCGATACACCACTGCACGTTCAATGTATTCCTTTGACCTTTACATTGACGATGAAACACAGAAATCGCATCGGAATTATATAAAAAAGGCACAATGCCGCCTTAAGTACAAGAATAGAGACTGTTCTTACAGTCGGTGTTTGGCACACTGGACTCGCATTCGGGAGGACGACGGTTCAATCCCGTCTCTGGCCATCCTGATTTAGGTTTTCCGTGATTTCCCTAAATCGTTTCAGGCAAATGCCGGGATGGTGCCTTTGAAAGGGCACGGCCGATTTCCTTCCCAATCATTCCCTAGCCCGAGCTTGCGCTCCGTCTCTAATGACCTCGTTGTCGACGGGACGTTAAACACTAACCACCACCACCACCATCGGTGTTTGATCCTTTCCTGTGAGACCAGTATTAGTTTCCGATACACCACTGCAGGTTCACTGTATTCCTTCGACATTCACATTAATGATGATACACTGAAAATACATAGGAATTAAATACAAAAGGCACAATGCCGCCTTAAGTGCAAGAAGAGTGAGCCTTCTTAGAGTCTGTGCTTTGATCCTTTCCTATGAGACCATTATTAGTTTCCGATACACCACTGCAGGTTCAATATATTCCGTTTACATACACATTGACGATGAAACACTGAAATTACATCGGAATTAAATACAAAGGCACAATGCCGCGTTAAGTGCAAGAAGAGTGAGACTTCTTAGAGTCTGTGCATTGATCCTTTCCTATGAGACCAGTATTACATTCCGATACACCACTGCAGGTTCAGTGTATTCCTTTTACGTACACATTGACGATGAAACACTGAAATTACATCGGAATTAAATACAAAAGTCACAATGCCGCCTTAAGTGTAAGAAGAATGAGTCTTCTTAGAGCCTGTGCTTTCATCCTTTCCTATGAGACCAGTATTAGTTTCCGATACACCATTGCAAGTTCAATGTATTCCGTGGACATTCACATTGACGATGAAACACTGAAATTACATAGGAATTAATTACAAAAGGCAGAATGCCGCCTTAAGTGCAAGAAGAGTGAGACTTCTTAGAGTCTGTACTTTGATCCTTTCCTATGAGACCAGTATTAGTTTCCGATAACCCACTGCAGGTTCAATGAATTCCTTTTACATACACATTGACGATGAAACTCTGAAATTACATCGGAATTTAATACAAAAGGCATAATGCCGCCTTAACTGCAAGAAAAGTGAGACCTCTTAGAGTCTGTGTTTTGATCCTTTCCTGTGAGACCAGCATAAGTTTCCGATACACCACTGCAGGTTCAATGTATTCCTTGGACCTTCACATTGACGATGAAACACTGAAATCGCATCGGAATTAAATACAAAAGGCACAATGCCGCCTTAAGTACAAGAATAGAGACTCTTTTTACAGTCGGTGCTTTGATCCTTTCCTATGAGGCCAGTATTAGTTTCCGATACACCACTGCAGGTTCAATGTATTCCTTGGACCTTCACATTGACGATGAAACACAGAAATCGCATCGGAATTAAATACAAAAAGCACAATGCCGCCTTTAGTACAAGAATAGAGACTCTTCTTACAGTCGGTGCTTTGATCCTTCCCTGTGAGACCAGTATTAGTTTCCGATACACCACTGTAGGTCTAATTTATTCCTTGGACCTTCACATTGACGATGAAACACAGAAATCGCAACGGAATTAAATACAACAGGCACAATGCCGACTTAAGTATAAGAATAGTAACTCTTCTTACAGTCGGTGCTTTGATCCTCTCCTGTGAGACCAGTATTAGATTCCGATACACAACTGCAGGTTCAATGTATTCCCTTTACATACACATTGACGATGAAACACTGAAATTACATCGGATATAAATACAAAAGGCACAATGCCGCCTTAAGTGCAAGAAGAGTGAGACTTCTTAGAGTCTGTGCTTTCATCCTTTCCTATGACACCAGTATTAGTTTCCGATTCACCACTGCAGGTTCAATTAATTCCTTTTACATACACATTGACGATGAAACTCTGAAATTACAACGGAATTTTAATACAAAAGGCATAATGCCGCCTTAAGTGCAAGAAAAGTGAGACCTCTTAGAGTCTGTGTTTTGATCCTTTCCTGTGAGACCAGCATATGTTTCCGATACACCACTGCAGGTTCAATGTATTCCTTGGACCTTCACATTGACGATGAAACACTGAAATCGCATCGGAATTAAATACAAAAGGCACAATGCCGCCTTAAGTACAAGAATAGAGACTCTTCTTACAGTCGGTACTTTGTCCTTTCCTATGAGGCCAGTATTGGTTTCCGATACACCACTGCAGGTTCAATATATTCCTTGGACCTTTACATTGACGATGAAACACAGAAATCGCATCGGAATTAAATACAAAAAGCACAATGCCGCCTGTAGTACAAGAATAGAGACTCTTGTTACAGTCGGTGTTTTGATCCTTTCCTGTGAGACCAGTATTAGTTTCCGATACACCACTGTAGGTCTAATGTATTCCTTGGACCTTCACATAGACGATGAAACACAGAAATCGCAACGGAATTAAATACAAATTGCACAATGCCGCCTTAAGTACAAGAATAGAGACTCTTCTTACACTCGGTGCTTTGATCCTTTCCTATGAGACCAATTTTAGTTTCCGATACGCCACTGCAGATTCAATGTATTCCTTTTACATACACATTGATGATGAAACACTGAAATTACATCAGAATGAATTACAAAAGGCACAATGCCGCCTTAAGTGCAAGAAGAGTGAGACTTCTTAGAGTCTGTGCTTTGATCCTTTCCTGTGAGACCAGTAATAGCCCCCGATACACCACTGCAGGTTCAATGTATTCCTTGGACCTTCACATTGACGATGAAACACAGACATCACATCGGAATTAAATACAAAAGGCACAATGCCGCCTCTAGTACAATAATAGATACTCTTCTTTCAGTCGGTGCTTTGATCCTTACCTGTGAGACCAGTATTAGTTTCCGATAGACCACTGCAGGTTCAATGTATTCCTTCGACCTTCACATTGACGATGAAACACTGAAATCGCATCGGAATTAAATACGAAAGGCACAATGCCAGCCCTAACTACAAGAATAGAGACTCTTCTTATAGTCGGTGATTTGATCCTTTCCTATGACACCAGTGTTAGTTTCCAACACACCACTGCAGGTTCAATGTATTCCTTGGACCTTCACGTTGACGATGAAACACAGAAATCGCTTCGGAATTAAATACAATAGGCACAATGCCGCCTTAAGTAAAAGAATAGAGACTCTTCTTACAGTCGGTGCTTTGATCCTTTCCTATGAGACCAGTTTTAGTTTCCGATACACCACCGCAGATTCAATGTATTCCTTTTAAATACACATTGACGATGAAACACTGAATTAACATCGGAATTAAATACAAAAGGCCCAATGCCGCCTTAACTGGAAGAAGAGTGAGACCTCTTCGGTTCTGTGCTTTGATCCTTAACTGTGAGACCAGTATTAGTTTCCGATACACCAGTGCAGGTTCAATGTATTCCATGGACCTTCACATTGACGATGAAACACAGAAATCACATCGCAGATAAATACAACAGGCACAATGATGCCTTAAATAAAAGAATAGAGACTCTTCTTACAGTCGGTGCTTTGATCGTTTCCTGTGAGACCAGTATTAGTTTTCGATACACCAGTGCAGGTTCAATGTATTCCTTGGACATTCACATTGACGATGAAACACAGAAATCGCATCGGAATGAAATACAAAAGGCACAATGCCGCCTTAAGTAAAAGAATAGAGACTCTTCTTACTGTCGGTGCTTTGGTCCGTTCCTGTGAGACCAGTACTAGCTTCCTATACACCACTGCAGGTTCAATGTATTCCCTGGACCTTCACATTGACGATGAAACACAGAAATGGCATCGGAATTAAATACAAAAGGCACAATGCCGACTTAAGTATAAGAATAGTGACTCTTCTTACAGTCGGTGCTTTGATCCTCTCCTGTGAGACCAGTATTAGATTCCGATACACCTTTTCCGGTTCAATGTATTCCTTGGACCTTCACATTGACGATGAAACACAGAGATCGCATCGGAATTAAATAGAAAAGGCACAATGCCGCCTTAAGTACAAGAATAGAGTCACATCTTACAGTCGGTGCTTTGATCCCTTCCTGTGAGACCAGTATTAGTTTCCGATACACAACTGCAGGTTCAATGTATTCCCTTTACATACACATTGACGATGAAACACTGAAATTACATCGGATATAAATACAAAAGACACAATGCCGCCTTAAGTGCAAGAAGAGTGAGACTTCTTAGAGTCTGTGCTTTCATCCTTTCCTATGACACCAGTATTAGTTTCCGATTCACCACTGCAGGTTCAATGAAGTCCTTTTACATACACATGGACGATGAAACTCTAAAATTACATCGGAATTAAATACAAAAGGCACAATGCCGCCTTAAGTACAAGAATAGAGACTCTTCTTACAGTCGGTGCTTTGATCCTTTCCTATGAGGCCAGTATTAGTTTCCGATACACCACTGCAGGTTCAATGTATTCCTTGGACCTTCACATTGACGATGAAACACAGAAATCGCATCGGAATTAAATACAAAAAGCACAATGCCGCCTTCAGTACAAGAATAGAGACTCTTCTTACAGTCGGTGCTTTGATCCTTTCCTGTGAGACCAGTATTAGTTTCCGATACACCACTGTAGGTCTAATGTATTCCTTGGACCTTCACATTGACGATGAAACACAGAAATCGCAACGGAATTAAATACAAATGGCACAATGCCGCCTTAAGTACAAGAATAGAGACTCTTCTTACACTCGGTGCTTTGATCCTTTCCTATGAGACCAGTTTTAGTTTCCGATACACCACTGCAGATTCAATGTATTCCTTTTACATAAACACATGGACGATGATACACTGAAATTACATCAGAATGAAATACAAAAGGCACAATGCCGCCTTAAGTGCAAGAAGAGTGAGACTTCTTAGAGTCTGTGCTTTGATCCTTTCCTGTGAGACCAGTATTAGCTTCCGATACACCACTGCAGGTTCAATGTATTCCTTGGGCCTTCACATTGACGATGAAACACAGAAATCACATCGGAATTAAATGCAAAAGGCACAATGCCGCCTTTAGTACAATAATAGATACTCTTCTTTCAGTCGGTGCTTTGATCCTTTCCTATGAGACCAGTTTTAGTTTCCGATACACCACTGCAGATTCAATGTATTCCTTTTACATAAACACATTGACGATGATACACTGAAATTACATCAGAATGAAATACAAAAGGCACAATGCCGCCTTAAGTGCAAGAAGAGTGAGACTTCTTAGAGTCTGTGCTTTGATCCCTTCCTATAAGACCAGTATTAGTTTCCGATAACCCACTGCCGGTTCAATGTATTCCGTTTACATACACATTGACGATGAAACACTGAAATTACATCGGAATTAAATACAAAAGGCACAATGCCGCCCTAAGTGCAAGAAGAGTGAGACTCCTTAGTGTCTGTGCTTTGATCCTTTCCTATGAGACCAGTATTAGTTTCCGATAACCCACTGCATGTTCAATGTATTCCGTTTACATACACATTGACGATGAAACACTGAAATTACATCGGAATTAAATACAAAAGGCACAATGCCGCCCTAAGTGCAAGAAGAGTGATACTCCTTAGTGTCTGTGCTTTGATCCTTTCCTATGAGATCAGTATTAGTTTCCGATACACCACTGCAGGTTCAATGTATTCCTTTTACATACACATTAACGATGAAACACAGAAATCGCATCGGAATTAAATACAAAAAGCACAATGCCGCCTTTAGTACAAGAATAGAGACTCTTCTTACAGTCGGTGCTTTGATCCTTTCCTGTGAGACCAGTATTAGTTTCCGATACACCACTGTAGGTCTAATGTATTCCTTGGACCTTCACATTGACGATTAAACACAGAAATCGCAACGGAATTAAATACAAATGGCACAATGCCGCCTTAAGTACAAGAATAGAGACTCTTCTTACACTCGGTGCTTTGATCCTTTCCTATGAGACCAGTTTTAGTTTCCGATACACCACTGCAGATTCAATGTATTCCTTTTACATATACACATTGACGATGAAACGATGAAATTACATCGGAATGAAATACAAAGGCACAATGCCGCGTTAAGTGCAAGAAGAGTGAGACTTCTTAGAGTCTGTGGTTTGATCCTTTCCTGTGAGACCAGTATTAGTTTCCGATACACCAATGCACGTTCAATGTATTCCTTGGACCTTCACATTGACGATGAAACACAGAAATCGCATCGGAAATAATACAAAAAGCACAATGCCGCCTTTAGTACAAGAATAGAGACTCTTCTTACAGTCGGTGCTTTGATCCTTTCCTGTGAGACCAGTATTAGTTTCCGATACACCACTGTAGGTCTAATGTATTCCTTGGACCTTCACATTGACGATGAAACACAGAAATCGCAACGGAATTAAATACAAATGGCACAATGCCGCCTTAAGTACAAGAATAGAGACTCTTCTTACACTCGGTGCTTTGAGATTTTCCTATGAGACCAGTTTTAGTTTCCGATACACCACTGCAGATTCAATGTATTCCTTTTACATAAACACATTGACGATGATACACTGAAATTACATCAGAATGAAATACAAAAGGCACAATGCCGCCTTAAGTGCAAGAAGAGTGAGACTTCTTAGAGTCTGTGCTTTGATCCTTTCCTGTGAGACCAGTATTAGCTTCCGATACACCACTGCAGGTTCAATGTATTCCTTGGACCTTCACATTGACGATGAAACACAGAAATCACATCGGAATTAAATACAAAAGGCACAATGCCGCCTTTAGTACAATAATAGATACTCTTCTTTCAGTCGGTGCTTTGTTCCTTTCCTGTGAGACCAGTATTAGTTTCCGATAGACCACTGCAGGTTCAATGTATCCCTTCGACCTTCACATTGACGATGAAACACTGAAATCGCATCGGAATTAAATACGAAAGGCACAATGCCGCCTTAACTACAAGAATAGAGACTCTTCTTACAGTCGGTGCTTTGATCCATTCCTGTGAGTCCAGTATTAGTTTCCGATTCACCACTGCAGGTTCAATGTATTCCTTGGACATTCACATTGACGATGAAACACTGAAATTGCATCGGAATTAAATACAAAAGGCACAATGCCGCCTTAAGTGCAAGAAGTGTGAGACTTCTTAGAGTCTGTGCTTTGATCCCTTCCTATAAGACCAGTATTAGTTTCCGATAACCCACTGCCGGTCAATGTATTCCGTTTACATACACATTGACGATGAAACACTGAAATTACATCGGAATTAAATACAAAAGGCACAATGCCGCCCTAAGTGCAAGAAGAGTGAGACTCCTTAGTGTCTGTGCTTTGATCCTTTCCTATGAGACCAGTATTAGTTTCCGATAACCCACTGCATGTTCAATGTATTCCGTACATACACATTGACGATGAAACACTGAAATTACATCGGAATTAAATACAAAAGGCACAGTGCCGCCTTAAATGCAAAAAGAGTAAGACTGCTTACAGTCTGTGCTTTGATCCTTTCCTATGAGACCAGTATTAGTTTCCACTACACCTCTGCAGGTTCAATGTATTCCTTTTACATACACATTAACGATGAAAGACTGAAATTACATCGGAATTAAATACAAAAGGCACAATGCCGCCTTAAATGCAAGAACAGTGGGACTTCTTAGAGTCTGAGCTTTGATCCTTTCCAATGAGACCAGTATTAGTTTCCGATACACCACTGCAGGGTCAATGTATTCCTTGGACCTTCACATTGACGATGAAACACAGAAATCGCATCGGAATTAACAACAAAAGGCACAATGCCGCCTGAAGTACAAGAATAGAGACTCTTCTTACAGTCGGTGCTTCGTGCCTTTCCTGTGAGACCAGTATTAGTTTCCGATACACCACTGCTGGTTCAATGTATTCCTTGAACATTCGTAATTACGATGAAATACTGAAATTACATCGGAATTAAATACAAAAGGCACAATGCCGCCTTAAGTGCAAGGAGAGTGAGACTTCTTAGAGTCTGTGCTTTCCTATGAGACCAGTATTAGATTCCGATACACCACTGCAGGTTCAATGTATTCCGTTTACATACACATTGACGATGAAACGATGAAATTACATCGGAATGAAATACAAAGGCTCAATGCCGCGTTAAGTGCAAGAAGAGTGAGACTTCTTAGAGTCTGTGGTTTGATCCTTTCCTGTGAGACCAGTATTAGTTTCCGATACACCAATGCACGTTCAATGTATTCCTTGGACCTTCACATTGACGATGAAACACAGAAATCGCATCGGAATTAAATACAAAAAGCACAATGCCGCCTTTAATACAAGAATAGAGACTCTTCTTACAGTCGGTGCTTTGATCCTTTCCTGTGAGACCAGTATTAGTTTCCGATACACCACTGTAGGTCTAATGTATTCCTTGGACCTTCACATTGACGATGAAACACAGAAATCGCAACGGAATTAAATACAAATGGCACAATGCCGCCTTAAGTACAAGAATAGAGACTCTTCTTACACTCGGTGCTTTGATCCTTTCCTATGAGACCAGTTTTAGTTTCCGATACACCACTGCAGATTCAATGTATTCCTTTTACATAAACACATTGACGATGATACACTGAAATTACATCAGAATGAAATACAAAAGGCACAATGCCGCCTTAAGTGCAAGAAGAGTGAGACTTCTTAGAGTCTGTGCTTTGATCCTTTCCTGTGAGACCAGTATTAGCTTCCGATACACCACTGCAGGTTCAATGTATTCCTTGGACCTTCACATTGACGATGAAACACAGAAATCACATCGGAATTAAATACAAAAGGCACAATGCCGCCTTTAGTACAATAATAGATACTCTTCTTTCAGTCGGTGTTTTGATCCTTTCCTGTGAGACCAGTATTAGTTTCCGATAGACCACTGCAGGTTCAATGTATCCCTTCGACCTTCACATTGACGATGAAACACTGAAATCGCATCGGAATTAAATACGAAAGGCACAATGCCGCCTTAACTACAGGAATAGAGACTCTTCTTACAGTCGGTGCTTTGATCCTTTCCTGTGAGTCCAGTATTAGTTTCCGATTCACCACTGCAGGTTCAATGTATTCCTTGGACATTCACATTGACGATGAAACACTGAAATTGCATCGGAATTAAATACAAAAGGCACAATGCCGCCTTAAGTGCAAGAAGTGTGAGACTTCTTAGAGTCTGTGCTTTGATCCCTTCCTATAAGACCAGTATTAGTTTCCGATAACCCACTGCCGGTCAATGTATTCCGTTTACATACACATTGACGATGAAACACTGAAATTACATCGGAATTAAATACAAAAGGCACAATGCCGCCCTAAGTGCAAGAAGAGTGAGACTCCTTAGTGTCTGTGCTTTGATCCTTTCCTATGAGACCAGTATTAGTTTCCGATAACCCACTGCATGTTCAATGTATTCCGTTTACATACACATTGACGATGAAACACTGAAATTACATCGGAATTAAATACAAAAGGCACAATGCCGCCCTAAGTGCAAGAAGAGTGATACTCCTTAGAGTCTGTGCTTTGATCCTTTTCTATGAGATCAGTATTAGTTTCCGATACACCACTGCAGGTTCGATGTATTCCTTTTACATACATATTGACGATGAAACACTGAAATTACATCGGAATTAAATACAAAAGGCACAATGCCGCCCTAAGTGCAAGAAGAGTGATACTCCTTAGAGTCTGTGCTTTGATCCTTTCCTATGAGACCAGTATTAGTTTCCACTACACCACTGCAGGTTCAATGTATTCCTTTTACATACACATTAACGATGAAAGACTGAAATTACATCGGAATTAAATACAAAATCACAATGCCGCCTTAAATGCAAGAACAGTGGGACTTCTTAGAGTCTGTGCTTTGATCCTTTCCTATGAGACCAGTATTAGTTTCCGATACACCACTGCAGGGTCAATGTATTCCTTGGACCTTCACATTGACGATGAAACACAGAAATCGCATCGGAATTAACAACAAAAGGCACAATGCCGCCTGAAGTACAAGAATAGAGACTCTTCTTACAGTCGGTGCTTCGTGCCTTTCCTGTGAGACCAGTATTAGTTTCCGATACACCACTGCTGGTTCAATGTATTCCTTTAACATTCGTAATTACGATGATATACTGAAATTACATCGGAATTAAATACAAAAGGCACAATGCCGCCTTAAGTGCAAGGAGAGTGAGACTTCTTAGAGTCTGTGCTTTCCTATGAGACCAGTATTAGATTCCGATACACCACTGCAGGTTCAATGTATTCCGTTTACATACACATTGACGATGAAACGATGAAATTACATCGGAATGAAATACAAAGGCACAATGCCGCGTTAAGTGCAAGAAGAGTGAGACTTCTTAGAGTCTGTGGTTTGATCCTTTCCTGTGAGACCAGTATTAGTTTCCGATACACCACTGCACGTTCAATGTATTCCTTGGACCTTCACATTGACGATGAAACACTGATATAACTTCGGAATTAAATACATAAGGCACAATGCCGCCCTAAGTGCAAGAAGAGTGAGACTTCTTAGAGTCTGTGCTTTGATCCATACCTATGACTCCAGTATTACTTTTCGATACACCACTGAAGGTTTAATGTATTCCTTTTACATACACATTGACGATGAAACACTGAAATTACGTCGGAATTAAATACAAAAGGCACAATGCCGCCTTAAGTGCAAGATGATTGAGACTTCATAGAGTCTGTGCTTTGATCCTTTCCTATGAGACCAGTTTTAGTTTCCGATACACCACTGCAGGTTCATGTTATTCCTTTGACCTTCACAGTGACGATGAAACACAGAAATCGCATCGGAATTAAATACCAAAGCCACAATGCCGCCTTAACTATAAGAATAGAGACTCTTCTTACAGTCGGTGCTTTGATCCATTCCTGTGAGTCCAGTATTAGTTTCTGATACAACACTGAAGGTTAAATGTATTCCTTGGACATTCACATTGACGATGAAACACTGAAATTACATCGGAATTAAATACAAAAGGCACAATGCCGCCTTAAGTGCAAGAAGAGGGAGACGTCTTAGAGTCTGTGCTTTGATCCTTTCCTATGAGACCATTATTAGATTCCGATAACCCACTGCAAGTTCAATGTATTCCGTTTACATACACATTGACGATGAAACACTGAAATTACATCGGAATTAAATACAAAAGGCACTATGCCGCCTTAAATGCAAGAAGAGAGTGACTTCTTAGAGTCTGTGCTTTGATCCTTTCCTATGAAACCAGTATTAGTTTCCGATACACCACTCCAGGTTCAATGTATTCCGTTTACATACACATTGACGATGAAACACTGAAATTACATCGGAATTAAATACAAAAGGCACAATGCCGCCTTAAGTGCAAGAAGAGTGAGAGTTCTTAGAGTCTGTGCTTTGATCCTTTCCTGTGAGACCAATTTTAGCTTCCGATACACCACTGCAGGTTCAATGTATTCCTTGGATCTTCACATTGATGATGAAACACAGAAATCTCATCGGAATTAATTACAAATGGCACAGTGCCGCCTTAAGTACAAGAATAGAGACTCTTCTTACAGTCGGTGCTTTGAGCATTCCCTGTGAGACCAGTATTAGTTTCCGACATACCACTGCAGGGTCAATGTATTCCTTGCACCTTCACATTGACGATGAAACACAGAAATCGCATCGAAATTAAATACAAATTTCAAAACGCCGCCTTAATTACAAGAACAGAGGCTCTTCTTACAGTCGGTGTTTTGATCTTTTCCTGTGAGACCAGTATTAGTTTCCGACACACGACTGCAGGTTCAATGTATCCTTGAACATACACATTGACGATGAAACACCGAAATCGCATCGGAATTAAATACAAAAGGCATAACGCCGCCTTAATTACAAGAATAGAGACTCACCTTACAGTCGGTGCTTTGATATTTTCCTGTGAGACCTGTATTAGATTCATATACACCACTGCTGGTTCAATGTATTCCTTGGACCTTCACATTGACGATGAAACACCGAAATCGCATCGGACGTAAATACAAAAGGCACAATGCCGAATTTAAGTACAAGAATAGAGACTCTTCATACAGTCGGTGGTTGATACTACCCTGTGAGACCAGTATTAGTTTCTGATACACCACTGCTGGTTCAATGAATTCCTTGGACATTCATAATTACGATGAAATACTGAAATTACATCGGAATTAAATACAAAAGGCACAATGCCGCCTTAAGTGCAAGGAGAGTGAGACTTCATAGAGTCTGTGCTTTCCTATGAGACCAGTATTAGGTTCCGATACACCACTGCAGGTTCAATGATTCCGTTTACATACACATTGACGATGAAACACTGAAATTACATCGGAATTAAATACAAGGGCACAATGCCGCGTTAAGTGCAAGAAGAGTGAGACTTCTTAGAGTCTGTGCTTTGATCCTTTCCTGTGAGAATAGTATTAGTTTCCGATACACCACTGCACGCTCAATGTATACCATGGACCTTCACATTGACGATGAAACACTGATATAACTTCGGAATTAAATACAAAAGGCACAATGCCGGCTTAAGTACAAGAAGAGTGAGACTTTTTAGAGTCTGTGCTTTGATCCATTCCTATGACTCCAGTATTACTTTTCGATACACCACTGCAGGTTTAATGTATTCCTTTTACATACACATTGACGATGAAACACTGAAATTACGTCGGAATTAAATACAAAAGGCACAATGCCGCCTTAAGTGCAAGAAAATTGAGACTTCATAGAGTCTGTGCTTTGATCCTTTCCTATGAGACCAATTTTAGTTTCCGATACACCACTGCAGGTTCAATGTATTCCTTGGTCCTTGACATTGACGATGAAACACAGAAATCGCATCGGAATTAAATACAAAAGCCACAATGCCGCGTTAACTATAAGAATAGAGACTCTTCTTGCAGTCGGTGCTTTGATCCTTTCCTGTAAGTCCAGTATTAGTTTCCGATACACCACTGAAGGTTCAATGTATTCCTTGGACACTCACATTCACGATGAAACACTGAAATTACATCGGAATTAAATACAAAAGGCACAATGCCGCCTTAAGTGCAAGAAGAGTGAGACTTCTTAGAGTCTGTGCTTTGATCCTATCCTATGAGACCATTATTAGTTTCCGATAACCCACTGCAGGTTCAATGTATTCCGTTTACATACACATTGACGATGAAACACTGAAATTACATTGGAATTAAATACAAAAGGCACTATGCCGTCTTAAATGCAAGAAGAGAGTGACTTCATAGAGTCTGTGCTTTGCTTGTTTCCTATGAGACCAGTATTAGTTTCCGATACACCACTGCAGGATCAATGTATTCCGTTTACATACACATTGACGATGAAACACTGAATTTACATCGGAATTAAATACAAAAGGCACAATGCCGCCTTAAGTGCAAGAAGAGTGAGACTTCTTAGAGTCTGTGCTTTGATCCTTTCCTGTGAGATAAGTTTTAGTTTCCGATACACTACTGCAGGTTCAATGTATTCCTTGGTCCTTCACATTGACGATGAAACACTGAAATTACTTCGGAATTAAATACAAAAGCCACAATGCCGCCTTAAGTGCAAGAAGAGTGAGACTATTTTGAGTCTGTGCTTTAATACTTTCCTGCGAGACCAGTATTAGTTTCCGATACACCACTGCAGGTTCAATGTATTCCTTGGACCTTCACATTGATGATGAAACACAGAAATCGCATCGGAATTAAATACAAATGGCACAGTGCCGCCTTAAGTACAAGAATAGAGACTCTTCTTACAGTCGGAGCTTTGAGCATTCCCTGTGAGACCAGTATTAGTTTCCGATACACCACTGCAGGTTCAATGTATTCCTTGCACCTTCACATTGACGATGAAATACAGAAATCGCATCGAAATTATATACAAAACTCATAACGCCGCCTTAATTACAAGAATAGAGACTCTTCTTACAGTCGGTGCTTTGATCTTTTCCTGTGAGACCAGTATTAGTTTCCGACACACCACTGCAGGTTCAATGTATCCTTGGACATACACATTGACGATGAAACACTGAAATTCCATCGGAATTAAATACAAATGGCACATTGCCGCCTTAAGTGCAAGGAGAGTGAGACTTCTTAGAGTCTGTGCTTTGATCCTTTAGTGTGAGACCAGTATTAGTTTCCGATACACCACTGCAAGTTCAATGTATTCCTTGGACATACACATTGACGATGAAACACTGAAATTACATCGGAATTAAATACAAAAGGCAAAATGCCGCCTTAAGTGCAAGCAGAGCGAGACTTATTAGAGTCTGTGCTTTGATCCTTTCCTGTGAGACCAGTATTAGTTTCCGATACACCACTGCAGGTTCAATGTATTCCTTGGACATACACATTGACGATGAAACACTGAAATTCCATCGGAATTAAATACAAATGGCACATTGCCGCCTTAAGTGCAAGGAGAGTGAGACTTCTTAGAGTCTGTGCTTTGATCCTTTAGTGTGAGACCAGTATTAGTTTCCGATACACCACTGCATGTTCAATGTATTCCTTGGACCTACACATTGACGATGAAATACCGAAATCGCATCGGAATTAAATACAAAATGCACAATGCCGCCTTAAGTACAAGAATAGATACTCTTCTTACAGTCTGTGCTTTGGTCTTTCCCTGTGAGACCAGTATTAGTTTCCGATACACCACTGCAGGTTCAATGTATTCCTTGGACATACACATTGACGATGAAACACTGAAATTACATCGGAATTAAATACAAAAGGCAAAATGCCGCCTTAAGTGCAAGCAGAGCGAGACTTATTAGAGTCTGTGCTTTGATCCTTTCCTGTGAGACCAGTATTAGTTTCCGCTACACCACTGCAGGTTCAATGTATTTCTTGGACCTACACATTGACGATGAAACACCGAAATCGCATCGGAATTAAATACAAAAGGCATAACGCTGCCATAATTACAAGAATAGAGACTCACCTTACAGTCGGTGCTTTGATCTTTTCCTGTGAGACCTGTATCAGATTCCGATACACCACTGCTGGTTCAATGTATTCATTGGACCTTCACATTGACGATGAAACACTGAAATTACATAGGAATTAAATACAAAAGGCACAATGCCGCCTTAAGTGCAAGAAGAGTGAGACTTCTTACAGTAGGTGCTTTGATCTTTTCCTATGAGACCATTATTAGTTTCCGATACACCACTGCAGGTTCAATTTATTCCGTTAACATACACATTGACGATTAAACACTGAAATTACATCGGATTTAAGTAGGAAGGCACAATGCCGCGTTAAGTGCAAGAAGAGTGAGACTTCTTAGAATCTGAGCTTTGATCCTTTCCTGTGAGACCAGTATTAGTTTCCGATACACCACTGCACGTTCAATGTATTCCTTGCACCTTCACATTGACGATGAAACACTGATATTACTTCGGATTTAAATACAAAAGGCACTATGCCGCCTTAAGTGCAAGAAGAGTGAGACTTCTTAGAGTCTGTGCTTTTATCCTTTCCTATGAGACCAGTATTAGTTTCCGATAACCCACTGCAGGTTCAATGTATTCCGATTACATACACATTGACGATGAAACACTGAAATTACATCGTAAATAAATACAAAAGGCACAATGCCGCCTTAAGTGCAAGAAGAGTGAGACTTCTTAGAGTCTGTGCTTTGATCCTTTCCTGTGAGACCAGTATTAGTTTCCGATACACCACTGCAAGTTTAATGTTTTCCTTGGACATACACATTGACGAGAAAACACTGAAATTACTTTGGAATTAAATACAAAAAGCACAATGTCGCCTTAAGTGCAAGAAGAGTGAGACTTCTTAGAGTCTGTGGTTTGATCCTTTCCTGTGAGACCAGTATTAGCTTCCGATACACCCCTGCACGTTCAATGAATTCCTTGGACCGTCACGTTGACGATGAAACACAGAAATCGCATCGGAATTATATACAAAAGGCACAATGCCACCTTAAGTACAAGAATAGAGACTGTTCTTACAGTCGGTGTTTGGCACATTGGACTCGCATTCAGGAGGACGACGGTTCAATCCCGTCTCCGGCCATCCTGATTTAGGTTTTCCGTGATTTCCCTAAATCGTTTCAGGCAAATGCCGGGATGGTGCCTTTGAAAGGGCACGGTCGATTTCCTTCCCAATCCTTCCCTACCCCGAGCTTGCGCTCCGTCTCTAATGACCTCGTTGTCGACGGGACGTTAAACACTAACCACCACCACCACCATCGGTGTTTGATCCTTTCCTGTGAGACCAGTATTAGTTTCCGATACACCACTGCAGGTTCACTGTGTTCCTTGGACATTCACATTAATGATGAAACACTGAAAATACATAGGAATTAAGTACAAAACGCACAATGCCGCCTTATGTGCAAGAAGAGTGAGACTTCTTAGAGTCTGTGCATTGATCCTTTCCTGTGAGACCAGTATTAGTTTCCGATACACCACTGCACGTTCAATATATTCCTTGGACCTTCCCATTGACGATGAAACAATGATATTACTTCGAAATTAAATACAAAAGGCACAATGCCGCCCTAAGTGCAAGAAGAGTGAGACTTCTTAGAGTCTGTGCTTTGATCCTTTCCTATGAGACCAGTATTTCTTTCCGATACTCCACTGCAGGTTCAATGTATTCCTTTTACATACACATTGACGATGAAACACTGAAATTACATCGGAATTAAATACAAAAGTCACAATGCCGCCTTAAGTGTAAGAAGAGTGAGTCTTCTTAGAGTCTGTGCTTTGATCCATTCCTATGAGACCAGTATTAGTTTCCGATACACCATTGCAGGTTCAATGTATTCCTTGGACATTCACATTGACGATGAAACACTGAAATTACATAGGAATTAATTACAAAAGGCACAATGCCGCCTTAAGTGCAAGAAGAGTGAGACTTCTTAGAGTCTGTGCTTTGATCCTTTCCTATGAGACCAGTATTAGTTTCCGATAACCCACTGCAGGTTCAATGTATTCCGATTACATACACATTGACGATGAAACACTAAAATTACATCGGAATTAAATACAAAAGGCACAATGCCGCCTTAAGTGCAAGAAGAGTGTGATTTCTTAGAGTCTGTGCTTTCATGCTTTCCTATGATACCAGTTTTAGTTTCCGATACACCACTGCAGGTTCAATGTATTCCGTTTACATACTCATTGAAGATGTAACACTGAAATTACATCGGAATTAAATACAAAAGGCACAATGCCGCCTTAAGTGGAAGAAGAGTGAGACTTCTAAGAGTCTGTGCTTTGATCCTGTCCTGTGAGACCAGTATTATTTTACAATACACATCTGCAGGTTCAATGTATTCCTTGGACATACACATTGACGAGAAAACACTGAAATTACATCAGAATTAAATACAAAAGGCACAATGCTGCCTTAAGTGCAAGCAGAGTGAGACTTCTTAGAGTCTGTGGTTTGATACTTTCCAGTGAGGCCAGTATTAGTTTCCGATACACCACTGCAGGTTCAAAGTATTCCTTGGCCCTTCACATTGGCGATGAAACACAGAAATCGCATCGGAATTATATACAAAAGGCACAATGCCGCCTTACGGTTAAGAATAGAGACTCTTCTTACTGTCGGTGCTTTGATCCTTACCTGTGAGAGCAGTATTAGTTTCCGATACACAAGTGCAGGTTCAATGTATTCCTTGGACATTCCCATTGACGATGAAACACTGAAATTACATTGGAATTAAATACAGAAGGCATAATGCCGCCTTAAGTGCAAGAAGAGTGAGACTTCTTAGAGTCTGTGCTTTGATCCTGTCCTTCTAGACCAGAATTTTTTTCCGATACACCACTGCAGGTTCAATGTATTCCGTTTACAAATACATTGACGATGAAACCCTGAAATTACATCGGAATTAAATACAAAAGGCACAATGCCGCCGTAAGTGCAAGAAGAGTGAGACTCCTTAGAGTCTGTGCTTTGATCCATTCCAGTGAGACCAGTATTAGTTTCCGATACACCACTGCAGATTCAGTCTATTCCTTGGACCATCACATTGACGATGAAACACAGAAATCGCATCGGAATTAAATACAAAAGGCACAATGCGGCATTAAGTACAAGAATAGAGACTCTTATTACAGTCGGTGCTTTGAGCATTCCCTGTGAGACCAGTATTAGTTTCCGATACACCACTGCAGGTTCAATGTATTCCTTGGACCCTCTCATTGACGATGGAACACAGAAATCGCATCGGAATTAAATACAAATGGCACACTGACACCATAAGTACAAGTATAGAGACTCTTCTTACAGTCGGTGCCTTGATCCATTCCTGTGAGACCTGTATTAGTTTCCGGTACACCACTGCAGTTCAATATATTCCTTGGACATTCACATTGACGATGAAACACTGAAATTACATCGGAATTAAATACAAAAGGCACAATGCCGCCTTAAATGCAAAATGAGTGAGACTTCTTAGAGCCTGTGCTTTGATCCTTTCCTATGACACCAGTATTAGTTTCCGATTCACCACTGCAGGTTCAATGTATTCCTTTTACATACACATTGAAGATGAAACACTGAAATTACACCGGAATTAAATACAAAAGGCACGATGCCGCCTTAAGTGCCAGAAGAGTGAGACTTCTTAGAGTCTGTGTTTTGATCCATTCCAGTGAGACCAGTATTAGTTTCCGATACACCACTGCTGGTTCAATGTATTCCTTTTACATACACATTGACGTTGAAAAACTGAAATTACATAGGAATTAAATACAAAAGGCCAAATGCCGCCTTAAGTGCAAGAAGAGTGAGACTTCATAGGGTCTGTGCTTTGATCCTTTCCTGTGAGACCAGTATTAGTTTCCGATACACCACTGCAGGTTCAATGTATTCCTTGGACATTCACATTGTCGATGAAACACAGAAAACGCATAGGGATTAAATACAAATGGCACAACTCCGCCTTATGTACAAGAATAGAGACTCTTCTTAAAGTCGCTGCTTTGATCCTTTCCTGTGACATCAGTATTAGTTTCCGATACACCAATGCAAGTTCAATGTTTTCCTTGGACATTCACATTGACGTTGAAACACTGAAATTACATCCGAATTAAATTCTAAAGGCACAAAGCCGCCTTAAATGCAAGAAGAGTGAGACTTCTTAGAGTCTGTGCTTTGATCCTTTCCTATGAGACCAGTTTTAGTTTCCGATATACCACTGAAGATTCAATGTATTCCTTTTACATACACATTGAGGATGAAACACTGAAATTACATCGCAATTGAATACAAAAGGCACAATGCCGCCTTAAGTGCAAGAAGAGTGAGACTTCTTAGAGTCTGTGCTTTGATCCTTTCCTGTGAGACCAGTATTAGTTTCCGATACACCACTGCAGGTTCAATGTATTCCTCGAACCTTCACATTGACGGTGAAACACAGAAATCGCATCGGAATTAAATACAAAAGGAACAATGCCGCGTTAAGTACAAGAATAGAGACTCTTCTTACAGTAGGTGCTTTGATGCTTTCCTATGACACCAGTATTAGTTTCCGATACACCACTGCACGTTCAATGTATTCCTTTTACATACACATTGACGATGAAACACTGAAATTACATCGGAATTAAATTCAAAAGGCACAATGCCGTCTTAAGTGCAAGAAGAGTGAGACTTCTTAGAGTCTGTGCTTTGATCCTTTCCTGTGAGACCAGTATTAGTTTCCGACACACCACTGGAGGATCAATGTATTCTTTGGACCTTCACATTGACGATGAAACACAGAAATCGCATCGGAATAAAATACAAAAGGTATAATGGCTCCTTAAGTACAAGAATAGAGACTCTTCTTACAGTCGGTGCTTTGATCCTTTCCTGTGAGACCAGTATTAATTTCCGATACAACACTGCAGGTTCAATGTATTCCTTGGACATTCACATTGACGATGTATGACTGAAACTACATCGGAATTAAATACAAAAGGCACAATGCCGCCTTAAATGCAATAAGAGTGAGACTTTTTAGAGTCTGTGCTTTCATCCTTTCCTATGACATCAGTATTAGTTACGAATTCACCACTGCAGGTTCAATGTATTCCTTTTACATACACATTGACGATTAAACACTGAAATTACATCGGAATTTAATACTGCAGGCACAATGCCGCCTTAAGTGCAAGAAGAGTAAGACTTCTTAGAGTCTGTGCTCTGATCCTTTCCTATGACACCAGTATTAGTTTCCGATACACCACTGCAGGTTCAATGTATTCCTTGTACCTTCACATTGACGATGAAACACAAGAATCGCATCGGAATTAAATACAAAAGGCACAATGCCGCCTTAAGTACGAGAATACAGACTCTTCTTACAGTCGGTGCTTTGATCCTTTCCTGTGAGACCAGTATTAGTTTCCGATACACCACTGCAGATTCAATGTATTCCTTGGACCTTCACATTGACGATGAAACACAGAAATCGCATCGGAATTAAATACAAAAGGCACAATGCCGCCTTAAGTACGAGAATACAGACTCTTCTTACAGTCGGTGCTTTGATCCTTTCCTGTGAGAACAGTATTAGTTTCCGATACACCACTGCAGGTTCAATGTATTCCTTGGACTTTCACATTGACGATGAAACACAGAAATCGCATCGGAATTAAATACAAAAGGCACAATGCCGCCTTAAGTACAAGAATAGAGACTCTTCTAACAGTCGGTGCTTTGATCCACTCCTGTGAGACAAGTATTAGTTTCGGATACACCATTTCAGGTTCAATGTATTCCTTGGACCTTCACATTGACGATGAAACACAGAAATCGCATCGGAATTAAATACAAAAGGCACAATGCCGCCTTAAGTACCAGAATAGAGACTCTTCTTACAGTCGGTTCTTTGATCCCTTCCTGTGAGACCAGTATTAGTTTCCGATACACTACTGCAGGTTCAATGTTTTGCTTTTACATACACATTGACGATGAAAAACTGAAGTAACATCGGAAATAAATATAAAAGGCATTATGCCGCCATAAGTGCAAGAAGAGTGAGACTTCTTAGACTCTGTGCTTTGATCCTTTCCTGTGAGACCAGTATTAGTTTCCGATACACCACTGCAGGTTCAATGTATTCCTTGGACCTTCACATTGACGATGAAACACAGAAATCGCATTGGAATTAAATACAAAAGGCACAATGCCGCCTTAAGTACGAGAATAGAGACTCTTCTTACTGTCGGTGCTTTGATCCGTTCCTGTGAGACCAGTACTAGCTTCCGATACACCACTGCATGTTCAATGTATTCCCTGGCCCTTACATTTACGATGAAACACAGAAATCGCATCGGAATTAAATACAAAAGGCACAATGCCGACTTAAGTATAAGAATAGTGACTCTTCTTACAGTCGGTGTTTTGATCCTCTCCTGTGAGACCAGTATTAGATTCCGATACACCTTTTCCGGTTCAATGTATTCCTTGGACCTTCACATTGACGGTGAAACACAGAAATCGCATCGGAACTAAATAGAAAAGGCACAATGCCGCATTAAGTACAAAAATAGAGTCACATCTTACAGTCGGTGCTTTGATCCCTTCCTGTGAGACCAGTATTAGTTTCCGATACACAACTGCAGGTTCAATGTATTCCCTTTACATACACATTGACGATGAAACACTGAAATTACATCGGATATAAATACAAAAGACACAATGCCGCCTTAAGTGCAAGAAGAGTGAGACTTCTTAGAGTCTGTGCTCTGATCCTTTCCTATGACACCAGTATTAGTTTCCGATACACCACTGCAGGTTCAATGTATTCCTTGTACCTTCACATTGACGATGAAACACAAGAATCGCATCGGAATTAAATACAAAAGGCACAATGCCGCCTTAAGTACGAGAATACAGACTCTTCTTACAGTCGGTGCTTTGATCCTTTCCTGTGAGACCAGTATTAGTTTCCGATACACCACTGCAGATTCAATGTATTCCTTGGACCTTCACATTGACGATGAAACACAGAAATCGCATCGGAATTAAATACAAAAGGCACAATGCCGCCTTAAGTACGAGAATACAGACTCTTCTTACAGTCGGTGCTTTGATCCTTTCCTGTGAGAACAGTATTAGTTTCCGATACACCACTGCAGGTTCAATGTATTCCTTGGACTTTCACATTGACGATGAAACACAGAAATCGCATCGGAATTAAATACAAAAGGCACAATGCCGCCTTAAGTACAAGAATAGAGACTCTTCTAACAGTCGGTGCTTTGATCCATTCCTGTGAGACAAGTATTAGTTTCGGATACACCATTTCAGGTTCAATGTATTCCTTGGACCTTCACATTGACGATGAAACACAGAAATCGCATCGGAATTAAATACAAAAGGCACAATGCCGCCTTAAGTACCAGAATAGAGACTCTTCTTACAGTCGGTTCTTTGATCCCTTCCTGTGAGACCAGTATTAGTTTCCGATACACTACTGCAGGTTCAATGTTTTGCTTTTACATACACATTGACGATGAAAAACTGAAGTAACATCGGAAATAAATATAAAAGGCATTATGCCGCCATAAGTGCAAGAAGAGTGAGACTTCTTAGACTCTGTGCTTTGATCCTTTCCTGTGAGACCAGTATTAGTTTCCGATACACCACTGCAGGTTCAATGTATTCCTTGGACCTTCACATTGACGATGAAACACAGAAATCGCATTGGAATTAAATACAAAAGGCACAATGCCGCCTTAAGTACGAGAATAGAGACTCTTCTTACTGTCGGTGCTTTGATCCGTTCCTGTGAGACCAGTACTAGCTTCCGATACACCACTGCATGTTCAATGTATTCCCTGGCCCTTACATTTACGATGAAACACAGAAATCGCATCGGAATTAAATACAAAAGGCACAATGCCGACTTAAGTATAAGAATAGTGACTCTTCTTACAGTCGGTGTTTTGATCCTCTCCTGTGAGACCAGTATTAGATTCCGATACACCTTTTCCGGTTCAATGTATTCCTTGGACCTTCACATTGACGGTGAAACACAGAAATCGCATCGGAACTAAATACAAAAGGCACAATGCCGCCTTAAGTGCAAGAAGAGTGAGACTTCTTAGAGTCTGTGCTTTCATCCTTTCCTATGACACCAGTATTAGTTTCCGATTCACCACTGCAGGTTCAATGAATTCCTTTTACATACACATTGACGATGAAACTCTGAAATTACATCGGAATTTAATACAAAAGGCATAATGCCGCCTTAAGTGCAAGAAAAGTGAGACTTCTTAGAGTCTGTGTTTTGATCCTTTCCTGTGAGACCAGCATCAGTTTCCGATACACCGCTGCAGGTTTAATGTATTCCTTGGACCTTCACATTGACGATGAAACACTGAAATCGCATCGGAATTAAATACAAAAGGCACAATGCCGCCTTAAGAACAAGAATAAAGACTCTTCTTACAGTCGGTGCTTTGATCCTTTCCTATGAGGCCAGTATTAGTTTCCGATACACCACTGCAGGTTCAATGTATTCCTTGGACATACACATTGACGATGAAACACTGAAATCGCATCGGAATTAAATACGAAAGGCACAATGCCGCCTTAACTACAAGAATAGGGACTCTTCTTACAGTCCGTGCTTTGATCCTTTCCTATGACACCAGTGTTAGTTTCCGACACACCACTGCAGGTGCAATGTATTCCTTGGACCTTCACGTTGACGAGGAAACATAGAAATCGCATCGGAATTAAATACAAAAGGCACAATGCCGCCTTAAGTAAAAGAATAGAGACTCTTCTTACAGTCGGTGCTTTGATCCTTTCCTATGAGACCGGTTTTAGTTTCCGATACACCACCGCAGGTTCAATGTGTTCCTTTTACATACACATTGACGATGAAACACTGAATTTACATCGGAATTAAATACAAAAGGCACAATGCCGCCTTAACTGCAAGAAGAGTGAGACTTCTTAGAATCTGTGCTTTGATCCTTAACTGTGAGACCAGTATTAGTTTCCGATACACCACTGCAGGTTCAATGTATTCCATGGACCTTCACATTGACGATGAAACACAGAAATCACATCGGAGATAAATACAACAGGCACAATGATGCCTTAAGTAAAAGAATAGAGACTCTTCTTATAGTCGGTGCTTTGATCCTTTCCTGTGAGACCAGTATTAGTTTCCGATACACCACTGCAGGTTCAAAGTATTCCTTGGACCTTCACATTGACGATGAAACACTGAAATCACATCGGAGATAAATACAACAGGCACAATGCCGCCTTAAGTGCAAGAAGAGTAAGACTTCTTAGAGTCTGTGCTTTGATCCTTTCCTGTGAGTCCAGTATTAGTTTCCGATACACCACTACAGGTTCAATGTATTCCTTGGACATACACATTGACGATGAAACACAGAAATCGCATCGGAGTGAGATACAAAAAGCACAATGCCGACTTAAGTGCAAGAAAGGTGAGACTTCTTACAGTCTGTGCTTTGATCCTTTCCTGTGAGACCAGTATTAGTTTCCGATACACGACTGCAGGTTCAATGTATTCCTTGGACATACGCATTGACAAGGAAACACTGAAATTACATCGGAATTAAATACAAAAAGCACAATGCAGCTTAAGTGTAAGAAGAGTGAGACTTCTTAGAGTCTGTGGTTTGATCCTCTCCTGTGCGACCAGTATTAGTTTCCGATACACCACTGCAGGTTCAATGTATTCCTTGAACATACACATTGAGTATGAAACACAGAATTCCCATCGCAATTAAATACAAAAGGCACAATGCGCCTTAAGTACAAGAATAGGGACTCTTCTTACAGTCGATGCTTTGATCCTTTCCTGTGAGACCAGTATTAGTTTCCGATACACCACTGCAGGTTCAGTGTATTATTGGACATTCACATTGACGATGAAACACAGGAATCGCATCGCAATTAAATACAAATGGCACTATGCCGCATTAAGTGCAAGAAGAGTAAGACTTCTTAGAGTCTGTGCTTTGATCCTTTCCTATGATACCAGTATTAGTTTCCGACACACCACTGCAGGTTCAATGTATTCCTTGGACCTTCACGTTGACGATGAAACACAGATATCGCTTCGGAATGAAATACAAAAGGCACAATGCCGCCTTAGGTAAAAGAATAAAGACTCTTCTTACAGTCGGTGCTTTGATCCTTTCCTATGAGACCAGTTTTAGTTTCCGATACACCACTGCAGGTTGAATGTATTCCTTTTACACACACATTGACGATGAAACAGTGAAATTACATCGGAAATAAATACAAAAGGCACAATACCGCCTTAAGTGCAAGAAGAGTGAGACTTCTTAGAGTCTGTGCTTTGATCCTTTCCTGTGAGACCAGTATTAGTTTCCGATACACCACTGCAGGTTCAATGTGTTTCTTGGATCTTCACATTGACGATGAAGCACAGAAATCGCATGGGAATTAAATACAAAATGCACAATGCCGCCTTAAGTGCAAGAATAGAGACACTTCTTTCATTCGGTGCTTTGATCCTTTCCTGTGAGACCAGTATTAGTTACCGATACACCAGTGCAGGTTCAATGTATTCCTTTTACATACACATTGACGATGAAACACTAAATTTACATCGGAACTAAATACAAAAGGCGCAATGCCGCCTTAAGTGCAAGAGGAGTAAGACTTCTTAGAGTCTGTGCTTTGATCCTTAACTGTGAGACCAGTATTAGTTCCCGATACACCACTGCAGGTTCAATGTATTCCTTGGACATACACGTTGACGATGATACAAAGAAATCGCATCGGAATTAAATACGAAAGACACAATGCAGCCTTAAGTGCAAGAAGAGTCACACCTCTTAGAGTCTGTGCTTTGATCCTATCCTGTGAGACCAGTATTAGTTTCCGATACACCACTGCAGGTTCAAAGTATTCCATGGACCTTCACATTGACGATGAAACACTGAAATCACATCGGAGATAAATACAACAGGCACAATGCCGCCTTAAGTGCAAGAAGAGTAAGACTTCTTAGAGTCTGTGCTTTTATCCTTTCCTGTGAGTCCAGTAATAGTTTCCGATACACCACTGCAGGTTCAATGTATTCCTTGGACATACACATTGACGATGAAACACAGAAATCGCATCGGAGTGAGATACAAAAAGCACAATGCCGACTTAAGTGCAAGAAGTGTGAGACTTCTTATAGTCTGTGCTTTGATCCTTTCCTGTGAGACCAGTATTAGTTTCCGATACACCACTGCAGGTTCAATGTATTCCTTGGACCTTCACATTGACGATGAAACACAGAAATTGCGTCGGAATTAAATACAAAAGGCACAATGCTGCCTTAGGTATAACAATAGAGACTATTCTTACAGTCGGTGTCTTGAGCATTCCCTGTGAGACCAGTATTAGTTTCCGATACACCACTGCAGGTTTAATGTATTCCTTTGACCTTCACGTTGACGATGAAACACAGATATCGCATCGGAATTAAATACAAAAGGCACAATGCCGCCCTAAGTAAAAGAATAGAGACTCTTCTTACAGTCGGTGTTTTGATCCTTTCCTATGAGACCAGTTTTAGTTTCCGATACACCACCGCAGGTTCAATGTATTCCTTTTACATACACATTGACGATGAAACACTGAATTTACATCGGAATTAATTACAAAAGGCACAATGCCGCCTTAAGTGCAAGAAGAGTGAGACTTCTTAGGGTCTGTGCTTTGATCCTTTCCTATGACACCAGTATTAGTTTCCGATTCACCACTGCAGGTTCAATGAATTCCTTTTACACACACATTGACGATGAATCTGTGAAATTACATCGGAATTTAATACAAAAGGCATAATGCCGCCTTAAGTGCAAGAAAAGTGTGACTTCTTAGAGTCTGTGTTTTGATCCTTCCCTGTGAGACCAGCATCAGTTTCCGATACACCACTGCAGGTTTAATGTATTCCTTGGACCTTCACATTGACGATGAAACACAGAAATCGCATTGGAATTAAATACAAAAGGCACAATGCCGCCTTAAGTACGAGAATAGAGACTCTTCTTACTGTCGGTGCTTTGATCCGTTCCTGTGAGACCAGTACTAGCTTCCGATACACCACTGCATGTTCAATGTATTCCCTGGCCCTTACATTTACGATGAAACACAGAAATCGCATCGGAATTAAATACAAAAGGCACAATGCCGACTTAAGTATAAGAATAGTGACTCTTCTTACAGTCGGTGTTTTGATCCTCTCCTGTGAGACCAGTATTAGATTCCGATACACCTTTTCCGGTTCAATGTATTCCTTGGACCTTCACATTGACGGTGAAACACAGAAATCGCATCGGAACTAAATAGAAAAGGCACAATGCCGCATTAAGTACAAGAATAGAGTCACATCTTACAGTCGGTGCTTTGATCCCTTCCTGTGAGACCAGTATTAGTTTCCGATACACAACTGCAGGTTCAATGTATTCCCTTTACATACACATTGACGATGAAACACTGAAATTACATCGGATATAAATACAAAAGGCACAATGCCGCCTTAATTGCAAGAAGAGTGAGACTTCTTAGAGTCTGTGCTTTCATCCTTTCCTATGACACCAGTATTAGTTTCCGATTCACCACTGCAGGTTCAATGAATTCCTTTTACATACACATTGACGATGAAACTCTGAAATTACATCGGAATTTAATACAAAAGGCATAATGCCGCCTTAAGTGCAAGAAAAGTGAGACTTCTTAGAGTCTGTGTTTTGATCCTTTCCTGTGAGACCAGCATCAGTTTCCGATACACCACTGCAGGTTTAATGTATTCCTTGGACCTTCACATTGACGATGAAACACTGAAATCGCATCGGAATTAAATACAAAAGGCACAATGCCGCCTTAAGAACAAGAATAGAGACTCTTCTTACAGTCGGTGCTTTGATCCTTTCCTATGAGGCCAGTATTAGTTTCCGATACACCACTGCAGGTTCAATGTATTCCTTGGACCTTCACATTGACGATGAAACACTGAAATCGCATCGGAATTAAATACGAAAGGCACAATGCCGCCTTAACTACAAGAATAGAGACTCTTCTTACAGTCCGTGCTTTGATCCTTTCCTATGACACCAGTGTTAGTTTCCGACACACCACTGCAGGTGCAATGTATTCCTTGGACCTTCACGTTGACGATGAAACATAGAAATCGCATCGGAATTAAATACAAAAGGCACAATGCCGCCTTAAGTAAAAGAATAGAGACTCTTCTTACAGTCGGTGCTTTGAACCTTTCCTATGAGACCAGTTTTAGTTTCCGATACACCACCGCAGGTTCAATGTGTTCCTTTTACATACACATTGACGATGAAACACTGAATTTACATCGGAATTAAATACAAAAGGCACAATGCCGCCTTAACTGCAAGAAGAGTGAGACTTCTTAGAAACTGTGCTTTGATCCTTAACTGTGAGACCAGTATTAGTTTCCGATACACCACTGCAGGTTCAATGTATTCCATGGACCTTCACATTGACGATGAAACACAGAAATCACATCGGAGATAAATACAACAGGCACAATGATGCCTTAAGTAAAAGAATAGAGACTCTTCTTATAGTCGGTGCTTTGAACCCTTCCTATGACACTTGTATTAGTTTCCGACACACCACTACAGGTTCAATGTTTTTCTTGGACCTTCACATTGATGATAAAACACAGAAATCGCATCGGAATTAAATACAAAAGGCACAATCCCACCATAAGTACAAGTATAGAGACTCTTCTTACAGTCGGTGCTTTGATCGTTTCCTGTGAGACCAGTATTTGTTTCAGATACACCACTGCAGGTTCAATGTATTCCTTGGACATACACGTTGACGATGAAACAAAGAAATCGCATCGGAATAAAATACGAAAGGCACAATGACGCCTTAAGTGCAAGAAGAGTGACACCTCTTAGAGTCTGTGCTTTGATCCTTTCCTGTGAGACCAGTATTAGTTTCCGACACACCACTGCAGGTGCAATGTATTCCTTGGACCTTCACGTTGACGATGAAACATAGAAATCGCATCGGAATTAAATACAAAAGGCACAATGCCGCCTTAAGTAAAAGAATAGAGACTCTTCTTACAGTTGGTGCTTTGATCCTTTCCTATGAGACCAGTTTTAGTTTCCGATACACCACCGCAGGTTCAATGTGTTCCTTTTACATACACATTGACGATGAAACACTGAATTTACATCGGAATTAAATACAAAAGGCACAATGCCGCCTTAACTGCAAGAAGAGTGAGACTTCTTAGAAACTGTGCTTTGATCCTTAACTGTGAGACCAGTATTAGTTTCCGATACACCACTGCAGGTTCAATGTATTCCATGGACCTTCACATTGACGATGAAACACAGAAATCACATCGGAGATAAATACAACAGGCACAATGATGCCTTAAGTAAAAGAATAGAGACTCTTCTTATAGTCGGTGCTTTGAACCCTTCCTATGACACTTGTATTAGTTTCCGACACACCACTACAGGTTCAATGTTTTTCTTGGACCTTCACATTGATGATAAAACACAGAAATCGCATCGGAATTAAATACAAAAGGCACAATCCCGCCATAAGTACAAGTATAGAGACTCTTCTTACAGTCGGTGCTTTGATCGTTTCCTGTGAGACCAGTATTTGTTTCCGATACACCACTGCAGGTTCAATGTATTCCTTGGACATACACGTTGACGATGAAACAAAGAAATCGCATCGGAATAAAATACGAAAGGCACAATGACGCCTTAAGTGCAAGAAGAGTGACACCTCTTAGAGTCTGTGCTTTGATCCTTTCCTGTGAGACCAGTATTAGTTTCCGTTACACCACTGCAGGTTCAAAGTATTCCTTGGACCTTCACATTGACGATGAAACACTGAAATCACATCGGAGATAAATCCAACAGGCACAATGCCGCCTTAAGTGCAAGAAGAGTAAGACTTCTTAGAGTCTGTGCTTTGATCCCTTCCTGTGAGTCCAGTATTAGTTTCCGATACACCACTACAGGTTCAATGTATTTTTTGGACATACACATTGACGATGAAACACAGAAATCGCATCGGAGTGAGATACAAAAAGCACAATGCCGACTTAAGTGCAAGAAGTGTGAGACTTCTTATAGTCTGTGCTTTGATCCTTTCCTGTGAGACCAGTATTAGTTTCCGATACACGACTGCAGGTTCAATGTATTCCTTGGACATACGCATTGACAAGGAAACACTGAAATTACATCGGAATTAAATACAAAAAGCACAATGCAGCTTAAGTGTAAGAAGAGCGAGACTTCTTAGAGTCTGTGGTTTGATCCTCTCCTGTGCGACCAGTATTAGTTTCCGATACACCACTGCAGGTTCAATGTATTCCTTGAACATACACATTGAGTATGAAACACAGAATTCCCATCGCAATTAAATACTAAAGGCACAATGCCGCCTTAAGTACAAGAATAGGGACTCTTCTTACAGTCGATGCTTTGATCCTTTCCTGTGAGACCAGTATTAGTTTCCGATACACCACTGCAGGTTCAGTGTATTATTGGACATTCACATTGACGATGAAACACAGGAATCGCATCGCAATCAAATACAAATGGCACAATGCCGCATTAAGTGCAAGAAGAGTAAGACTTCTTAGAGTCTGTGCTTTGATCCTTTCCTGTGAGACCAGTATTAGTTTCCGATACACGATTGCAAGTTCAATGTATTCCTTGGACCTTCACATTGACGATGAGACACAGAAATCGCGTCGGAATTAAATACAAAAGGCATAATGCTGCCTTATGTATAACAATAGAGACTATTCTTACAGTCGGTGTTTTGAGCATTTCCCGTGAGACCAGTATTAGTTTCCGATACACCACTGCAGGTTCAACGTATTCCTTCGACCTTCACATTGACGATGAAACACTGAAATCGCATCGGAATGAAATACAAAAGGCACAATGCCGCCTTAACTACAAGAATAGAGACTCTTCTTACAGTCGGTGATTTGATCCTTTCCTATGATACCAGTATTAGTTTCCGACACACCACTGCAGGTTCAATGTATTCCTTGGACCTTCACGTTGACGATGAAACACAGATATCGCATCGGAATTAAATACAAAAGGCACAATGCCGCCTTAGGTAAAAGAATAGAGACTCTTCTTACAGTCGGTGCTTTGATCCTTTCCTATGAGACCAGTTTTAGTTTCCGATACACCACCGCAGGTTCAATGTATTCCTTTTACATACACATTGACGATGAAACACTGAATTTACATAGGAATTAAATACAAAAGGCACAATGCCGCCTTAAATGCAAGAAGAGTGAGACTTCTTAGGGTCTGTGCTTTGATCCTTAACTGTGAGACCAGTATTAGTTTCCGATACACCACTGCAGGTTCAATGTATTCCTTGGACCTTCACATTGATGATGAAACACAGAAATCGCATCGGAATTAAATACAAAAGGCACAATGCCGCCTTATGTACAAGTATAGAGACTCTTCTTACAGTCGGTGTTTTGATCCTTTCCTGTGAGACCAGCATTTGTTTCCGATACACCACTGCAGGTCTAATGTATTCCTTGGACCTTCACATTGACGATGAAACACAGAAAACGCATCGGAACTAAATACAAATGGCACAGTGCCGCCCTAAGTACAAGAATAGAGACTCTTCTTACAGACGGCGCTTTGATCCTTTCCTATGAGACCAGTTTTAGTTTCCGATACACCACTGCAGGTTGAATGTATTCCATTTACACACACATTGACGATGAAACAGTGAAATTACATCGGAAATAAATACAAAAGGCACAATACCGCCTTAAGTGCAAGAAGAGTGAGACTTCTTAGAGTCTGTGCTTTGATCCTTTCCTGTGAGACCAGTATTAGTTTCCGATACACCACTGCAGGTTCAATGTGTTCCTTGGATCTTCACATTGACGATGAAACACAGAAATCGCATCGGAATTAAATACAAAATGCACAATGCCGCCTTAAGTGCAAGAATAGAGACTCTTCTTTCATTCGGTGCTTTGATCCTTTCCTGTGAGACCAGTATTAGTTACCGATACACCAGTGCAGGTTCAATGTATTCCTTTTACATACACATTGACGATGAAACACTAAATTTACATCGGAACTAAATACAAAAGGCACAATGCCACCTTAAGTGCAAGAGGAGTAAGACTTCTTAGAGTCTGTGCTTTGATCCTTAAGTGTGAGACCAGTATTAGTTCCCGATACACCACTGCAGGTTCAATGTATTCCTTGGACATACACGTTGACGATGATACAAAGAAATCGCATCGGAATTAAATACGAAAGGCACATTGCAGCCTTAAGTGCAAGAAGAGTCACACCTCTTAGAGTCTGTGCTTTGATCCTATCCTGTGAGACCAGTATTAGTTTCCGATACACCACTGCAGGTTCAAAGTATTCCTTGGACCTTCACATTGACGATGAAACACTGAAATCACATCGGAGCTAAATACAACAGGCACAATGCCGCCTTAAGTGCAAGAAGAGTAAGACTTCTTAGAGTCTGTGCTTTTATCCTTTCCTGTGAGTCCAGTAATAGATTCCGATACACCACTGCAGGTTCAATGTATTCCTTGGACATACACATTGACGATGAAACACAGAAATCGCATCGGAGTGAGATACAAAAAGCACAATGCCGACTTAAGTGCAAGAAGTGTGAGACTTCTTATAGTCTGTGCTTTGATCCTTTCCTGTGAGACCAGTATTAGTTTCCGATACACGACTGCAGGTTCAATGTATTCCTTGGACATACGCATTGACAAGGAAACACTGAAATTACATCAAAATGAAATACAAAAAGCACAATGCAGCTTAAGTGCAAGAAGAGTGAGACTTCTTAGAGTCTGTGGTTTGATCCCCTCCTGTGCGACCAGTATTAGTTTCCGATACACCACTGCAGGTTCAATGTATTCCTTGAACATACACATTGAGTATGAAACACAGAAATCCCATCGCAATTAAATACAAAAGGCACAATGCCGCCTTAAGTACAAGAATAGGGACTCTTCTTACAGTCGGTGCTTTGATCCTTTCCTGTGAGACCAGTATTAGTTTCCGATACACCACTGCAGGTTCAATGTATTATTGGACCTTCACATTGACGATGAAACACCGGAATCGCATCGGAATTAAATACAAGAGGCACAATGCCGCATTAAGTGCAAGAAGAGTAAGACTTCTTAGAGTCTGTGCTTTGATCCTTTCCTGTGAGACCAGTATTAGTTTCCGATACACGATTACAGGTTCAATGTATTCCTTGGACCTTCACATTGACGATGAAACACAGAAATTGCGTCGGAATTAAATACAAAAGGCACAATGCTGCCTTAGGTATAACAATAGAGACTATTCTTACAGTCGGTGTCTTGAGCATTCCCTGTGAGACCAGTATTAGTTTCCGATACACCACTGCAGGTTTAATGTATTCCTTTGACCTTCACGTTGACGATGAAACACAGATATCGCATCGGAATTAAATACAAAAGGCACAATGCCGCCTTAAGTAAAAGAATAGAGACTCTTCTTACAGTCGGTGTTTTGATCCTTTCCTATGAGACCAGTTTTAGTTTCCGATACACCACCGCAGGTTCAATGTATTCCTTTTACATACACATTGACGATGAAACACTGAATTTACATCGGAATTAATTACAAAAGGCACAATGCCGCCTTAAGTGCAAGAAGAGTGAGACTTCTTAGGGTCTGTGCTTTGATCCGTAACTGTGAGACCAGTATTAGTTTCCGATACACCACTGCAGGTTCAATGTATTCCTTGGACCATCACATTGACGATGAAACACAGAAATCACATCGGAGATAAATACAACCGGCACAATGATGACTTAAGTGCAGGAAGCGTAAGACTTCTCAGTGTCTCTGCTTTGATCCTTTCCTGTGTGGCCAGTATTAGTTTTCGATACACCACTGCAGGTTCAATGTATCCCTTGGACATTCACATTGACGATGAAACACAGAAATCGCAATTAAATACAAAAGGCACAATGCCGCCTTGAGTAAAAGAATAGAGACTCTTCTTACAGTCGGTGCTTTGATCCTTTCCTATGACACTTGTATTAGTTTCCGACACACCACTGCAGGTTCAATGTTTTCCTTGGTATTCACATTGATGATGAAACGCAGAAATCGAATCGGAATTAAATACAAAAGGCACAATGCCGCATTAAGTGCAAGAAGAGTAAGACTTCTTAGAGTCTGTGCTTTGATCCTTTCCTGTGAGCCCATTATTAGTTTCCGATACACCACTGCATGTTCAATGTAATCCTTGGAACTTCACATTGACGATGAAACACAGAAATCGCGTCGGAATTAAATACAAAAGGCACAATGCCTCCATAAGAACAAGAATAGAGACTCTTCTTACAGTCGGTGATTTGAGCAATCCCTGTGAGACCAGTATTAGTTTTCGATACAAAACTGCGGGTTCACTGTATTCCTTGGACATACACATTGACGATGAAACACTGAAATTACATCGGAATTTGATACAAAAGGCACAATGCATTCTTAAGCGCAAGAAGAGTGAGACTTCTTAGAGTCTGTGCTTTCATCTTTTCCTGTGAGACCAGTATTAGTTTCCGATACACGATTGCAGGTTCAATGTATTCCTTGGACCTTCACATTGACGATGAATCACAGAAATCGCGTCGGAATTAAAATACAAATGCACAATGCTGTCTTAGGTAAAACAATAGAGACTATTCTTACAGTCGGTGTTTTGAGCATTCCTTGTGAGACCAGTATTAGTTTCTGATACACCACTGCAGGTTCAAAGTATTCCTTGGACATAAACATTGACGATGAAACACTGAAATAAGATCGGAATTAAATACAAAACTCACAATGCCGCCTTAAGTGCATGAAGAGTGAGACTTCTTAGAGTCTGTGCTTTGGTTTTTTCCTGTGAGACCAATGTTAGTTTCCGATACACAACCGCAGGTTCAATGTATTCCTTGGACCTTCACATTGACGATGAAACACAGAAATCGCGTCGCAATTACATGCAAAAGGCACAACACCGCCTTAAGTACAAGAATAGAGACTCTTCTTACAGTCGGTGTTTTGAGCAATCCCTGTGAGACCAGTATTAGTCTCCGATACACCACTGCAGGTTCAACGTATTCCTTCGACCTTCACATTGACGATGAAACACAGATATCGCATCGGAATTAAATACAAAAGGCACAATGCCGCCTTAGGTAAAAGAATAGAGACTCTTCTTACAGTTGGTGCATTGATCCTTTCCTGTGAGACCAGTATTAGTTTCCGATACACCACTGCAGGTTCAGTGTATTATTGGACATTCACATTGACGATGAAACACAGGAATCGCATCGGAATTAAATACAAAAGGCACAATGCCGCATTAAGTGCAAGAAGAGTAAGACTTCTTAGAGTCTGTGCTTTGATCCTTTCCTGTGAGACCAGTATTAGTTTCCGATACACGATTGCAGGTTCAATGTATTCCTTGGACCTTCACATTGACGATGAGACACAGAAATCGCGTCGGAATTAAATACAAAAGGCACAATGCTGCCTTATGTATAACAATAGAGACTATTCTTACAGTCGGTGTTTTGAGCATTCCCCGTGAGACCAGTATTAGTTTCCGATACACCACTGCAGGTTCAACGTATACCTTCGACCTTCACATTGACGATGAAACACTGAAATCGCATCGGAATGAAATACAAAAGGCACAATGCCGCCTTAAGTAAAGGAATAGAGACTCTTCTTATAGTCGGTGCTTTGATCCTTTCCTATGAGACCAGTTTTAGTTTCCGATACACCACCGCAGGTTCAATGTATTCCTTTTACATACACATTGACGATGAAACACTGAATTTACATAGGAATTAAATACAAAAGGCACAATGCCGCCTTAAATGCAAGAAGAGTGAGACTTCTTAGGGTCTGTGATTTGATCCTTAACTGTGAGACCAGTATTAGTTTCCGATACACCACTGCAGGTTCAATGTATTCCTTGGACCATCACATTGACGATAAAACACAGAAATCACATCGGAGATAAATACAACAGGCACAATGATGCCTTAAGTGCAAGAAGCGTAAGTCTTCTTAGTGTCTCTGCTTTATCCTTTCCTGTGTGACCAGTATTAGTTTTCGATACACCACTGCAGGTTCAATGAATCCCTTGGACATTCACATTGACGATGAAACACAGAAATCGCATCGGAATGAAATACAAAAGGCACAATGCCGCCTTAAGTAAAGGAATAGAGACTCTTCTTATAGTCGGTGCTTTGATCCTTTCCTATGACACTTGTTTTAGTTTCCGACACACCACTACAGGTTCAATGTTTTCCTTGGACCTTCACATTGATGATGAAACACAGAAATCGCATCGGAATTAAATACAAAAGGCACAATGCCGCCTTAAGTACAAGTATAGAGACTCTTCTTACAGTCGGTGCTTTAATCCTTTCCTGTGAGACCAGTATTTGTTTCCGATACACCACTGCAGGTCCAATGTATTCCTTGGACCTTCACATTGACGATGAAACACAGAAAACGCATCGGAACTAAATACAAATGGCACAGTGCCGCCTTAAGTACAAGAATAGAGACTCTTCTTACAGACGGCGCTTTGATCCTTTCCTATGAGACCAGTTTTAGTTTCCGATACACCACTGCAAGTTGAATGTATTCCTTTTACACACACATTGACGATGAAACAGTGAAATTACATCGGAAATAAATACAAAAGGCACAATACCGCCTTAAGTGCAAGAAGAGTGAGACTTCTTAGAGTCTGTGCTTTGATCCTTTCCTGTGAGACCAGTATTAGTTTCCGATACACCACTGCAGGTTCAATGTGTTCCTTGGATCTTCACATTGACGATGAAACATAGAAATCGCATCGGAATTAAATACAAAAGGCACAATGCCGCCTTAAGTGCAAGAATAGAGACTCTTCTTTCATTCGGTGCTTTGATCCTTTCCTGTGAGACCAGTATTAGTTACCGATACACCAGTGCAGGTTCAATGTATTCCTTTTACATACACATTGACGATGAAACACTAAATTTACATCGGAATTAAATACAAAAGGCACAATGCCGCCTTAAGTGCAAGAGGAGTAAGACTTCTTAGAGTCTGTGCTTTGATCCTTAACTGTGAGACCAGTATTAGTTCCCGATACACCACTGCAGGTTCAATGTATTCCTTGGACATACACGTTGACGATGAAACAAAGAAATCGCATCAGAATTAAATACGAAAGGCACAATGCAGCCTTAAGTGCAAGAAGAGTCACACCTCTTAGAGTCTGTGCTTTGATCCTATCCTGTGAGACCAGTATTAGTTTCCGATACACCACTGCAGGGTCAAAGTATTCCTTGGACCTTCACATTGACGATGAAACACTGAAATCACATCGGAGATAAATACAACAGGCACAATGCCGCCTTAAGTGCAAGAAGAGTATGACTTCTTAGAGTCTGTGCTTTGATCCTTTCCTGTGAGTCCAGTATTAGTTTCCGATACACCACTGCAGGTTCAATGTATTCCTTGGACATACACATTGACGATGAAACACAGAAATCGCATCGGAGTGAGATACAAAAAGCACAATGCCGACTTAAGTGCAAGAAGTGTGAGACTTCTTATAGTCTGTGCTTTGATCCTTTCCTGTGAGACCAGTATTAGTTTCCGATACACGACTGCAGGTTCAATGTATTCCTTGGACATACGCATTGACAAGGAAACACTGAAATTACATTGGAATTAAATACAAAAAGCACAATGCAGCTTAAGTGTAAGAAGAGTGAGACTTCTTAGAGTCTGTGGTTTGATCCTCTCCTGTGCGACCAGTATTAGTTTCCGATACACCACTGCAGGTTCAATGTATTCCTTGAACATACACATTGAGTATGAAACACAGAAATCCCATCGCAATTAAATACAAAAGGCACAATGCCGCCTTAAGTACAAGAATTGGGACTCTTCTTACAGTCTGTGCTTTGATCCTCTCCTGTGAGACCAGTATTAGTTTCCGATACACGATTACAGGTTCAATGTATTCCTTGGACCTTCACATTGACGATGAAACACAGAAATTGCGTCGGAATTAAATACAAAAGGCACAATGCTGCCTTAGGTATAACAATAGAGACTATTCTTACAGTCGTTGTCTTGAGCATTCCCTGTGAGACCAGTATTAGTTTCCGATACACCACTGCAGGTTTAATGTATTCCTTTGACCTTCACGTTGACGATGAAACACAGATATCGCATCGGAATTAAATACAAAAGGCACAATGCCGCCTTAAGTAAAAGAATAGAGACTCTTCTTACAGTCGGTGCTTTGATCCTTTCCTATGAGACCAGTTTTAGTTTCCGATACACCACCGCAGGTTCAATGTATTCCTTTTACATACACATTGACGATGAAACACTGAATTTACATCGGAATTAATTACAAAAGGCACAATGCCGCCTTAAGTGCAAGAAGAGTGAGACTTCTTAGGGTCTGTGCTTTGATCCTTAGCTGTGAGACCAGTATTAGTTTCCGATACACCACTGCAGGTTCAATGTATTCCTTGGACCATCACATTGACGATGAAACACAGAAATCACATCGGAGATAAATACAACCGGCACAATGATGACTTAAGTGCAAGAAGCGTAAGACTTCTTAGTGTCTCTGCTTTGATCCTTTCCTGTGTGGCCAGTATTAGTTTCCGATACACCACTGCAGGTTCAATGTAATCCTTGGAACTTCACATTGACGATGAAACACAGAAATCGCGTCGGAATTAAATACAAAAGGCACAATGCCTCCATAAGTACAAGAATAGAGACTCTTCTTACAGTCGGTGTTTTGAGCAATCCCTGTGAGACCAGTATTAGTTTCCGATGCACCACTGCAGGTTCAATGTATTCCTTGGACCTTCACATTGACGATGAAACACAGAAATCGCGTCGGAATTAAATACAATAGGCACAATGCCGCCTTAAGTATAAGAATAGAGACTCTTCTTACAGTCGGTGTTTGAGCATTCCCTGTGAGACCAGTATTAGTTTCCGATAGACCACTGCAGGTTCAATGTATTCCTTGGACCTTCACATTGTCGATGAAACACAGAAATTACATCGGAGATAAATGCAACAGGCACAATGCCGCCTTAAGTGCAAGAAGAGTAAGACTTCTTTGAGTCTGTGCTTTGATCCTTTCCTGTTAGACCAGAATTAAATTCCGATACACCACAGCATTTTCAATGTATTCCTTGGACATACACATTGACGATAAAACACAGATATCGCATCGGAATTAAATACAAAAGGCACAATGCCGCCTTAAGTAAAAGAATAGAGACTCTTCTTACAGTTGGTGCTTTGATCCTTTCCTATGACACTTGTATTAGTTTTCGATACACCTCTGCAGGTTCAATGTATTCCTTGGACCTTCACATTGACGATGAAACACAGAAATCGCATCGGAATTAAATACAAAAGGCACAATGCCGCCTTAAGTACAAGAATAGAGACTCTTCTTACTGTCGGTGCTTTGATCCTTTCCTGCGAGACCAGTATTTGTTTCCGATACACCACTGCAGGTCTAATGTATTCCTTATACCTTCCCATTGACGATGAAACACAGAAATCGCATCGGAATTAAATACAAAAGGAACAATGCCGCTTTAAGTTCAAGAATAGAGACTCTTCTTACAGTCGGTGATTTAATAATTTTCCTATGAGACCAGTTTTAGTTGCCGATACACCACTGCAGGTTCAATGTATTCCTTTTACATACACATTGACGATGAAACACTGACATTACATCAGAATTAAATACAAAAGGCACAATGCCGCCTTAAGTGCAAGAAGAGTCAGACTTCTTAGAGTCTGTGCTTTGATCCTTTCCTGTGTGACCAGTATTAGTTTCCGATACACCACTGCTGGTTCAATGAATTCCTTGGACCTTCACATTGACTATGAAACTCAGAAATCGCATCGGAATAAAATACAAAAGGCACAATGCCGCCTTAAGTACAAGAATATAGACTCTTCTTCCAGTCGGTGCTTAGATCCTTTCCAATGAGACCAGTTTTAGTTTCCGATACACCACCGCAGGTTCAATGTATTCCTTTTACACACACATTGACGATGAAACACTGAAATTACATCGGAATTAAATACAAAAGGCACAATACCGACTTAAGTGCAAGAAGAGTGAGACTTCTTAGAGTCTGTGCTTTGATCCCTTCCTGTGAGACCAGCATTAGTTTCCGATACACCACTGCAGGTTCAATATATTCCTTGGACCTTCACATTGACGATGAAACACAGAAATCGCATCTGAATTAAAAACAAAAGTCACAATGCCGCCTTAAGTACAAGAATAGGGACTCTTCTCTCAGTCGGTGCTTTGGTCCTTTCCTGTGAAACCAGTATAAGTGTCCGATACATCACTGCAGGTTCAAAATATTCCTTTTACATACACATTGACGATGAAACACTGAACTTACATCGGATATATATACAAAAGGCACAATGCCGAATTAACTGCAGGAGGAGTTAGACTTCTTAGAGTCTGTGCTTTGATCTTGAACTGTGAGACCAGTATTAGTTTCCGATACACCACTGCAGGTTCAATCTATTCCTTGACATACACGTTGACGGTGATACACAGAAATCGCATCGGATTTAAATACGAAAGGCACAATGCCGAATTAAGTGCAAGAAGAGTGAAACCTCTTAGAGTCTGTGCTTTGATCCTTTCCTGTGTAGACCAGTAATAGTCTCCGATACACCACTGCTGGTTCAATGTACTCCTTGTACCTTCACATTGACGATGAAACACAGAAATCACATCGGAGATAAATGCAACAGGCACAATGCCGCTTTAAGTGCAAGAAGAGTAAGACTTCTTTGAGTCTGTGCTTTGATCCATTCCTGTTAGACCAGTATTAGTTTCCGATACACCACTGCAGGTTCAATGTATTCCTTGGACATACACATTGACGATGAAACACTGAAATTACATCGGAATTAAATACAAAGGGGACAATGCCGGATAAGGTGCAAGAAGGGAGAGACTTCTTAGAGTCTGTGCTTTGATCCTTTCCTGTGAGACCAGTATTAGTTTCCGATACACCACTGCAGGTTTAATGTATTCCTTGGATCTTCACATTGACGATGAAACACAGAAATCGCATCGGAAATAAATACAAAAGGAACAATGCCGCTTTAAGTTCAAGAATAGAGACTCTTCTTACAGTCGGTTATTTAATAATTTTCCTATGAGACCAGTTTTAGTTGCCGATACACCACTGCAGGTTCAATGTATTCCTTTTACATACACATTGACGATGAAACACTGAAATTACATCAGAATTAAATTCAAAAGGCACAATGCCGCCTTAAGTGCAAGAAGAGTCAGACTTCTTAGAGTCTGTGCTTTGATCCTTTCCTGTGAGACCAGTATTAGTTTCCGATACACCACTGCTGGTTCAATGAATTCCTTGGACCTTCACATTGACTATGAAACTCAGAAATCGCATCGGAATAAAATACAAAAGGCACAATGCCGCCTTATGTACAAGAATATAGACTCTTCTTCCAGTCGGTGCTTAGATCCTTTCCAATGAGACCAGTTTTAGTTTCCGATACACCACCGCAGGTTCAATGTATTCCTTTTACATACACATTGACGATGAAACACTGAATTTACATCGGAATGAAATACAAAATTCACAATGCCGCCTTAAGTGCAAGAAGTCTGAGACTTCTTAGGGTCTGTGCTTTTATCCTTAACTGTGAGACCAGTATTAGTTTCCGATACACCACTGCAGTTCAATATATTCCTTGGACATTCACATTGACGATGAAACACTGAAATTACATCGGAAATAAATACAAAAGGCACACTGCCGCCTTAAATGCAAGATGAGTGAGACTTCTTAGAGTCTGTGCTTTGATCCCTTCCTATGACACCAGTATTAGTTTCCGATTCACCACTGCAGGTTCAATGTATTGCTTTTACATACACATTGAAGATGAAACACTGAAATTACACCGGAATTAAATACAAAAGGCACAATGCCGCCGTAAATGCAAGATGAGTGAGACTTCTTAGAGTCTGTGCTTTGATCCTTTCCTATGACACCAGTATTAGTTTCCGATTCACCACTGCAGGTTCAATGTATTCCTTTTACATACACATTGACGATGAAACACTGAAATTACACCGGAATTAAATACAAAAGGCACAATGCCGCCTTAAGTTCAAGAAGAGTGAGACTTCTTAGAGTCTGTGTTTTGATCCATTCCAGTGAGACCAGTATTAGTTTCCGATACACCACTGCAGGTTCAATGTATTCCTTGGACCTTCACATTGTCGATGAAACACAGATATCGCAACGGAATTAAATACTAAAGGCACAATGCCGCCTTAAGTACAAGAATAGAGACTCTTCTTACAGTCGGTGCTTTGATCCATTCCTGTGAGACCAGTATTAGTTTCCGATACACCACTGCAGTTTCAATGTATTCCTTGGAGATTCACATTTACGATGAAACACGGAAGTTACATCGGAATTAAATTCAAAACGGACAATGCCGCCTTAAATGCAAGAAGAGTGAGACTTCTTAGAGTCTGTGCTTTGACCCTTTCCTATGAGACCAGTTTTAGTTTCCGATACACCACTGCAGGTTCAATGTATTTCTTTTACATACACATTGACGTTGAAAACTGAAATTACATCGGAATTAATTACAAAACGCGAAATGCCGCCTTAAGTGCAAGATGAGTGAGACTTCATAGAGTCTGTGCTTTGATCCTTTCCTGTGAGACCATTATTAGTTTCCGATACACCACTGCTGGTTCAATGTATTCCTTGGACCTTCACATTGTCGATGAAACACAGGAAACGCATCGGGATTAAATACAAATGGCACAACGCCGCCATATGTACAAGAATAGAGACTCTTCTTATAGTCGCTGCTTTGATCCTTTCCTGTGACACCAGTATTAGTTTCCGATACACCAATGCAATTTCAATGTATTCCTTGGACATTCACATTGCCGATGAAATACTAAAATTACATCCGAATTATATTCAAAGGGCACAAAGCCGCCTTAAATGCAAGAAGAGTGAAACTTCTTAGAGTCTGTGCTTTGATCCTTTCCTATGACACCAGTATTAGTTTCCGATACACCACTGCAGATTCAATGTATTCCTTGGACCTTCACATTGACGATGAAACACAGAAATCGCATCGGAATTAAATACAAAAGGCACAATGCCGCCTTAAGTACGAGAATAGAGACTCTTCTTACAGTCGGTGCTCTGATCCTTTCCTGTGAGAACAGTATTAGTTTCCGATACACCACTGCAGATTCAATGTATTCCTTGGACCTTCACATTGACGATGAAATACAGAAACCGCATCGGAATTAAATACAAAAGGCACAATGCCGCCTTAAGTACGAGAATAGAGATTCTTCTTACTGTCGGTGCTTTGATCCGTTCCTGTGAGACCAGTACTAGCTTCCGATACACCACTGCAGGTTCAATGTATTCCCTGGACCTTCACATTGACGATGAAACACAGAAATCGCATCGGAATTAAATACAAAAGGCACAATGCCGCCTTAAGTGCAAGAAGAGTGAGACTTCTTAGAGTCTGTGCTTTCATCCTTTCCTATGACACCAGTATAAGTTTCCGATTCACCCCTGCAGGTTCAATGAATTCCTTTTACATACACATTGACGATGAAACTCTGAAATTACATCGGAACTAAATACAAAAGGCATAATGCCGCCTTAAGTGCAAGAAGAGTGAGACTTCTTAGAGTCTGTGTTTTGATCCTTTCCTGTGAGACCAGCATAAGTTTCAGATACACCACTGCAGGTTCAATGTATTCCTTGGACCTTCACATTGACGATGAAACACTGAAATCGCATCGGAATTAAATACAAAAGGCACAATGAAGCCTTAAGTACAAGAATAGAGACTCTTCTTACAGTCGGTGCTTTGATCCTTTCCTATGAGGCCAGTATTATTTTCCGATACACCACTGCAGGTTCAATGTATTCCTTGGACCTTCACATTGACGATGAAACACAGAAATCGCATCGGAATTAAATACAAAAGGCACAATGCTGCCTTTAGTACAAGAATAGAGACTCTTCTTACAGTCGGTGCTTTGATCCTTTCCTATGACACTTGTATTAGTTTCCGACACACCACTGCAGGTTCAATGTTTTCCTTGGACCTTCAGATTGATGATGAAACACAGAAATCGCATCGGAATTAAATACAAAAGGCACAAAGCCGCCTTAAGTACAAGTATAGAGACTCTTCTTACAGTCGGTGCTTTGATCCTTTCCTGTGAGACCAGTATTAGTTTCCGATACAACACTGCAGGTTCAATGTATTCCTTGGACATTCACATTGACGATGAATGACTGAAATTACATCGGAATTAAATACAAAAGGCACAATGCCGCCTTAAATGCAAGAAGAGTGAGACTTTTTAGAGTCTGTACTTTCATCCATTTCTATGACACCAGTATTAGTTACGAATTCACCACTGCAGGTTCAATGTATTCCTTTTACATACACATTGACGATTAAACACTGAAATTACATCGGAATTAAATACTAAAGGCACAATGCCGCCTTAAGTGCAAGACGAGTAAGACTTCTTAGAGTCTGTGCTCTGACCCTTTCCAATGACACCAGTATTAGTTTCCGATACACCACTGCAGGTTCAATATATTCCTTGGACCTTCACATTGACGATGAAACACAGAAATCGCATCGAAATTAAAAACAAAAGGCACATGCCGACTTAAGTACAAGAATAGAGTTTCTTCTTACAGTCGGTGCTTTGATCCTTTCCTGTGAGACCAGTATTAGTTTCCGATACACCACTGCAGATTCAATGTATTCCTTGGACCTTCACTTTGACAATGAAACACAGAAATCGCATCGGAATTAAATACAAAAGGCACAATGCCGCCTTAAGTACGAGAATAGAGACTCTTCTTACAGTCGGTGCTTTGATCCTTTCCTGTGAGAACAGTATTAGTTTCCGATACACCACTGCAGGTTCAATGTATTCCTTGGACCTTCACATTGACGATGAAACACAGAAATCGCATCGGAATTAAATACAAAAGGCACAATGCCGCCTTAAGTACAAGAATAGAGACTCTTCTAACAGTCGGTGCTTTGATCCATTCCTGTGAGACCAGTATTAGTTTCAGATACACCATTTCAGGTTCAATGTATTCCTTGGACCTTCCCATTGACGATGAAACACAGAAATCGCATCGGAATTAAATACAAAAGGCACAATGCCGCCTTAAGTACAAGAATAGAGACTCTTCTTACAGTCGGTGCTTTGATCCCTTCCTGTGAGACCAGAATTAGTTTCCGATACACTACTGCAGGGTCAATGTTTTCCTTTTACATACACATTGACAATGAAACACTGAAATTACATCGGACTTAAATACAAAAGGCACTATGCCGCCATAAGTGCAAGAAGAGTGAGACTTCTTAGACTCTGTGCTTTGATCCTTTCCTGTGAGACCAGTATTAGTTTCCGATACACCACTGCAGGTTCAATGTATTCCTTGGATCTTCACATTGACGATGAAACACAGAAATCGCATTGGAATTAAATACAAAAGGCACAATGCCGCCTTAAGTACGAGAATAGAGACTCTTCTTACTGTCGGTGCTTTGATCCGTTCCTCTGAGACCAGTACTAGCTTCTGATACACCACTGCAGGTTCAATGTATTCCCTGGACCTTCACATTGACGATGAAACACAGAAATCGCATCGGATTTAAATACAAAAGGCACAATGCCGCCTTAAGTTCAAGAATAGTGACTCTCCTTACAGTCGGTGCTTTGATCCTTTCCTGTGTGACCAGTATTAGATTCCGATACACCATTTCCGGTTCAATGTATTCCTTGGACCTTCACATTGACGATGAAACACAGAAATTGCATCGGAATTAAATAGAAAAGGCACAATGCCGCCTTAAGTACAAGAATAGAGTCACTTCTTACAGTCGGTGCTTTGATCCCTACCTGTGAGACCAGTATTAGTTTCCGATACACAACTGCGGGTTCAATGTATTCCTTTTACATACACATTGACGATGAAACACTGAAATTACATCGGAATTAAATACAAAAGGCACAATGCCGCCTTAAGTGCAAGAAGAGTGAGACTTCTTAGAGTCTGTGCTTTCATCCTTTCCTGTGAGACCAGTATTAGTTTCCGATACACCATTGCAGGCTCAATGTATTCCTTGGACCTTCACATTGACGATGAAACACTGAAAATGCATCGGAATTAAATACAAAAGGCACAATGCCGCCTTAAGTACAAGAATAGAGACTCTTCTTACAGTCGGTGCTTTGATCCTTTCCTATGAGGCCAGTATTAGTTTCCGATACACCACTGCAGGTTCAATGTATTCCTTGGACCTTCACATTGACGATGAAACACAGAAATCGCATCGTAATTAAATACAAAAGGCACAATGCCGCCTTTAGTACAAGAATAGAGACTCTTCTTACAGTCGGTGCTTTGATCCTTTCCTGTGAGACCAGTATTAGTTTCCGATACACCACTGTAGGTCTAATGTATACCTTGGACCTTCACATTGACGATGAAACACAGAAATCGCAGCGGAATTAAATACAAAAGGCACAATGCCGCCTTTAGTACAAGAATAGAGACTCTTCTTACAGTCGGTGCTTTGATCCTTTCCTGTGAGACCAGTATTAGTTTCCGATACACCACTGTAGGTCTAATGTATACCTTGGACCTTCACATTGACGATGAAACACAGAAATCGCAGCGGAATTAAATACAAATGGCACAATGCCGCCTTAAGTAAAAGAATAGAGACTCTTCTTACAGTCGGTGCTTTGATCCTTTCCAATGAGTCCAGTTTTAGTTTCCGATACACCACCGCAGGTTCAATGTATTCCTTTTACATACACATTGACGATGAAACACTGAATTTACATCGGAATTAAATACAAAACGCGCAATGCCGCCTTAAGTGCAAGAAGAGTGAGACTTATTAGGGTCTGTGCTTTGATCCTTAACTGTGAGACCAATTTTAGTTTGTGATACACCACTGCAGGTTCAATGTATTCCTTGGACGTTAACATTGACGATGAAACACAGACAACGCATCGGGACTAAATACAAATGGCACAGTGCCGCCTTAAGTACAAGAATAGAGACTCTTCTTACAGACGGTGCTTTGATCCTTTCCTATGAGACCAGTTATAATATCCGATACACCACTGCAGGTTCAATGTATTCCTTTTACACACACATTGACGATGAAACACTGAAATTACATCGGAATTAAATACAAAAGGCACAATACCGCCTTAAGTGCAACAAGAGTGAGACTTCTTAGAGTCTGTGCTTTGATCCTTTCCTGTGAGACCAGTATTAGTTTCCGATACACCACTGCAGGTTCAATGTATTATTTGGACCATCACATTGACGATGAAACACAGAAATCGCATCGGAAATAAATAAAAAAGGCACAATGCCGCCTTAAGTGCAAGAATAGAGACTCTTCTTTCATTCGATGCTTTGATCCTTTCCTGTGAGACCAGTATTAGTTACCGATACACCAGTGCAGGTTCAATGTGTTCCTTTTACATACACATTGACGATGAAACACTGAATTTACATCGGAATTAAATACAAAAGGCACAATGCCGCCTTAAGTGCAAGAGGAGTAAGACTTCTTAGAGTCTGTGCTTTGATCCTTATCTGTGAGACCAGTATTAGTTCCCGATACACCACTGCAGGTTCAATGTATTCCTTGGACATACACGTTGACGATGAAACAAAGAAATCGCATCGGAATTAAATACGAAAGGCACAATGCCGCCTTAAGTGCAAGAAGAGAGACACCTCTTAGAGTCTGTGCTTTGATCCTTTCCTGTGAGACCAGTATTAGTTTCCGATACACCACTGCAGGTTCAAAGTATTCCTTGGACCTTCACATTGACGATGAAACACTGAAATCACATCGGAGATAAATACAACAGGCACAATGCCGCCTTAAGTGCAAGAAGAGTAAGACATCTTAGAGTCTGTGCTTTGATCCTTTCCTGTGAGTCCAGTATTAGTTTACGATACACCACTGCAGGTTCAATGTATTCCTTGGACATACACATTGACGATGAAACACAGAAATCGCATCGGAATGAGATACAAAAAGCACAATGCCGACTTAAGTGCAAGAAGTGTGAGACTTCTTATTGTCTGTGCTTTGATCCTTTCCTGTGAGACCAGTATTAGTTTCCGATACACGACTGCAGGTTCAATGTATTCCTTGGACATACGCATTGACAAGGAAACACTGAAATTACATCGGAATTAAATACAAAAAGCACAATGCAGCTTAAGTGTAAGAAGAGTGAGACTTCTTAGAGTCTGTGGTTTGATCCTCTCCTGTGCGACCAGTATTAGTTTCCGATACACCACTGCAGGTTCAATGTATTCCTTGAACATACACATAGAGGATGAAACACAGAAATCCCATCGCAATTAAATACAAAAGGCACAATGCCGCTCTTATGTACAAGAATAGGGACTCTTCTTACAATCGGTGCTTTGATCCTTTCCTGTGAGACCAGTATTAGTTTCCGATACACCATTGCAGGTTCAATGTATTATTGGACCTTCACATTGACGATGAATCACAGAAATCGCATCGGAATTAAATACAAAAGGCACAATGCCGCCTTAAGTAAAAGAATAGAGACCCTTCTTACAGTCGGTGCTTTGATCCATTCCTATGAGACCAGTTTTAGTTTCCGATACACCACCGCAGGTTCAATGTATTCCTTTTACATACACATTGACGATGAAACACTGAATTTACATCGGAATTAAATACAAAAGGCACAATGCCGCCTTAAGTGCAAGAGGAGTGAGACTTCTTAGGGTCTGTGCTTTGATCCTTAACTGTGAGACCAGTATTAGTTTCCGATACACCACTGCAGGTTCAATGTATTCCTTGGACCATCACATTGACGATGAAACACAGAAATCACATCGGAGATAAATACAACAGGCACAATGATGCCTTAAGTGCAAGAAGCGTAAGACTTCTTAGTGTCTCTGCTTTGATCCTTTCCTGTGAGACCAGTATTAGTTTTCGATACACCACTGCAGGTTCAATGTATCCCTTGGACATTCACATTGACGATGAAACACAGAAATCGCATCGGAATTAAATACAAAAGGCACAATGCCGCCTTAAGTACAAGTATAGAGACTCTTCTTACAGTCGGTGCTTTGATCCTTTCCTGTGAGACCAGTATTTGTTTTCGATACACCACTGCAGGTCTAATGTATTCCTTGGACCTTCACATTGACGATGAAACACAGAAAACGCATCGGAACTAATTACAAATGGCACAGTGCCGCCTTAAGTACAAGAATAGGGACTCTTCTTACAGACGGTGCTTTGATCCTTTCCTATGAGACCAGTTATAGTTTCCGATACACCACTGCAGGTTCAATGTATTCCTTTTACACACACATTGACGATGAAACACTGAAATTACATCGGAATTAAATACAAAAGGGACAATACCGCCTTAAGTGCAAGAAGAGTGAGACTTCTTAGAGTCTGTGCTTTGATCCTTTCCTGTGAGACCAGTATTAGTTTCCGATACACCACTGCAGGTTCAATGTATTCCTTGGACCATCACATTGACGATGAAACACAGAAATCGCATCGGAAATAAATAAAAAAGGCACAATGCCGCCTTAAGTGCAAGAATAGAGACTCTTCTTTCATTCGGTGCTTTGATCCTTTCCTGTGAGACCAGTATTAGTTACCGATACACCAGTGCAGGTCAATGTATTCCTTTTACATACACATTGACGATGAAACACTGAATTTACATCGGAATTAAATACAAAAGGCACAATGCCGCCTTAAGTGCAAGAGGAGTAAGACTTCTTAGAGTCTGTGCTTTGATCCTTAACTGTGAGACCAGTATTAGTTCCCGATACACCACTGCAGGTTCAATGTATTCCTTGGACATACACGTTGACGATGAAACAAAGAAATCGCATCGGAAATAAATACGAAAAGCACAATGCCGCCTTAAGTGCAAGAAGAGTGACACCTCTTAGAGTCTGTGCTTTGATCCTTTCCTGTGAGACCAGTATTAGTTTCCGATTCACCACTGCAGGTTCAAAGTATTCCTTGGACCTTCACATTGACGATGAAACACTGAAATCACATCGGAGATAAATACAACAGGCACAATGCCGCCTTAAGTGCAAGAAGAGTAAGACTTCTTAGAGTCTGTGCTTTGATCCTTTCCTGTGAGACCAGTATTAGTTTCCGATACACGACTGCAGGTTCAATGTATTCCTTGGACATACGCATTGACAAGGAAACACTGAAATTACATCGGAATTAAATACAAAAAGCACAATGCAGCTTATGTGTAAGAAGAGTGAGACTTCTTAGAGTCTGTGGTTTGATCCTCTCCTGTGCGACCAGCATTAGTTTCCGATACACCACTGCAGGTTCAATGTATTCCTTGAACATACACATTGAGGATGAAACACAGAAATCCCATCGCAATTAAATACAAAAGGCACAATGCCGCCTTTAGTACAAGAATAGAGACTCTTCTTACAGTCGGTGCTTTGATCCTTTCCTATGACACTTGTATTAGTTTCCGACACACCACTGCAGAGATTGATGATGAAACACAGAAATCGCATCGGAATTAAATACAAAAGGCACAATGCCGCCTTAAGTACAAGTATAGAGACTCTTCTTACAGTCGGTGCTTTGATCCTTTCCTGTGAGACCAGTATTAGTTTCCGATACAACACTGCAGGCTCAATGTATTCCTTGGACATTCACATTGACGATGAATGACTGAAATTACATCGGAATTAATTACAAAAGGCACAATGCCGCCTTAAATGCAAGAAGAGTGAGACTTTTTAGAGTCTGTGCTTTCATCCATTCCTATGACACCAGTATTAGTTACGAATTCACCACTGCAGGTTCAATGTATTCCTTTTACATACACATTGACGATTAAACACTAAAATTACATCGGAATTAAATACTAAAGGCACAATGCCGCCTTAAGTGCAAGAAGAGTAAGACTTCTTAGATTCTGTGCTCTGATCCTTTCCTATGACACCAGTATTAGTTTCCGATACACCACTGCAGGTTCAATGTATTCCTTGGACCTTCACATTGACGATGAAACACAGAAATCGCATCGGAATTAAATACAAAAGGCACAATGCCGCCTTAAGTACAAGAATAGAGACTCTTCTAATAGTCGGTGCTTTGATCCATTCCTGTGAGACCAGTATTAGTTTCGGATACACCATTTCAGGTTCAATGTATTCCTTGGACCTTCACATTGACGATGAAACACAGAAATCGCATCGGAATTAAATACAAAAGGCACAATGCCGCCTTAAGTACAAGAAAAGAGACTCTTCTTACAGTCGGTGCTTTGATCCCTTCCTGTGAGACCAGTATTAGTTTCCGATACACTACTGCAGGGTCAATGTTTTCCTTTTACATACACATTGACAATGAAACACTGAAATTACATCGGAATAAAATACAAAAGACACTATGCCGCCATAAGTGCAAGAAGAGTGAGACTTCTTAGATTCTGTGCTTTGATCCTTTCCTGTGAGACAAGTATTAGTTTCCGATACACCACTGCAGGTTCAATGTATTCCTTGGACCTTCACATTGACGATGAAACACAGAAATCGCATCGGAATTAAATACAAACTCACAATGCCGCCTTAAGTACGAGAATAGAGACTCTTCTTACTGTCGGTGCTTTGAGCCGTTCCTCTGAGACCAGTATTAGCTTTCGATACACCACTGCAGGTTCAATGTATTCCCTGGACCTTCACATTGACGATGAAACACAGAAATCGCGTCGGAATTAAATACAAAATGCACAATGCCGCCTTAAGTACAAGAATAGTGACTCTTCTTACAGTCGGTGCTTTGATCCTTTCCTGTGTGACCAGTATTAGATTCCGATACAACATTTCCGGTTCAATGTATTCCTTGGACCTTCACATTGACGATGAAACACAGAAATTGCATCGGAATTAAATAGAAAAGGCACAATGCCGCCTTAAGTACAAGAATAGAGTCACTTCTTACAGTCGGTGCTTTGATCCCTTCCTGTGAGACCAATATTAGTTTCCGATACACAACTGCAGGTTCAATGTATTCCTTTTACATACACATTGACGATGAAACACTGATATTACATCGGAATTAAATACAAAAGGCACAATGCCGCCTTAAGTGCAAGAAAAGTGAGACTTCTTAGAGTCTGTGCTTTCATCCTTTCCTGTGAGACCAGTATTAGTTTCCGATACACCATTGCAGGCTCAATGTATTCCTTGGACGTTCACATTGACGATGAAACACTGAAAATGCATCGGAATTAAATACAAAAGGCACAATGCCGCCTTAAGTACAAGAATAGAGACTCTTCTTACAGTCGGTGCTTTGATCCTTTCCTATGAGGCCAGTATTAGATTCCGATACACCACTGCAGGTTCAATGTATTCCTTGGACCTTCACATTGACGATGAAACACAGAAATCGCATCGTAATTAAATACAAATGGCACAATGCCGCCTTCAGTACAAGAATAGAGACTCTTCTTACAGTAGGTGCTTTGATCCTTTCCTGTGAGACCAGTATTAGTTTCCGATACACCACTGTAGGTCTAATGTATTCCCTGGACCTTCACATTGACGATGAAACACAGAAATCGCAACGGAATTAAATACAAATGGCACAATGCCGCCTTAAGTAAAAGAATAGAGACTCTTCTTACAGTCGTTGCTTTGATCCTTTCCTATGAGTCCAGTTTTAGTTTCCGATACACCACCGCAGGTTCAATGTATTCCTTTTACATACACATTGACGATGAAACACTGAATTTACATCGGAATTAAATACAAAACGCGCAATGCCGCCTTAAGTGCAAGAAGAGTGAGACTTCTTAGGGTCTGTGCTTTGATACTTAACTGTGAGACCAATATTAGATTCCGATACACCACTGCAGGTTCAATGTATTCCTTGGACATTCACATTGACGATGAAACACAGACAACGCATCGGAACTAAATACAAATGGCACAGTGCCGCCTTAAGTACAAGAATAGAGACTCTTCTCACAGACGGTGCTTTGATCCTTTCCTATGAGACCAGTTATAATATCCGATACACCACTGCAGGTTCAATGTATTCCTTTTACACACACATTGACGATGAAACACTGAAATTACATCGGAATTAAATACAAAAGGCACAATACCGCCTTAAGTGCAACAAGAGTGAGACTTCTTAGAGTCTGTGCTTTGATCCTTTCCTGTGCGACCAGTATTAGTTTCCGATACACCACTGCAGGTTCAATGTATTATTTGGACCATCACATTGACGATGAAACACAGAAATCGCATCGGAAATAAATAAAAAAGGCGCAATGCCGCCTTAAGTGCAAGAAGAGTGACACCTCTTAGAGTCTGTGCTTTGATCCTTTCCTGTGAGACCAGTATTAGTTTCCGATACACCACTGCAGGTTCAAAGTATTCCTTGGACCTTCACATTGACGATGAAACACTGAAATCGCATCGGAATGAGATACAAAAAGCACAATGCCGACTTAAGTGCAAGAAGTGTGAGACTTCTTATAGTCTGTGTTTTGATCCTTTCCTGTGAGACCAGTATTAGTTTCCGATACACGACTGCACGTTCAATGTATTCCTTGGACATACGCATTGACAAGGAAACACTGAAATTACATCGGAATTAAATACAAAAAGCACAATGCAGCTTAAGTGTAAGAAGAGTGAGACTTCTTAGAGTCTGTGGTTTGATCCTCTCCTGTGCGACCAGTATTAGTTTCCGATACACCACTGCAGGTTCAATGTATTCCTTGAACATACACATCGAGGATGAAACACAGAAATCCCATCGCAATTAAATACAAAAGGCACAATGCCGCCTTAAGTACAAGAATAGGGACTCTTCTTACAATCGGTGCTATGATCCTTTCCTGTGAGACCAGTATTTGTTTTCGATACACCACTGCAGGTCTAATGTATTCCTTGGACCTTCACATTGACGATGAAACACAGAAAACGCATCGGAACTAATTACAAATGGCACAGTGCCGCCTTAAGTACAAGAATAGAGACTCTTCTTACAGACGGTGCTTTGATCCTTTCCTATGAGACCAGTTATAGTTTCCGATACACCACTGCAGGTTCAATGTATTCCTTTTACACACACATTGACGATGAAACACTGAAATTACATCGGAATTAAATACAAAAGGCACAATACCGCCTTAAGTGCAAGAAGAGTGAGACTTCTTAGAGTCTGTGCTTTGATCCTTTCCTGTGAGACTAGTATTAGTTTCCGATACACCACTGCAGGTTCAATGTATTCCTTGGACTATCACATTGACGATGAAACACAGAAATCGCATCCGAAATAAATAAAAAAGGCACAATGCCGCCTTAAGTGCAAGAATAGAGACTCTTCTTTCATTCGGTGCTTTGATCCTTTCCTGTGAGACCAGTATTAGTTACCGATACACCAGTGCAGGTCAATGTATTCCTTTTACATACACATTGACGATTAAAACACAGAATTTACATCGGAATTAAATACAAAAGGCACAATGCCGCCTTAAGTGCAAGAGGAGTAAGACTTCTCAGAGGCTGTGCTTTGATCCTTAACTGTGAGACCAGTATTAGTTCTTGATACACCACTGCAGGTTCAATGTATTCCTTGGACATACACGTTGACGATGAAACAAAGAAATCGCATCGGAATTAAATACGAAAGGCACAATGCCGCCTTAAGTGCAAGAAGAGTGACACCTCTTAGAGTCTGTGCTTTGATCCTTTCCTGTGAGACCAGTATTAGTTTCCGATTCACCACTGCAGGTTCAAAGTATTCCTTGGACCTTCACATTGACGATGAAACACTGAAATCACATCGGAGATAAATACAACAGGCACAATGCCGCCTTAAGTGCAAGAAGAGTAAGACTTCTTAGAGTCTGTGCTTTGATCCTTTCCTGTGAGACCAGTATTAGTTTCCGATTCACGACTGCAGGTTCAATGTATTCCTTGGACATACGCATTGACGAGGAAACACTGAAATTACATCGGAATTAAATACAAAAAGCACAATGCAGTTTAAGTGTAAGAAGAGTGAGACTTCTTAGAGTCTGTGGTTTGATCCTCTCCTGTGCGACCAGTATTAGTTTCCGATACACCACTGCAGGTTCAATGTATTCGTTGAACATACACATTGAGGATGAAACACAGAAATCCCATCGCAATTAAATACAAAAGGCACAATGCCGCCTTAAGTACAAGAATAGGGACTCTTCTTACAGTCGGTGCTTTGATCCTTTCCTGTGAGACCAGTATTAGTTTCCGATACACCACTGCAGGTTCAATGAATTATTGGACCTTCACATTGACGATGAAACACAGGAATCGCATCGGAATTAAATACAAAAGGCACAATGCCGCATTAAGTGCAAGAAGAGTAAGACTTCTTAGAGTATGTGCTTTGATCCTTTCCTGTGAGACCAGTATTAGTTTCCGATACTGGATTGCAGGTTCAATGTATTCCTTGGACCTTCACATTGACGATGAAACACAGAAATCGCGTCGGAATTAAATACAAAAGGCACATTGCAGCCTTAGGTATAACGATAGAGACTATTCTTACAGTTGGTGTTTTGAGCATTCCCTGTGAGACCAGTATTAGTTTCCGATACACCACTGCAGGTTCAATGTATTCCTTTAACCTTCACATTGACGATGAAACACTGAAATCGCATCGGAATTAAATAGAAAAGGCACAATGCCGCCTTAACTACAAGAATAGAGACTCTTCTTACAGTCGGTGCTTTGATCCTTTCCTATGACACCAGTATTAGTTTCCGACACACCACTGCAGGTTCAATGTATTCCTTGGACCTTCACGTTGACGATGAATCACAGAAATCGCATCGGAATTAAATACAAAAGGCACAATGCCGCCTTAAGTAAAAGAATAGAGACGCTTCTTACAGTCGGTGCTTTGATCCTTTCCTATGAGACCAGTTTTAGTTTCCGATACACCACCGCAGGTTCAATGTATTCCTTTTAAATACACATTGACGATGAAACACTGAATTTACATCGGAATTAAATACAACAGGCACAATGATGCCTTAAGTGCAAGAAGCGTAAGACTTCTTAGTGTCTCTGCTTTGATCCTTTCCTGTGAGACCAGTATTAGTTTTCGATACACCACTGCAGGTTCAATGTATCCCTTGGACATTCACATTGACGATGATAGACAGAAATCGCATCGGAATTAAATACAAAAGGCACAATGCCGCCTTAAGTAAAAAATAGAGACTCTTCTTACAGTCGGTGCTTTGATCCTTTCCTATGACACATGTATTAGTTTCCGACACACCACTGCAGGTTCAATGTTTTCCTTGGACCTTCACATTGATGATGAAACACAGAAATCGCATCGGAATTAAATACAAAAGGCACAATGCCGCATTAAGTGCAAGAAGAGTAAGACTTCTTAGAGTCTGTGCTTTGATCCTTTCCTGTGAGACCAGTATTAGTTTCCAATACACGATTGCAGGTTCAATGAATTCCTTGGACCTTCACATTGACGATGAAACACAGCAATCGCGTCGGAATTAAATACAAAAGGCACAATGCTGCCTTAGGTAAAACAATAGAGACTATTCTTACAGTCGGTGTTTTGAGCATTCCCTGTGAGACCAGTATTAGTTTCCGATACACCACTGCAGGTTCAATGTATTCCTTGGACATACACATTGACGGTGAAACACTGAATATAGATCGGAATTAAATACAACACTCACAATGCCGCCTTAAGTGCAAGAAGAGTGAGACTTCTTAGAGTCTGTGCTTTGAATTTTTCCTGTGAGACCAGTATTAGTTTCCGATACACAACCGCAGGTTCAATGTATTCCTTGGACCTTCACATTGACGATGAGACACAGAAATCGGTTCGGAATTAAATACAAAAGGCACAATGCCGCCTTATGTGCAAGAAGGGTGAGACTTCTTAGAGTCTGTGCATTGATTCATTCCTGTGAGACCAGTATTAGTTTCCGATACACCACTGCAGGTTCAATGTATTCCTTGTACTGTCACATTGACGATGAAACACAGAAATCGCGTCGAAATTAAATGCAAAAGGCACAATGCCGCCTTAAGTACAAGAATAGAGACTCTTCTTACAGTCGGTGTTTTGAGCAATCCCTGTGAGACCAGTATTAGTTTCCGATACACCACTGCCGGTTCAATGTATTCCTTGGACCTTCACATTGACGATGAAACAAAGAAATCGCGTCGGAATTAAATACAATAGGCACAATGCCGCCTTAAGTATAAGAATAGAGACTCTTCTTACAGTCGGTGCTTTGAGCATTCCCTGTGAGGCCAGTATTAGATTCCGATACACCACTGCAGGTTCAATGTATTCCTTGGACCTTCACATTGACGATGAAACACAGAAATCACATCGGAGATAAATGCAACAGGCACAATGCCCCCTTAAGTGCATGAATAGTAAGACTTCTTAGAGTCTGTGCTCTGATCCTTTCCTGTTAGACCAGAATTAAATTCCGATACACCACTGGAGGTTCAATGTATTTCTTGGACATACACATTGACGATAAAACACAGATATCGCATCGGAATTAAATACAAAAGGCACAATGCCGCCTTAAGTAAAAGAATAGACACTCTTCTTACAGTCGGTGCTTTGATGCTTTCCTATGACACCAGTATTAGTTTCCGATACACCACTGCAGGTTCAGTGTATTCCTTGGACCTTCACATTGACGATGAAACACAGAAATCGCATCGGAATTAAATACAAAAGGCACAATGCCGCCTTAAGTACAAGAATAGAGACTCTTCTTACTGTCGGTGCTTTGATCCTTTCCTGTGAGACCAGTATTTGTTTCCGATACACCACTGCAGGTTCAATGTATTCCTTGGACCATCACATTGACGATGAAACACAGAAATCACATCGGAGATAAATACAACAGGCGCAATGATGCCTTAAGTGCAAGAAGTGTAAGACTTCTTAGTGTCTCTGCTTTGATCCTTTCCTGTGAGACCAGTATTAGTTTTCGATACACCACTGCAGGTTCAATGTATCCCTTGGACATTCACATTGACGATGAAACACAGAAATCGCATCGGAATTAAATACAAAAGGCACAATGCCGCCTTAAGTACAAGTATAGAGACTCTTCTTACAGTCGGTGCTTTGATCCTTTCCTGTGGGACCAGTATTTGTTTTCGATACACCACTGCAGGTCTAATGTATTCCTTGGACCATCACATTGACGATGAAACACAGAAAACGCATCGGAACTAATTACAAATGGCCCAGTGCAGCCTTAAGTACAAGAATAGAGACTCTTCTTACAGACGGTGCTTTGATCCTTTCCTATGAGACCAGTTATAGTTTCCGATACACCACTGCAAATTCAATGTATTCCTTTTACACACACATTGACGATGAAACACTGAAATTACATCGGAATTAAATACAAAAGGCACAATTCCGACTTAAGTGCAAGAAGAGTGAGACTTCTTAGAGTCTGTGCTCTGATCCTTTCCTGTGAGACCAGTTTTAGTTGTCGATACACCACTGCAGGTTCAATGTATTCCTTGGACCTTCACATTGACGATGAAACACAGAAATCGCATTGGAATTGAATACAAAAGGAACAATGCCGCTTTAAGTACCAGAATAGAGACTGTTCTTACAGTCGGTGATTTAATCTTTTCCTATGAGACCAGATTCAGTTTCCGATAATCCATTGCAGGTTCAATGTATTCCTTGGACAATCACATTGACGATGAAACACAGAAATCGCATCGGCATTAAATACAAAAGGCACAATGCCGCCTTAAGTAAAAGAATAGAGACTCTTCTTACAGTCGGTGCTTTGATCCATTCCTATGACACCAGTATTAGTTTCCGATACACCACTGCAGGTTCAACGTATTCCTTGGACCTTCACATTGACGATGAAACACTGAAATCGCATCGGAATTAAATAGAAAAGGCACAATGCCGCCTCAATTACAAGAATAGAGACTCTTCTTACTGTCGGTGCTTTGATCCTTTCCTGTGAGACCAGTATTTGTTTCCGATACACCACTGCAGGACTAATGTATTCCTGGGACCTTCACATTGACGATGAAACACAGAAATCGCATCGGAACTAAATACAAATGGCACAATGCCGCCTTAAGTACAAGAACAGAGACTCTTCTTACACTCGGTGCTTTGATCCTTTCCTATCACACCAGTATTACTTTCCGATACACCACTGCAAGTTCAATGTATTCCTTGGACCTTCACATTGACGATGAAACACAGAAATCGCATTGGAGTTGAATACAAAAGGAACAATGCCGTTTTAAGTACCAGAATAGAGACTCTTCTCACAGTCGGTGATTTAATCCTTTCCTATGAGACCAGATTCAGTTTCCGATAATCCATTGCAGGTTCAATGTATTCCTCGGACAATCACATTGACGATGAAACACAGAAATCGCATCGGAATTAAATACAAAAGGCACAATGCCGCCTTAAGTAAAAGAATAGAGACTCTTCTTACAGTCGGTGCTTTGATCCTTTCCTATGACACCAGTATTAGTTTCCGATACACCACTGCATTTTCAATGTATTCCTTGGACCTTCACATTGACGATGAAACACTGAAATCGCATCGGAATTAAATAGAAAAGGCACAATGCCGCCTCAAGTACAAGAATAGAGACTCTTCTTACTGTCGGTGCTTTGATCCTTTCCTGCGAGACCAGTATTTGTTTCCGATACACCACTGCAGGACTAATGTATTCCTTGGACCTTCACATTGACGATGAAACACAGAAATCGCATCGGAACTAAATACAAGTGGCACAATGCCGCCTTACGTACAAGAATAGAGCCTCTTCTTAAAGTCGGTTCATTGCTCCTTTCCTATGAGACCAGTTTTAGTTTCCGCTACACCACTGCAGGTTCAATGTATTCCTTTTACACACACATTGACGATGAAACACTGAAATTATATCGGAATTAAATACAAAAGGCACAATACCGCCTTAAGTGCAAGAAGAGTGAGTCTTCTTAGAGTCTGTGCTTTGATCCATTCCTGTGAGACCATTATTTGTTTCCGATAGACCATTGCAGGTTCAATATATTCCTTGGACCTTCACATTGACGATGAAACACAGAAATCGCATCGGAATTATATACAAAAGGCACAATGCCGCCTTAAGTACAAGAATAGAGACTCTTCTCTCAGTCGGTGCTTTGATCCTTTCCTGTGAGACCAGTATTAGTTTTCGATACATCACTGCAGGTTCAATGTATTCCTTTTACATACACATTGACGATGAAACACTGAATTTACTTCGGAAATAAATACAAAAGGCACAATGCCGACTAAAGTGCAAGAGGAGTTAGACTTCTTGGGGTCTGTGCTTTGATCCTTAACTGTGAGACCAGTATTAGTTTCCGATACACCACTGCAGGTTCAATGTATTTCTTGGACATACACATTGACGATGAAACACAGATATCGCATCGGAATCAAATACAAAAGGTACAATGCCGACTTAAGTGTCAGAAGAGTGAGACTTCTTATAGTCTGTGCTTTGATCCTTTCCTGTGAGACCAGTACTAGTTGCCGATACACCACTGCAGGTTCAGTGTATTCCTTGGACATACACATTGACAAGGAAACACTGAAATTACATCGGAATTAAATACAAAAGGCACAATGCCGCCCTAAGTGTAAGAAGAGTGAGACTTCTTAGAGTCTGTGGTTTGATCCCCTCCTGTGCGACCAGCATTAGTTTTCGATACACCACTACAGGTTCAATATATTCCTTGGACATTCACATTGACGATGCAACGCAGAAGTCGCATCGGAATTAAATACATAAAGCACAATGCCGCCTTAAGTACAAGAATAGAGACTCTTCTTACAGTCGATGCTTTGAGCATTCCCTGTGAGACCAGTATTAGTTTCCGATACACCACTGCAGGTTCAATGTTTTCCTTGGACATACACATTGACGATGAAACACTGACATTACATCGGAATTAAATACAAAAGGCACAATGCCGCCTTAAGTGCAAGAAGAGTGAGACTTCTTAGAGTCTGTGCTTTGATCCTTTCCTGTGAGACCAGTATTAGTTTCCGATACACCACTGCAGGTTCAATGTATTCCTTGGACATACACATTGACGATCAAACACAGAAATCGCGTCAGAATTAAATAAAAAAGGCACAATGCCTCCATAAGTACAAGAATAGAGACTCTTCTTACAGTCGGTGTTTTGAGCACTCCCTGTGAGACCAGTATTAGTTTGCGATACACCACTGCAGGTTCATTGTATTCCTTGGACCTTCACATTGACGATGAAATTCAGAAATCGCGTCAGAATGAAATACAAAAGGCACAATGCAGCCTTAAGTACAAGAATAGACACTCTTCTTATAGTTATTGTTTTGAGCATTCCCTGTGAGACCAGTAATAGTTTCCGATACACCACTGCAGGTTCAATGTATTCCTTGGACATACACATTGACGATGAAACACAGAAATCGCGTCAGAATTAAATACAAAAGGCCCAATGCCTCCATAAGTACAAGAATAGAGATTCTTCTTACAGTCGGTGTTTTGAGTACTCCCTGTGAGACCAGTATTAGTTTGCGATACACCACTGCAGGTTCAATGCATTCCTTGGACCTTCAGATTGACAATGAAACACAGAAATCGCGTCGGAATTAAATACAAAAGGCACAATGCCTCCATAAGTACAGGAATAGAGACTCTTCTTACAGTCGGTGTTTTGAGCACTCCCTGTGAGACCAGTAATAGTTTGCGATACGCCACTGCAGGTTCAATATATTCTTTGGACATACACATTGACGATGAAACACTGAAATTAGATCGGAATTAAATAAAAAAGTCTCAATGCCGCCTTAAGTGCAAGAAGAGTGAGACTTCTTAGAGTCTGTGCTTTGATCCTTTCCTGTGAGACCAGGATTAGTTTCCGATACACCACTGCAGGTTCATTGTATTCCTTGGACCTTCAGATTGACGATGAAACACAGAAATCGCATCGGAATTAAATACAAAAGGCACAGTGCCGACTTAAGTGCAAGAAGAGTGAGACTCTTATAGTCTGTGCTTTGATCCTTTCCTGTGAGACCAGTATTAGTTTCCGATACACCACTGCAGGTTCAATAAATTCCTTGGACATACACATTGACGATGAAACACTGAAATTAGATCGGAATGAGATAAAAAAGGCTCAATGCGGCCATAAGTGCAAGAAGAGTGAGACTTCTTATAGTCTGTGCTTTGATCCTTTCCTCTGAGACCAGTATTAGTTTCCGATACACCACTGCAATTTCAATGTAATCCTTTGACCTTCACATTGACGATGAAACACAGAAATCGCGTCGGAATTAAATACAAAAGGCACAATGCCTCCATAAGTACAAGAATAGAAACTCTTCTTACAGTCGGTGTTTTGAGCACTTCCTGTGAGACCAGTATTAGTTTGCGATACACCACTGCAGGTTCAATATACTCCTTGGACATACACATTGACGATGAAACACTGAAATTAGATCGGAATTAAATAAAAAAGGCTCAATGCCGCCTTAAGTGCAAGAAGAGTGACACTTCTTAGAGTCTGTGCTTTGATCCTTTCTTGTGAGACCATGATTAGTTTCCGATACACCACTGCAGGTTCAATGTATTCCTTGGATCTTCACATTGACGATGAAACACAGAAATCACATCAGAATTAAATAAAAAGTGCCCAATGCCGCCTTAGGTGCAGGAAAAGTGAGACTTCTTAGAGTCTGTGCGTTGATCCTTTCCTGTGAGACCAGTATTAGTTTCCGATACACCACTGCAGGTTCAATGTATTCCTTGGACCTTCTCATTGACGATGAAACACAGAGATCACATCGGAGATAAATACAACAGGCACAATGCCGTCTTACGTGCAACAAGAGTGAGACTACTTAGAGTCTGTGCGTTGATCCTTTCCTGTGAGACCAGTATTAGTTTCCGATACACCACTGCAGGTTCAATGTAACCCTTGGACCTTCACATTGACGATGAAACACAGAAATCGCGTCGGAATTAAATACAAAAGGCACAATGCCTCCATAAGTACTAGAATAGAGACTCTTCATACAGTTGGTGTTTTGAGCACTCCCTGTGAGACCAGTAATAGTTTGCGATACACCACTGCAGGTTCAATGTATTACTTGGACATACACATTGACGATTAAACACTGAAATTAGATCGGAATTAAATAAAAAATGCTCAATGGCGCCTTAAGTGCAAGAAGAGTGAGACTTCTTAGAGTCTGTGCTTTGATCCTTAACTGTGAGACCAGTATTAGTTCCCGATACACCACTGCAGGTTCAATGTATTCCTTGGACATACACGTTGACGATGAAACAAAGAAATCGCATCGGAATTAAATACGAAAGGCACAATGCCGCCTTAAGTGCAAGAATAGTGACACCTCTTAGAGTCTGTGCTTTGATCCTTTCCTGTGAGACCAGTATTAGTTTCCGATTCACCACTGCAGGTTCAAAGTATTCCTTGGACCTTCACATTGACGATGAAACACTGAAATCACATCGGAGATAAATACAACAGGCACAATGCCGCCTTAAGTGCAAGAAGAGTAAGACTTCTTAGAGTCTGTGCTTTGATCCTTTCCTGTGAGACCAGTATTAGTTTCCGATTCACGACTGCAGGTTCAATGTATTCCTTGGACATACGCATTGACGAGGAAACACTGAAACTACATCGGAATTAAATACAAAAAGCACAATGCAGTTTAAGTGTAAGAAGAGTGAGACTTCTTAGAGTCTGTGGTTTGATCCTCTCCTGTGCGACCAGTATTAGTTTCCGATACACCACTGCAGGTTCAATGTATTCGTTGAACATACACATTGAGGATGAAACACAGAAATCCCATCGCAATTAAATACAAAAGGCACAATGCCGCCTTAAGTACAAGAATAGGGACTCTTCTTACAGTCGGTGCTTTGATCCTTTCCTGTGAGACCAGTATTAGTTTCCGATACACCACTGCAGGTTCAATGAATTATTGGACCTTCACATTGACGATGAAACACAGGAATCGCATCGGAATTAAATACAAAAGGCACAATGCCGCATTAAGTGCAAGAAGAGTAAGACTTCTTAGAGTATGTGCTTTGATCCTTTCCTGTGAGACCAGTATTAGTTTCCGATACTGGATTGCAGGTTCAATGTATTCCTTGGACCTTCACATTGACGATGAAACACAGAAATCGCGTCGGAATTAAATACAAAAGGCACATTGCAGCCTTAGGTATAACGATAGAGACTATTCTTACAGTTGGTGTTTTGAGCATTCCCTGTGAGACCAGTATTAGTTTCCGATACACCACTGCAGGTTCAATGTATTCCTTTAACCTTCACATTGACGATGAAACACTGAAATCGCATCGGAATTAAATAGAAAAGGCACAATGCCGCCTTAACTACAAGAATAGAGACTCTTCTTACAGTCGGTGCTTTGATCCTTTCCTATGACACCAGTATTAGTTTCCGACACACCACTGCAGGTTCAATGTATTCCTTGGACCTTCACGTTGACGATGAATCACAGAAATCGCATCGGAATTAAATACAAAAGGCACAATGCCGCCTTAAGTAAAAGAATAGAGACGCTTCTTACAGTCGGTGCTTTGATCCTTTCCTATGAGACCAGTTTTAGTTTCCGATACACCACCGCAGGTTCAATGTATTCCTTTTAAATACACATTGACGATGAAACACTGAATTTACATCGGAATTAAATACAACAGGCACAATGATGCCTTAAGTGCAAGAAGCGTAAGACTTCTTAGTGTCTCTGCTTTGATCCTTTCCTGTGAGACCAGTATTAGTTTTCGATACACCACTGCAGGTTCAATGTATCCCTTGGACATTCACATTGACGATGATAGACAGAAATCGCATCGGAATTAAATACAAAAGGCACAATGCCGCCTTAAGTAAAAAATAGAGACTCTTCTTACAGTCGGTGCTTTGATCCTTTCCTATGACACATGTATTAGTTTCCGACACACCACTGCAGGTTCAATGTTTTCCTTGGACCTTCACATTGATGATGAAACACAGAAATCGCATCGGAATTAAATACAAAAGGCACAATGCCGCATTAAGTGCAAGAAGAGTAAGACTTCTTAGAGTCTGTGCTTTGATCCTTTCCTGTGAGACCAGTATTAGTTTCCAATACACGATTGCAGGTTCAATGAATTCCTTGGACCTTCACATTGACGATGAAACACAGCAATCGCGTCGGAATTAAATACAAAAGGCACAATGCTGCCTTAGGTAAAACAATAGAGACTATTCTTACAGTCGGTGTTTTGAGCATTCCCTGTGAGACCAGTATTAGTTTCCGATACACCACTGCAGGTTCAATGTATTCCTTGGACATACACATTGACGGTGAAACACTGAATATAGATCGGAATTAAATACAACACTCACAATGCCGCCTTAAGTGCAAGAAGAGTGAGACTTCTTAGAGTCTGTGCTTTGAATTTTTCCTGTGAGACCAGTATTAGTTTCCGATACACAACCGCAGGTTCAATGTATTCCTTGGACCTTCACATTGACGATGAGACACAGAAATCGGTTCGGAATTAAATACAAAAGGCACAATGCCGCCTTATGTGCAAGAAGGGTGAGACTTCTTAGAGACTGTGCATTGATTCATTCCTGTGAGACCAGTATTAGTTTCCGATACACCACTGCAGGTTCAATGTATTCCTTGTACTGTCACATTGACGATGAAACACAGAAATCGCGTCGAAATTAAATGCAAAAGGCACAATGCCGCCTTAAGTACAAGAATAGAGACTCTTCTTACAGTCGGTGTTTTGAGCAATCCCTGTGAGACCAGTATTAGTTTCCGATACACCACTGCAGGTTCAATGTATTCCTTGGACCTTCACATTGACGATGAAACACAGAAATCACATCGGAGATAAATGCAACAGGCACAATGCCCCCTTAAGTGCATGAATAGTAAGACTTCTTAGAGTCTGTGCTCTGATCCTTTCCTGTTAGACCAGAATTAAATTCCGATACACCACTGGAGGTTCAATGTATTCCTTGGACATACACATTGACGATAAAACACAGATATCGCATCGGAATTAAATACAAAAGGCACAATGCCGCCTTAAGTAAAAGAATAGACACTCTTCTTACAGTCGGTGCTTTGATGCTTTCCTATGACACCAGTATTAGTTTCCGATACACCACTGCAGGTTCAGTGTATTCCTTGGACCTTCACATTGACGATGAAACACAGAAATCGCATCGGAATTAAATACAAAAGGCACAATGCCGCCTTAAGTACAAGAATAGAGACTCTTCTTACTGTCGGTGCTTTGATCCTTTCCTGTGAGACCAGTATTTGTTTCCGATACACCACTGCAGGTTCAATGTATTCCTTGGACCATCACATTGACGATGAAACACAGAAAACGCATCGGAACTAATTACAAATGGCCCAGTGCAGCCTTAAGTACAAGAATAGAGACTCTTCTTACAGACGGTGCTTTGATCCTTTCCTATGAGACCAGTTATAGTTTCCGATACACCACTGCAAATTCAATGTATTCCTTTTACACACACATTGACGATGAAACACTGAAATTACATCGGAATTAAATACAAAAGGCACAATTCCGACTTAAGTGCAAGAAGAGTGAGACTTCTTAGAGTCTGTGCTCTGATCCTTTCCTGTGAGACCAGTTTTAGTTGTCGATACACCACTGCAGGTTCAATGTATTCCTTGGACCTTCACATTGACGATGAAACACAGAAATCGCATTGGAATTGAATACAAAAGGAACAATGCCGCTTTAAGTACCAGAATAGAGACTGTTCTTACAGTCGGTGATTTAATCTTTTCCTATGAGACCAGATTTAGTTTCCGATAATCCATTGCAGGTTCAATGTATTCCTTGGACAATCACATTGACGATGAAACACAGAAATCGCATCGGAATTAAATACAAAAGGCACAATGCCGCCTTAAGTAAAAGAATAGAGACTCTTCTTACAGTCGGTGCTTTGATCCATTCCTATGACACCAGTATTAGTTTCCGATACACCACTGCAGGTTCAATGTATTCCTTGGACCTTCACATTGACGATGAAACACTGAAATCGCATCGGAATTAAATAGAAAAGGCACAATGCCGCCTCAAGTACAAGAATAGAGACTCTTCTTACTGTCGGTGCTTTGATCCTTCCCTGTGAGACCAGTATTTGTTTCCGATACACCACTGCAGGACTAATGTATTCCTGGGACCTTCACATTGACGATGAAACACAGAAATCGCATCGGAACTAAATACAAATGGCACAATGCCGCCTTAAGTACAAGAACAGAGACTCTTCTTACACTCGGTGCTTTGATCCTTTCCTATCACACCAGTATTACTTTCCGATACACCACTGCAAGTTCAATGTATTCCTTGGACCTTCACATTGACGATGAAACACAGAAATCGCATTGGAGTTGAATACAAAAGGAACAATGCCGCTTTAAGTACCAGAATAGAGACTCTTCTCACAGTCGGTGATTTAATCCTTTCCTATGAGACCAGATTCAGTTTCCGATAATCCATTGCAGGTTCAATGTATTCCTCGGACAATCACATTGACGATGAAACACAGAAATCGCATCGGAATTAAATACAAAAGGCACAATGCCGCCTTAAGTAAAAGAATAGAGACTCTTCTTACAGTCGGTGCTTTGATCCTTTCCTATGACACCAGTATTAGTTTCCGATACACCACTGCATTTTCAATGTATTCCTTGGACCTTCACATTGACGATGAAACACTGAAATCGCATCGGAATTAAATAGAAAAGGCACAATGCCGCCTCAAGTACAAGAATAGAGACTCTTCTTACTGTCGGTGCTTTGATCCTTTCCTGTGAGACCAGTATTTGTTTCCGATACACCACTGCAGGACTAATGTATTCCTTGGACCTTCACATTGACGATGAAACACAGAAATCGCATCGGAACTAAATACAAGTGGCACAATGCCGCCTTAAGTACAAGAATAGAGCCTCTTCTTAAAGTCGGTTCATTGCTCCTTTCCTATGAGACCAGTTTTAGTTTCCGCTACACCACTGCAGGTTCAATGTATTCCTTTTACACACACATTGACGATGAAACACTGAAATTATATCGGAATTAAATACAAAAGGCACAATACCGCCTTAAGTGCATGAAGAGTGAGTCTTCTTAGAGTCTGTGCTTTGATCCATTCCTGTGAGACCATTATTTGTTTCCGATAGACCATTGCAGGTTCAATATATTCCTTGGACCTTCACATTGACGATGAAACACAGAAATCGCATCGGAATTATATACAAAAGGCACAATGCCGCCTTAAGTACAAGAATAGAGACTCTTCTCTCAGTCGGTGCTTTGATCCTTTCCTGTGAGACCAGTATTAGTTTTCGATACATCACTGCAGGTTCAATGTATTCCTTTTACATACACATTGACGATGAAACACTGAATTTACTTCGGAAATAAATACAAAAGGCACAATGCCGACTAAAGTGCAAGAGGAGTTAGACTTCTTGGGGTCTGTGCTTTGATCCTTAACTGTGAGACCAGTATTAGTTTCCGATACACCACTGCAGGTTCAATGTATTTCTTGGACATACACATTGACGATGAAACACAGATATCGCATCGGAATCAAATACAAAAGGTACAATGCCGACTTAAGTGCCAGAAGAGTGAGACTTCTTATAGTCTGTGCTTTGATCCTTTCCTGTGAGACCAGTACTAGTTGCCGATACACCACTGCAGGTTCAGTGTATTCCTTGGACATACACATTGACAAGGAAACACTGAAATTACATCGGAATTAAATACAAAAGGCACAATGCCGCCCTAAGTGTAAGAAGAGTGAGACTTCTTAGAGTCTGTGGTTTGATCCCCTCCTGTGCGACCAGCATTAGTTTTCGATACACCACTACAGGTTCAATATATTCCTTGGACATTCACATTGACGATGCAACGCAGAAGTCGCATCGGAATTAAATACATAAAGCACAATGCCGCCTTAAGTACAAGAATAGAGACTCTTCTTACAGTCGATGCTTTGAGCATTCCCTGTGAGACCAGTATTAGTTTCCGATACACCACTGCAGGTTCAATGTTTTCCTTGGACATACACATTGACGATGAAACACTGACATTACATCGGAATTAAATACAAAAGGCACAATGCCGCCTTAAGTGCAAGAAGAGTGAGACTTCTTAGAGTCTGTGCTTTGATCCTTTCCTGTGAGACCAGTATTAGTTTCCGATACACCACTGCAGGTTCAATGTATTCCTTAAACATACACATTGACGATCAAACACAGAAATCGCGTCAGAATTAAATAAAAAAGCACAATGCCTCCATAAGTACAAGAATAGAGACTCTTCTTACAGTCGGTGTTTTGAGCACTCCCTGTGAGACCAGTATTAGTTTGCGATACACCACTGCAGGTTCATTGTATTCCTTGGACCTTCACATTGACGATGAAATTCAGAAATCGCGTCAGAATGAAATACAAAAGGCACAATGCAGCCTTAAGTACAAGAATAGACACTCTTCTTATAGTTATTGTTTTGAGCATTCCCTGTGAGACCAGTAATAGTTTCCGATACACCACTGCAGGTTCAATGTATTCCTTGGACATACACATTGACGATGAAACACAGAAATCGCGTCAGAATTAAATACAAAAGGCCCAATGCCTCCATAAGTACAAGAATAGAGATTCTTCTTACAGTCGGTGTTTTGAGTACTCCCTGTGAGACCAGTATTAGTTTGCGATACACCACTGCAGGTTCAATGCATTCCTTGGACCTTCAGATTGACAATGAAACACAGAAATCGCGTCGGAATTAAATACAAAAGGCACAATGCCTCCATAAGTACAGGAATAGAGACTCTTCTTACAGTCGGTGTTTTGAGCACTCCCTGTGAGACCAGTAATAGTTTGCGATACACCACTGCAGGTTCAATATATTCTTTGGACATACACATTGACGATGAAACACTGAAATTAGATCGGAATTAAATAAAAAAGTCTCAATGCCGCCTTAAGTGCAAGAAGAGTGAGACTTCTTAGAGTCTGTGCTTTGATCCTTTTCTGTGAGACCAGGATTAGTTTCAGATACACCACTGCACGTTCATTGTATTCCTTGGACCTTCAGATTGACGATGAAACACAGAAATCGCATCGGAATTAAATACAAAAGGCACAGTGCCGACTTAAGTGCAAGAAGAGTGAGACTCTTATAGTCTGTGCTTTGATCCTTTCCTGTGAGACCAGTATTAGTTTCCGATACACCACTGCAGGTTCAATAAATTCCTTGGACATACACATTGACGATGAAACACTGAAATTAGATCGGAATGAGATAAAAAAGGCTCAATGCGGCCATAAGTGCAAGAAGAGTGAGACTTCTTATAGTCTGTGCTTTGATCCTTTCCTCTGAGACCAGTATTAGTTTCCGATACACCACTGCAATTTCAATGTAATCCTTTGACCTTCACATTGACGATGAAACACAGAAATCGCGTCGGAATTAAATACAAAAGGCACAATGCCTCCATAAGTACAAGAATAGAAACTCTTCTTACAGTCGGTGTTTTGAGCACTTCCTGTGAGACCAGTATTAGTTTGCGATACACCACTGCAGGTTCAATATACTCCTTGGACATACACATTGACGATGAAACACTGAAATTAGATCGGAATTAAATAAAAAAGGCTCAATGCCGCCTTAAGTGCAAGAAGAGTGACACTTCTTAGAGTCTGTGCTTTGATCCTTTCTTGTGAGACCATGATTAGTTTCCGATACACCACTGCAGGTTCAATGTATTCCTTGGATCTTCACATTGACGATGAAACACAGAAATCACATCAGAATTAAATAAAAAGTGCCCAATGCCGCCTTAGGTGCAGGAAAAGTGAGACTTCTTAGAGTCTGTGCGTTGATCCTTTCCTGTGAGACCAGTATTAGTTTCCGATACACCACTGCAGGTTCAATGTATTCCTTGGACCTTCTCATTGACGATGAAACACAGAGATCACATCGGAGATAAATACAACAGGCACAATGCCGTCTTACGTGCAACAAGAGTGAGACTACTTAGAGTCTGTGCGTTGATCCTTTCCTGTGAGACCAGTATTAGTTTCCGATACACCACTGCAGGTTCAATGTAACCCTTGGACCTTCACATTGACGATGAAACACAGAAATCGCGTCGGAATTAAATACAAAAGGCACAATGCCTCCATAAGTACTAGAATAGAGACTCTTCATACAGTTGGTGTTTTGAGCACTCCCTGTGAGACCAGTAATAGTTTGCGATACACCACTGCAGGTTCAATGTATTACTTGGACATACACATTGACGATTAAACACTGAAATTAGATCGGAATTAAATAAAAAATGCTCAATGGCGCCTTAAGTGCAAGAAGAGTGAGACTTCTTAGAGTCTGTGCTTTGATCCTTTCCTGTGAGACCAGTATTAGTTTCCGATACACCACTGCAGGTTCAATGTATTCCTTGGACGTTCTCATTGACGATGAAACACAGAGATCACATCGGAGATAAATACAACAGGCGCAATGCCGTCTTACGTGCAACAAGAGTGAGACTTCTTAGAGTCTGTGCATTGATCCTTTCCTGTGAGACCAGTATTAGTTTCCGATACACCACTGCTGGTTCAATGTATTCCTTGGACATACACATTGACGATGAAACACAGAAATCGCATCGGAATTAAATACAAAAGGCACAATGCCGACTTAAGTGCAAGAAGAGTGATACTTCTTATAGTCTGTGCTTTGATCCTTTCCTGTGAGACCAGTATTAGTTCCCGATACACCACTGCAGGTTCAATGTATTCCTTGGACATACACATTGACGATTAAACACTGAAATTAGATCGGATCAAAATAAAAAAGGCTCAATGGCGCCTTAAGTGCAAGAGGAGTGAGACTTCTTAGAGTCTGTGCTTTGATCCTTTCCTATCACACCAGTATTACTTTCCGATACACCACTGCAGGTTCAGTGTATTCCTTGGACCTTCACATTGACGATGAAACAATGATATTACTTCGAAATTAAATACAAAAGGCACAATGCCGCCTTAAGTGCAAGAAGAGTGAGACTTCTTAGAGTCTGTGCTTTGATCCTTTCCTATGAGACCAGTATTTCTTTCCGATACACCACTGCAGGTCTAGTGTATTCCTTGGACCTTCACATTGACGATGAAACACAGGAATCGCATCGGAACTAAATACAAGTGGCACAATGCCGCCTTAAGCACAAGAATAGAGACTCTTCTTACAGTCGGTGCTTTGCTCCTTTCCTATGAGACCAGTTTTAGTTTCCGCTACACCACTGCAGGTTCAATGTATTCCTTTTACACACACATTGACGATGAGACACTGAAATTACATCGGAATTAAATACAAAAGGCACAATACCGCCTTAAGTGCAAGAAGAGTGTGACTTCTTAGAGTCTGTGCTTTGATCCTTTCCTGTGAGACCAGTATTAGTTTCCGATACACCACTGCTGGTTCAATATATTCCTTGGACCTTCACATAGACGATGAAACACAGAAATCGCAACGGAATTAAATACAAAAGGCACAATGCCGCCTTAAGTACAAGAATAGAGACTCTTCTCTCAGTCGGTGCTTTGATCCTTTCCTGTGAGACCAGTATTAGTTTCCGATACATCACTGCAGGTTCAATGTATTCCTTTTACATACACATTGACGATGAAACACTGAATTTACTTCGGAAATAAATACAAAAGGTACAATGCCGACTAAAGTGCAAGAGGAGTTAGACTTCTTGGAGTCTGTGATTTGATCCTTAACTGTGAGACCAGTATTAGTTTCCGATACATCACTGCAGGTTCAATGTATTCCTTGGATATACACGTTGACGATGATACACAGAAATAGCATCGGAATTAAATACGAAAGGCACAATGCCGCCTAAAGTGCAAGAAGTGTGACACCTCATTGAGTCTGTGCTTTGATCCTTTCCTGGGAGACCAGTATTAGTTTCCGATACACCACTGCAGGTTCAATGAATTCCTTGGACATACACATTGACGATGAAACACAGATATCGCATCGGAATTAAATACAAAAGGCAAAATGCCGACTTAGGTGCAAGAAGAGTGAGACATCTTATAGTCTGTGCTTTGATTCTTTCCTGTGAGATCAGTATTAGTTTCCGATACACCACTGCATGTTCAATGTATTCCTTGGACACACACATTGACGTTGAAACACAGATATCGCATCGGATTAAATACAAAAGGCACAGTGCCGACTTAAGTGCAAGAAGAGTGAGACTTCTTATAGTCTGTGCTTTGATCCTTTCCTGTGAGACCAGGATTAGTTTCCGATACACCACTGCAGGTTCAATGTATTCCTTGGACCTTCACATTGACGATGTAACACAGAAATCGCATCGGAATTAAATACATAAAGCACAATGCCGCCTTAAGTACAAGAATAGAGACTCTTCTTACAGTCGGTGCTTTGAGCATTCCCTGTGAGACCAGTATTAGTTTCCGATACACCACTGCAGGTTCAATGTGTTCCTTGGACATACACATTGACGATGAAACACTGACATTACATCGGACTTAAATACAAAAGGCACAATGCTGCCTTAAGTATAAGAATAGAAACTCTTCTTTCAGTCGGTGCTTAGAGCATTCCCTGTGAGACGAGTATTAGATTCCGATACACCACTGCAGGTTCAATGTATTCCTTGGACCTTCAAATTGACCATGATATAGAGAAATCGCATCGGAATTAAATACGAAAGGGACAATGCTGCCTTAAGTGCAAGAAGAGTGAGACTTCTTAGAGTCTGTCCTTTGATGCATTCCTGTGAGACCAGTATAAGTTTCCAATACTACACTGCTGGTTCAATGTATTCCTTGGACATACACATTGACGATGAAACACAGGAATCGCGTCTATATTAAATACAAAAGGCACAATGCCGCCTTAAGTGCAAGAAGTGTGAGACTTCTTAGGGTCTGTGCATTGATCCTTTCCTGTGGGAGCAGTATTAGTTTCCGATACTCAACTGCAGATTCAATGTATTCCTTGGACCTTCACATTGACGATGTAACACAGAAATCGCATCAGAATTAAATACATAAGGCACACTGCCGCCTTAAGTACAAGAATAGAGACTCCTCTTAAACTCGGTGCTTTGAGCATTCCCTGTGAGACCAGTATTAGTTTCCGATACCCTACTGCAGGTTCAGTGTGTTCCTTGGACATACACATTGACGATGAAACACTGAAATTACATCGAAATGAAATACAAAGGGCACAATGCCGGCATAGGTGCAAGAAGAGAGAGACTTCTTAGAGTCTGTGCATTGATCCTTTCCTGTGAGACCAGTATTAGTTTCCGATACACCACTGCAGGTTCAATGTATTCCTTGGACCTTCACGTTGACGATGAAACACAGAAATCGCGTCGGAATTAAATACAAAAGGCACAATGCCGCCTTAACTATAAGAATAGAGACACTTCTTACAATTGGTGTTTTGAGCATTCCCTGTGAGACCAGTATTAGTATCCGATACACCACTGCAGGTTCAATGTATTCCTTGGACATACACATTGACGATGAAACAGTGAAATTAGATCGGAATTAAATACAAAAGGCACAATGCCGCCTTAAGTGCAATAAGAGTGAGACTTCCTAGAGTCTGTGCTTTGACCCTTTCCTGTGAGACCAGTATTAGTTTCCAATACTACACTGCAGGTTTAATGAACTCCTTGGACCTTCACATTGACGATGAAACACAGAAAGCGCATCGGAATTAAATACAAAAGGCACAAGGCCGCCTTAAGTACAAGAATAGGGACTCTTCCTACAGTCGGTGCTTTGAGCATTCCCTGTGAGACCATTCTTAGTTTCCGATACACCACTGCTGGTTCAATGTATTCCTTGGACATACACATTGACGATGAAACACTGAAATTACATCGGAATTAAATACCATAGGCAATATGCATTCTTAAGCGCAAGAAGAGTGAGACTTCTTAGAGTCTGTGCTTTCATCTTTTCCCTTTGAGACGAGTATTAGTTTCCGATACACCACTGCAGGTTCAATGTACTCCTTGGACCTTCACATCGACGATGAAACACAGAAATCGCGCCTTAATGAAATACAAAATGGACAATGCCGCCTTAAGTACAAGAATAGAGACTCTTCTTACAGTCGGTGATTTGAGCGTTCCCTGTGAGTCCAGTATTAGCTTCCGATGCACCACTGCTGGTTCAATGTATTCCTTGTACCTTCACATGGACGATGGAACGCAGAAATCGCTTCGGAATTAAATACAAAAGGCACAATGCCGCCTTAAGTGCAAGAAGAGTGAGACTTCTTAGAGTCTGTGCATTGATCCTTTCTTGTGAGACCAGTATTAGTTTCCGATACACCACTGCAGGTTCAATGTATTCCTTGGACATACACATTGACGATGAAACAGTGAAATTAGATCGGGATTAAATACAAAAGGCACAATGCCGCCTTAAGTGCAATAAGAGTGAGACTTCTTACAGTCTGTGCTTTGACCCTTTCCTGTGAGACCAGTATTAGTTACCAATACTACACTGCAGGTTTAATGTACTCCTTGGACCTTCACATTGACGATGAAACACAGAAAGCGCATCGGAATTAAATACCAAAGGCACAAGGCCGCCTTAAGTACAAGAATACAGACTGTTCCTACAGTCGGTGCTTTGAGCATTCCCTGTGAGACCATTCTTAGTTTCCGATACACCACTGCTGGTTCAATGTATTCCTTGGACATAAACATTTACGATGAAACACTGAAATTAGATCGGAATTAAATACAGAACTCACAACGCCGCCTTATGTGCAAGAAGAGTGAGACTTCTTAGAGTCTGTGCCTTGATTTTTTCCTGTGAGACCAGTATTAGTTTCTGATATACAACTGCAGGCTCAATGTATTGCTTGGACCTTCACATTGACGATGAAACACAGATATCGCATCGGAATTAAATACAAAAGGCACAATGCTGCCTTAAGTATAAGGTTAGAGACTCTTCTTACAGTCGGTGTTTTGAGCAATCCCTGTGAGACCAGTAATAGTTTCCGATACACCACTGCAGGTGCAATGTATTCCTTGGACCTTCGCATTGACGATGAAACACAGAAATCGTGTCAGAATTAAATCCAAAAGGCACAATGGCGCCTTAAGTATAAGAATAGAGACTCTTCTTTCAGTCGGTGCTTAGAGCATTCCCTGTGAGACCAGTATTAGATTCCGATACACCACTGCAAGTTCAATGTATTCCCTGGACCTTCACATTGCCGATGAAACCGAGAAATCGCGTCGGAATTAAATACAAAAGGCACAATGCAGCCTTAACTACAAGAGTAGAGACTGTTCTTACAGTCGGTGTTTTGAGCATTCCCTATGAGATCAGTATTAGTTTCCGACACACCACTGCAGGTTCAATGTATTCCTTTTACACACACATTGACGATGAAACACTGAAATTACATCGGAATTAAATACAAAAGGCACAATACCGCCTTAAGTGCAAGAAGAGTGTGACTTCTTAGAGTCTGTGCTTTGATCCTTTCCTGTGAGACCAGTATTAGTTTCCGATACACCACTGCTGGTTCAATATATTCCTTGGACCTTCACATAGACGATGAAACACAGAAATCGCAACGGAATTAAATACAAAAGGCACAATGCCGCCCTAAGTACAAGAATAGAGACTCTTCTCTCAGTCGGTGCTTTGATCCTTTCCTGTGAGACCAGTATTAGTTTCCGATACATCACTGCAGGTTCAATGTATTCCTTTTACATACACATTGACGATGAAACACTGAATTTACTTCGGAAATAAATACAAAAGGTACAATGCCGACTAAAGTGCAAGAGGAGTTAGACTTCTTGGAGTCTGTGCTTTGATCCTTAACTGTGAGACCAGTATTAGTTTCCGATACATCACTGCAGGTTCAATGTATTCCTTGGATATACACGTTGACGATGATACACAGAAATTGCATCGGAATTAAATACGAAAGGCACAATGCCGCCTAAAGTGCAAGAAGAGTGACACCTCATTGAGTCTGTGCTTTGATCCTTTCCTGGGAGACCAGTATTAGTTTCCGATACACCACTGCAGGTTCAATGAATTCCTTGGACATACACATTGACGATGAAACACAGATATCGCATCGGAATTAAATACAAAAGGCAAAATGCCGACTTAAGTGCAAGAAGAGTGAGACATCTTATAGTCTGTGCTTTGATTCTTTCCTGTGAGATCAGTATTAGTTTCCGATACACCACTGCAGGTTCAATGTATTCCTTGGACATACACATTGACGTTGAAACACAGATATCGCATCGGATTAAATACAAAAGGCACAATGCCGACTTAAGTGCAAGAAGAGTGAGACTTCTTATAGTCTGTGCTTTGATCCTTTCCTGTGAGACCAGTATTATTGTCCGATACACCACTGCAGGGTCAATGTATTCCTTGGACATACACATTGACAAGGAAACACTGAAATTACATCGGAATTAAATACAAAAGGCACAATGCCGCCTTAAGTGTAAGAAGAGTGAGACTTCGTAGAGTCTGTTGTTTGATCCCCTCCTGTGCGACCAGGATTAGTTTCCGATACACCAATGCAGGTTCAATGTATTCCTTGGACCTTCACATTGACGATGTAACACAGAAATCGCATCGGAATTAAATACATAAAGCACAATGCCGCCTTAGGTACAAGAATAGAGACTCTTCTTACAGTCGGTGCTTTGAGCACTCCCTGTGAGACCAGTATTAGTTTCCGATACACCACTGCAGGTTCAATGTGTTCCTTGGACATACACATTGACGATGAAACACTGACATTACATCGGACTTAAATACAAAAGGCACAATGCTGCCTTAAGTATAAGAATAGAAACTCTTCTTTCAGTCGGTGCTTAGAGCATTCCCTGTGAGACCAGTATTAGATTCCGATACACCACTGCAGGTTCAATGTATTCCTTGGACCTTCAAATTGACCATGATATAGAGAAATCGCATCGGAATTAAATACGAAAGGGACAATGCTGCCTTAAGTGCAAGAAGAGTGAGACTTCTTAGAGTCTGTCCTTTGATGCTTTCCTGTGAGACCAGTATTAGTTTCCAATACTACACTGCAGGTTCAATGTATTCCTTGGACCTTCCCGTTGACGATGAAACACAGAAATCGCGTCGGAATTAAATACAAAAGGCACAATGGCGCCTTAAGTATAAGAATAGAGACTCTTCTTACAGTCGGTGTTATGAGCATTCCCTGTGAGACCAGTTTTAGTTTCCGATACACACTGCTGGTTCAATGTATTCCTTGGACATACACATTGACGATGAAACACAGGAATCGCATCGATATTAAATACAAAAGGCACAATGCCGCCTTAAGTGCAAGAAGAGTGAGACTTCTTAGGGTCTGTGCATTGATCCTTTCCTGTGGGAGCAGTATAAGTTTCCGATACTCAACTGTAGATTCAATGTATTCCTTGGACCTTCACATTGACGATGTAACACAGAAATCGCATCAGAATTAAATACATAAGGCACACTGCCGCCTTAAGTACAAGAATAGAGACTCCTGTTAAACTCGGTGCTTTGAGCATTCCCTGTTAGACCAGTATTAGTTTCCGATACCCTACTGCAGGTTCAGTGTGTTCCTTGGACATACACATTGACGATGAAACACTGAAATTACATCGAAATGAAATACAAAGGGCACAAAGCCGGCATAGGTGCAAGAAGAGAGAGACTTCTTAGAGTCTGTGCATTGATCCTTTCCTGTGAGACCAGTATTAGTTTCCGATACACCACTGCAGGTTCAATGTATTCCTTGGACCTTCCCGTTGACGATGAAACACAGAAATCGCGTCGGAATTAAATACAAAAGGCACAATGCCGCCTTAAGTGCAATAAGAGTGAGACTTCTTAGAGTCTGTGCTTTGACCCTTTCCTGTGAGACCAGCATTAGTTTCCAATACTACACTGCAGGTTTAATGTACTCCTTGGACCTTCACATTGACGATGAAACACAGAAAGCGCATCGGAATTAAATACAAAAGGCACAAGGCCGCCTTAAGTACAAGAATAGAGACTCTTCCTACAGTCGGTGCTTTGAGCATTCCCTGTGAGACCATTCTTAGTTTCCGATACACCACTGCTGGTTCAATGTATTCCTTGGACATACACATTGACGATGAAACACTGAAATTACATCGGAATTAAATACCATAGGCACAATGCATTCTTAAGCGCAAGAAGAGTGAGACTTCTTAGAGTCTGTGCTTTCATCTTTTCCTGTGAGACGAGTATTAGTTTCCGATACACCACTGCAGGTTCAATGTACTCCTTGGACCTTCACATCGACGATGAAACACAGAAATCGCGCCTTAATGAAATACAAAATGGACAATGCCGCCTTAAGTACAAGAATAGAGACTCTTCTTACAGTCGGTGATTTGAGCATTCCCTGTTAGACCAGTATTAGTTTCCGATACCCTACTGCAGGTTCAGTGTGTTCCTTGGACCTTCACATTGACGATGAAACACAGAAAGCGCATCGGAATTAAATACAAAAGGCACAATGCCGCCTTAAGTGCAAGAAGAGTGAGACTTCTTAGAGTCTGTGCATTGATCCTTTCTTGTGAGACCAGTATTAGTTTCCGATACACCACTGCAGGTTCAATGTATTCCTTGGACATACACATTGACGATGAAACAGTGAAATTAGATCGGAATTAAATACAAAAGGCACAATGCCGCCTTAAGTGCAACAAGAGTGAGACTTCTTACAGTCTGTGCTTTGACCCTTTCCTGTGAGACCAGTATTAGTTACCAATACTACACTGCAGGTTTAATGTACTCCTTGGACCTTCACATTGACGATGAAACACAGAAAGCGCATCGGAATTAAATACCAAAGGCACAAGGCCGCCTTAAGTACAAGAATATTGACTCTTCCTACTGTCGGTGCTTTGAGCATTCCCTGTGAGACCATTCTTAGTTTCCGATACTCCACTGCTGGTTCAATGTATTCCTTGGACATACACATTGACGATGAAACACTGAAATTAGATCGGAATTAAATACAAAACTCACAACGCCGCCTTATGTGCAAGAAGAGTGAGACTTCTTAGAGTCTGTGCCTTGATTTTTTCCTGTGAGACCAGTATTAGTTTCCGATATACAACTGCAGGCTCAATGTATTGCTTGGACCTTCACATTGACGATGAAACACAGATATCGCATCGGAATTAAATACAAAAGGCACAATGCTGCCTTAAGTATAAGATTAGAGACTCTTCTTACAGTCGGTGTTTTCAGCAATCCCTGTGAGACCAGTAATAGTTTCCGATACACCACTGCAGGTGCAATGTATTCCTTGGACCTTCACATTGACGATGAAACACAGAAATCGTGTCAGAATTAAATCCAAAAGGCACAATGGCGCCTTAAGTATAAGAATAGAGACTCTTCTTTCAGTCGGTGCTTAGAGCATTCCCTGTGAGACCAGTATTAGATTCCGATATACCACTGCAAGTTCAATGTATTCCCTGGACCTTCACATTGCCGATGAGACTGAGAAATCGCGTCGGAATTAAATACAAAAGGCACAATGCAGCCTTAAGTACAAGAGTAGAGACCGTTCTTACAGTCGGTGTTTTGAGCATTCCCTATGAGATCAGTATTAGTTTCCGACACACCACTGCAGGTTCAATGTATTCCTTGTACATACACATTGACGATGAAACACTGAAATTAGATCGGAATTAAATACAAAAGGCACAATGCCGCCTTAAGTGCAAGAAGAGTGAGACTTCTTACAGTCTGTGCTTTGATCCTTTCCTCTGAGACCAGTAATAGTTTCCGATACACCACTGCAGGTTCAATGTATTCCTTGGACCTTCACATTGACGATGAAACACAGAAATCGCATCGGAATTAAATACAAAAGGCACAATGCCGCCTTAAGTGCAAGAAGAGTGAGACTTCTTAGAGTCTGTGCATTGATCCTTTCCTGTGAGACCAGTATTAGTTTCCGATACTCCACTGCAAGTTCAATGCATTCCTTGGACCTTCACATTGACGATGAAACACAGAAATCGCATCGGAATTAGATACAAAAGGCACAATGCCGACTTAAGTGCAAGAACAGAGACTCTTCTTACAGTCGGTGCTTTGATCACTCCGTGTGAGACCAGTATTAGTTTCCGACACACCACTGCAGGTACATTGTATTCCTTGGACCTCCACATAGACGATGAAACCATGAAATTAGATCGGAATTAAATAAAAAAAGGCACAATGCCACCTTAATTGCAAGAAAGGTGAGACTTCATAGAGTCTGTGCTTTGATCCTTTCCTGTGAGACCAGTATCAGTTTCCAATACACCACTGCTGACTCAATGTATTCCTTGGACATACACATTGACGATGAAACACAGAAGTCGCATCGGAATTAAATACAAAAGGCACAATGCCGACTTAAGTGCAAGAAGAGTGAGACTTCTTATAGTCCATGCTTTGATCCTTTCCTGTGAGACCAGTATTAGTTTCCGATACACCACTGCAGGTTCAATGTATTCCTTGGACATACACATTGACGATGAAACCATGAAATTAGATCGGAATTAAATAAAAAAGGCTCAATGCCGACTTAAGTGCAAGAAGAGTGAGACTTCTTATAGTCCATGCTTTGATCCTTTCCTGTGAGACCAGTATTAGTTTCCGATACACCACTGCAATTTCAATGTAATCCTTGGATCTTCACATTGACGATGACACTCAAAAATCGCGTCAGAATAAAATTCACAAGGCACAATGCCTCCATAAGTACTAGAATAGAGACTCTTCTTACAGTCGGTGTTTTGAGCACTCCCTGTGAGGCCAGTATTAGTTTGCGATACACCACTGCAGGTTCAATGCATTCCTTGGACCTTCAGATTGACGATGAAATACAGAAATCGCATCGGAATTAAATACAAAAGGCACAATGCCGACATAAGTGCAAGAAGAGTGAGACTTCCTATAGTCTGTGCTTTGATCCTTTCCTGTGAGACCAGTATTAGTTTCCGATACACCACTGCAGGTTCAATGTATTCCTTGGACATACACATTGACGATGAAACACTGAAATTAGATCGGAATGAAATAAAAAACGCTCAGTGCCGCCATAAGTGCAAGAAGAGTGAGACTTCTTATAGTCTGTGCTTTGATCCTCTCCTGTGAGACCAGTATTAGTTTCCGATACACCACTGCAATTTCAAAGTAATCCTTGGACCTTCACATTGACGATGAAACACAGAAATCGCGTCGGAATTAAATACAAAAGGCACAATGCCTCCATAAGAACAAGAATAGAGACTCTTCTTACAGTCGGTGCTTTGAGCACTCCCTGTGAGACCGGTAATAGTTAGCGATACACCACTGCAGGTTCAATATATTCCTTGGACATCCACATTGACGGTGAAACACTGAAATTAGATCGGAATTAAATAAAAAAGGGTCAATGCCGCCTTAAGTGCAAGAAGAGTGAGACTTCTTAGAGTCTGGGCTTTGATCCTTTCCTGTGAGACAAGTATTAGTTTCCGATACACCACTGCAGGTTCAATGTATTCCTTGGACCTTCACATTGACGATGAAACACAGAAATCACATCGGAGATAAATACAACAGGCACAATGCCGCCATAAGTGCAAGAAGAGTGAGACTTCTTAGAGTCTGTGCATTAATCTTTTCCTGTGAGACCAGTATTAGTTTCCGATACACCACTGCAGGTTCAATGTATTCCTTGGACCTTCACATTGACGATGAAACACAGAAATCACATCGGAGATAAATACAACAGGCACAATGCCGCTTTAAGTGCAAGAAGAGTGAGATTTCTTAGAGCCTGTGCATTGATCCTTTCCTGTGAGACCAGTATTAGTTTCTGATACACCACTGCAGGTTCAATGTATTCCTTGGACCTTCACATTGACGATGAAACACAGAAATCACATCGGAGATAAATACAACAGGCACAATGCTGCCTTAAGTGCAGCAAGAGTGAGACTTCTTAGAGTCTGTGTATTGATCCTTTCCTGTGAGACCAGTATTAGTTTCCGATACACCACTGCAGGTTCAATGTAATCCTTGGACCTTCACATTGACGATGAAACACAGAAATCGCATCGGAATTAAATACAAAAGGCACAATGCCTCCATAAGTACAAGAATAGAGACTCTTCTTACAGTCGGTGTTTTGGGCACTCCCTGGGAGACAAGTAATAGTTTGCGATACACCACTGCAGGTTCAATGTATTCCTTGGACATCCACATTGACGATGAAATACTGAAATTAGATCGGAATTAAATAAAAAATTCTCAATGCCGCCTTAAGTGAAAGAAGAGTGAGACTTCTTAGAGTCTGTGCTTTGTTCCTTTCCTGTGGGACCAGTATTAGTTTCCGATACACCACTGCAGGTTCAATGTATTAATTGGCCCTTCACATTGACGATGAAACACAGAAATCACATCGGAGATAAATACAACAGGCACAATGCCGCCATAAGAGCAAGAACAGTGAGACTTCTTAGAGTCTGTGCATTGATCATTTCCTGTGAGACCAGTATTAGTTTCCGATACACCACTGCAGGTTCAATGTATTCCTTGGACCTTCGCATTGACGATGAAACACAGAAATCGCATCGCAATTAAATACAAAAGGCACAACGCCTCCATAAGAACAAGAATAGAGACTCTTCTTACAGTCGGGGTTTTGATCACTCCCTGTGAGACCAGTATTAGTTTGCGATACACCACTGCAGGTTCAATGTATTCCTTGGACATACTCATTGACGATGAAACACTGAAATAAGATCGGAATTAAATAAAAAAGGCTCAATGCCGCCTTAAGTGCAAGAAGAGTGAGACTTGTTAGAGTCTGTGCTTTGATCCTTTCCTGTGAGACCAGTATTAGTTTCCGATACACCACTGCAGGTTCAATGTATTCCTTGGACCTTCACATTGACGATGAAACACAGAAATCGCATCGGAATTAAATACAAAAGGCACAATGCCTCCTTAAGTACAAGAATAAAGACTCTTCTTACAGTCGGTGTTTTGAGCACTCCCTGTGAGACCAGTATTAGTTTGCGATACACCCCTGCAGGTTCAATGTATTCCTTGGACATACACATTGACGATGAAACACTGAAATTAGGTCGGAATTAAATAAAAAGGGCTCAATGCCGCCTTAAGTGCAAGAAGGGTGAGACTTCTTAGAGTCTGAGCTTTGATCCTTTCCTGTGAGACCAGTATTAGTTTCCGATAAACCACTGAAGGTTCAATGTAATCCTTGAACCTTCACAATGACGATGAAACACAGAAATCGCATCGGAATTAAATACAAAATGCACAATGCCTCCATAAGTACAAGAATAGAGACTCTTCTTACAGTCGGTGATTTGAGCACTCCCTGTGAGACCAGTATTAGTTTGCGATACACCACTGCAGGTTCAACGTATTCCTTGGACATACTCATTGACGATGAAACACTGAAATTAGATCGGAATTAAATAAAAAAGGCTCAATGTCGCCTTAAGTGCAAGAAGAGTGAGTCTTCATAGAGTCTGTGCTTTGATTCTTTCCTGTCAGACCAGTATCAGTTTCCGATACACCACTGCTGATTCAATGTATTCCTTGGACATACACATTGACGATGAAACACAGAAATCGCATCGGAATTAAATACAAAAGGCACAATGCCGACTTAAGTGCAAGAAGAGTGAGACTTCTTATAGTCTATGCTTTGATCCTTTCCTGTGAGACCAGTATTAGCTTCCGATACAACACTGCAGGTTCAATGTATTCCTTGGACATACACATTGACGATGAAACACTGAAATTAGATCGGAATGAAATAAAAAAGGCTCAATGCCGCCATAAGTGCAAGAAGAGGTAGACTTCTTATAGTCTGTGCTTTGATCCTTTCCTGTGAGACCAGTATTAGTTTCCGATACACCACTGCAATTTAAATGTAATCCTTGGACCCTCACATTGACGATGAAACACAGAAATCGCGTCGGAATTAAATACATAAGGCACAATGCAACCATAAGTACAAGAATAGAGAGTCTTCTTACAGTCGGTGTTTTGAGCACTCCCTGTGGGACCAGTAATAGTTTGCGATACACCACTGCAGGTTCAATATATTCCTTGGACATACACATTGACGATGAAACACTGAAATTAGATGGGAATTAAATAAAAAAGGCTCAATGCTGCCTTAAGTGCAAGAAGAGTGAGACTTCTTAGAGTCTGTGCTCTGATCTTTTCCTGTGAGACCAGGATTAGTTTCCGATATACCACGGCAGGCTCAATGTATTCCTTGGCACTTCAGATTGACGATGAAACACAGAAATCGCAACGGAATTAAATACAAAAGGCACAATGCCGACTTAAGTGCAAGAAGAGTGAGACTTCTTATAGTCTGTGCTTTGATCCTTTCCTGTGAGACCAGTATTAGTTTCCGATACACCACTGCAGGTTCAATGTATTCCTTGGACATACACATTGACGATGAAACACTGAAATTAGATCGGAATGATATATAAAAGGCTCAATGCCGCCATAAGTGCAAGAAGAGTGAGACTTCGTATAGTCTGTGCTTTGATGCTTTCCTGTGAGACCAGTATTAGTTTCCGATACACCACTGCAATTTCAATGTAATCCTTGGACCTTCACATTGACGATGAAACACAGAAATCGCGTCGGAATTAAATACAAAAAGCACAATGCCTCCATAAGTACAAGAACAGAGACTCTTCTTACAGTCGATGTTTTGAGCACTCCCTGTGAGACCAGTAATAGTTTCCGATACACCACTGCAGGTTCAATGTAATGCTTGGACCTTCACATTGACGATGAAACACAGAAATCGCATCGGAATTAAATACAAATGGCACAATGCCGACTTAAGTGCAAGAAGAGTGAGGCTTCTTATAGTCTGTGCTTTGATCCTTTCCTGTGAGACCAGTATTAGTTTCTGATACACCACTGCAGGTTCAATGTATTCCTTGGACCTTCACATTGACGATGAAACACAGAAATCACATCGGAGATAAATAAAACAGGCACAATGCTGCCTTAAGTGCAGCAAGAGTGAGACTTCTTAGAGTCTGTGCATTGATCCTTTCCTGTGAGACCAGTATTAGGTTCCGATACACCACTGCTGGTTCAATGTATTCCTTGGACATACACATTGACGATGAAACACAGAAATCGCATCGGAATTAAATACAAATGGCACAATGCCGACTTAAGTGCAAGAAGAGTGAGGCTTCATATAGTCTGTGCTTTGATCCTTTCCTGTGAGACCAGTATTAGCTTCCGATACACCACTGCAGGTTCAATGTAATCCTTGGACCTTCACATTGACGACGAAACACAGAAATCGCGTCGGAATTAAATGCAAAAGGCACAATGCCTCCATAAGTACAAGAATAGAGACTCTTCTTGCAATCGGTGTTTTGAGGTTCAATGTATTCCTTGGACATACACATTGACGATGAAACACTGAAATTAGATCGGAATTAAATAAAAAAGGCTCAAGCCGCCTTAAGTGCAAGAAGAGTGAGACTTCTTAGAGTCTGTGTATTGATCTTTTCCTGTGAGACCAGTATTAGTTTCCGAAACACCACTGCTTTTTCAATGTATTCCTTGGACATACACATTGACGAGAAACACAGAAATCGCATCGGAATTAAATACAAAAGGCACAATGCCGACTTAAGTTCAAGAAGAGTGAGACTTCTTATAGTCTGTGCTTTGATCCTTTCCTGTGAGACCAGTATTAGTTCCCGATACACCACTGCAGGTTCAATGTAATCCTTGGACCTTCACATTGACGATGAAACACAGATATCGCGTCGGATTTAAATACAAAAGGCACAATGCCTCCATAAGTACAAGAATAGAGACTCTTCTTACAGTCCGTGTTTTGAGCACCCCTTTTAAACCAGTATTAGTTTGCGATACACCACTGCTGGTTCAATGTATTCCTTGGACATACACATTGACGATGAAACACAGAAATCGCATCGGAATTAAATACAAATGGCACAATGCCGACTTAAGTGCAAGAAGAGTGAGGCTTCTTATAGTCTGTGCTTTGATCCTTTCCTGTGAGACCAGTACTAGTTTCCGATACACCACTGCAGGTACTATGTATTCCTTGGACCTTCACGTTGACGATGAAACACAGAAATCGCATCGGAATTAAATACAAAAGGCACAATGCCTCCATAAGAACAAGAATAGAGACTCTTCTTACAGTCGGTGCTTTGAGCACTCCCTGTGAGACCAGTAATAGTTAGCGATACACCACTGCAGGTTCAATATATTCCTTGGACATCAACATTGACGATGAAACACTGAAATTAGATCGGAATTAAATAAAAAATGGTCAATGCCGCCTTAAGTGCAAGAAGAGTGAGACTTCTTAGAGTCTGGGCTTTGATCCTTTCCTGTGAGACAAGTATTAGTTTCCGATACACCACTGCAGGTTCAATGTATTCCTTGGACCTTCACATTGACGATGAAACACAGAAATCACATCGGAGATAAATACAACAGGCACAATGCCGCCATAAGTGCAAGAAGAGTGAGACTTCTTAGAGTCTGTGCATTAATCTTTTCCCGTGAGACCAGTATTAGTTTCCGATACACCACTGCAGGTTCAATGTATTCCTTGCCCTTCACATTGACGATGAAACACAGAAATCACATCGGAGATAAATACAACAGGCACAATGCCGCCTTAAGTGCAAGAAGAGTGAGACTTCTTAGAGTCTGTGCATTGATCCTTTCCTGTGAGACCAGTATTAGTTTCCGATACACCACTGCAGGTTCAATGTAATCCTTGGACCTTCACATTGACGATGAAACACAGAAATCGCATCGGAATTAAATACAAAAGGCACAATGCCTGCATAAGTACAAGAATAGAGACTCTTCTTACAGTCGGTGTTTTGGGCACTCCCTGGGAGACAAGTAATAGTTTGCGATACACCACTGCAGGTTCAATGTATTCCTTGGACATCCACATTGACGATGAAATACTGAAATTAGATCGGAATTAAATAAAAAATTCTCAATGCCGCCTTAAGTGAAAGAAGAGTGAGACTTCTTAGAGTCTGTGCTTTGTTCCTTTCCTGTGGGACCAGTATTAGTTTCCGATACACCACTACAGGTTCAATGTATTAATTGGCCCTTCACATTGACGATGAAACACAGAAATCGCATCGCAATTAAATACAAAAGGCACAACGCCTCCATAAGAACAAGAATAGAGACTCTTCTTACAGTCGGGGTTTTGATCACTCCCTGTGAGACCAGTATTAGTTTGCGATACACCACTGCGGGTTAAATGTATTCCTTGGACATACTCATTGACGATGAAACACTGAACTTAGATCGGAATTAAATAAAAAAGGCTCAAGCCGCCTTAAGTGCAAGAAGAGTGAGACTTCTTAGAGTCTGTGTATTGATCTTTTCCTGTGAGACCAGTATTAGTTTCCGAAACACCACTGCTTTTTCAATGTATTCCTTGGACATACACATTGACGAGAAACACAGAAATCGCATCGGAATTAAATACAAAAGGCACAATGCCTCCTTAAGTACAAGAATAGAGACTCTTCTTACAGTCGGTGTTTTGAGCACTACCTGTGAGACCAGTATTAGTTTGCGATACACCCTTGCAGGTTCAATGTATTCCTTGGACATACACATTGACGATGAAACACTGAAATTAGGTCGGAATTAAATAAAAAGGGCTCAATGCCGCCCTAAGTGCAAGAAGAGTGAGACTTCTTAGAGTCTGTGCTTTGATCCTTTCCTGTGAGACCAGTATTAGTTTCCGATACACCACTGAAGGTTCAATGTATTCCTTGGACCTTCACATTGACGATGAAACACAGAAATCACATCGGAGATAGATACAACAGGCACAATGCCGCCATAAGTGCAAGAAGAGTGAGACTTCTTAGAGTCTGTGCATTAATCTTTTCCTGTGAGACCAGTATTAGTTTCCGATACACCACTGCAGGTTCAATGTATTCCTTGGACCTTCACATTGACGATGAAACACAGAAATCACATCGGAGATAAATACAACAGGCACAATGCCGCTTTAAGTGCAAGAAGAGTGAGATTTCTTAGAGCCTGGGCATTGATCCTTTCCTGTGAGACCAGTATTAGTTTCTGATACACCACTGCAGGTTCAATGTATTCCTTGGACCTTCACATTGACGATGAAACACAGAAATCACATCGGAGATAAATACAACAGGCACAATGCTGCCTTAAGTGCAGCAAGAGTGAGACTTCTTAGAGTCTGTGCATTGATCCTTTCCTGTGAGACCAGTTCTAGTTTCCGATACACCACTGCAGGTTCAATGTAATCCTTGGACCTTCACATTGACGATGAAACACAGAAATCGCATCGGAATTAAATACAAAAGGCACAATGCCTCCATAAGTACAAGAATAGAGACTCTTCTTACAGTCGGTGTTTTGGGCACTCCCTGGGAGACAAGTAATAGTTTGCGATACACCACTGCAGGTTCAATGTATTCCTTGGACATCCACATTGACGATGAAATACTGAAATTAGATCGGAATTAAATAAAAAATTCTCAATGCCGCCTTAAGTGAAAGAAGAGTGAGACTTCTTAGAGTCTGTGCTTTGTTCCTTTCCTGTGGGACCAGTATTAGTTTCCGATACACCACTGCAGGTTCAATGTATTAATTGGCCCTTCACATTGACGATGAAACACAGAAATCACATCGGAGATAAATACAACAGGCACAATGCCGCCATAAGAGCAAGAAGAGTGAGACTTCTTAGAGTCTGTGCATTGATCCTTTCCTGTGAGACCAGTATTAGTTTCCGATACACCACTGCAGGTTCAATGTATTCCTTGGACCTTCGCATTGACGATGAAACACAGAAATCGCATCGCAATTAAATACAAAAGGCACAACGCCTCCATAAGAACAAGAATAGAGACTCTTCTTACAGTCGGGGTTTTGATCACTCCCTGTGAGACCAGTATTAGTTTGCGCTACACCACTGCAGGTTCAATGTATTCCTTGGACATACTCATTGACGATGAAACACTGAAATAAGATCGGAATTAAATAAAAAAGGCTCAATGCCGCCTTAAGTGCAAGAAGAGTGAGACTTGTTAGAGTCTGTGCTTTGATCCTTTCCTGTGAGACCAGTATTAGTTTCCGATACACCACTGCAGGTTCAATGTATTCCTTGGACCTTCACATTGACGATGAAACACAGAAATCGCATCGGAATTAAATACAAAAGGCACAATGCCTCCTTAAGTACAAGAATAAAGACTCTTCTTACAGTCGGTGTTTTGAGCACTCCCTGTGAGACCAGTATTAGTTTGCGATACACCCCTGCAGGTTCAATGTATTCCTTGGACATACACATTGACGATGAAACACTGAAATTAGGTCGGAATTAAATAAAAAGGGCTCAATGCCGCCTTAAGTGCAAGAAGGGTGAGACTTCTTAGAGTCTGAGCTTTGATCTTTTCCTGTGAGACCAGTATTAGTTTCCGATAAACCACTGAAGGTTCAATGTAATCCTTGAACCTTCACAATGACGATGAAACACAGAAATCGCATCGGAATTAAATACAAAATGCACAATGCCTCCATAAGTACAAGAATAGAGACTCTTTTTACAGTCGGTGTTTTGAGCACTCCCTGTGAGACCAGTATTAGTTTGCGATACACCACTGCAGGTTCAACGTATTCCTTGGACATACTCATTGACGATGAAACACTGAAATTAGATCGGAATTAAATAAAAAAAGGCTCAATGTCGCCTTAAGTGCAAGAAGAGTGAGTCTTCATAGAGTCTGTGCTTTGATTCTTTCCTGTCAGACCAGTATCAGTTTCCGATACACCACTGCTGATTCAATGTATTCCTTGGACATACACATTGACGATGAAACACAGAAATCGCATCGGAATTAAATACAAAAGGCACAATGCCGACTTAAGTGCAAGAAGAGTGAGACTTCTTATAGTCTATGCTTTGATCCTTTCCTGTGAGACCAGTATTAGCTTCCGATACAACACTGCAGGTTCAATGTATTCCTTGGACATACACATTGACGATGAAACACTGAAATTAGATCGGAATGAAATAAAAAAGGCTCAATGCCGCCATAAGTGCAAGAAGAGTGAGACTTCTTATAGTCTGTGCTTTGATCCTTTCCTGTGAGACCAGTATTAGTTTCCGATACACCACTGCAATTTCAATGTAATCCTTGGACCCTCACATTGACGATGAAACACAGAAATCGCGTCGGAATTAAATACATAAGGCACAATGCAACCATAAGTACAAGAATAGAGAGTCTTCTTACAGTCGGTGTTTTGAGCACTCCCTGTGGGACCAGTAGTAGTTTGCGATACACCACTGCAGGTTCAATATATTCCTTGGACATACACATTGACGATGAAACACTGAAATTAGATGGGAATTAAATAAAAAAGGCTCAATGCTGCCTTAAGTGCAAGAAGAGTGAGACTTCTTAGAGTCTGTGCTCTGATCTTTTCCTGTGAGACCAGGATTAGTTTCCGATATACCACGGCAGGTTCAATGTATTCCTTGGCACTTCAGATTGACGATGAAACACAGAAATCGCAACGGAATTAAATACAAAAGGCACAATGCCGACTTAAGTGCAAGAAGAGTGAGACTTCTTATAGTCTGTGCTTTGATCCTTTCCTGTGAGACCAGTATTAGTTTCCGATACACCACTGCAGGTTCAATGTATTCCTTGGACATACACATTGACGATGAAACACTGAAATTAGATCGGAATGATATATAAAAGGCTCAATGCCGCCATAAGTGCAAGAAGAGTGAGACTTCGTATAGTCTGTGCTTTGATCCTTTCCTGTGAGACCAGTATTAGTTTCCGATACACCACTGCAATTTCAATGTAATCCTTGGACCTTCACATTGACGATGAAACACAGAAATCGCGTCGGAATTAAATACAAAAAGCACAATGCCTCCATAAGTACAAGAACAGAGACTCTTCTTACAGTCGATGTTTTGAGCACTCCCTGTGAGACCAGTAATAGTTTCCGATACACCACTGCAGGTTCAATGTAATGCTTGGACCTTCACATTGACGATGAAACACAGAAATCGCATCGGAATTAAATACAAATGGCACAATGCCGACTTAAGTGCAAGAAGAGTGAGGCTTCTTATAGTCTGTGCTTTGATCCTTTCCTGTGAGACCAGTATTAGTTTCTGATACACCACTGCAGGTTCAATGTATTCCTTGGACCTTCACATTGACGATGAAACACAGAAATCACATCGGAGATAAATAAAACAGGCACAATGCTGCCTTAAGTGCAGCAAGAGTGAGACTTCTTAGAGTCTGTGCATTGATCCTTTCCTGTGAGACCAGTATTAGTTTCCGATACACCACTGCTGGTTCAATGTATTCCTTGGACATACACATTGACGATGAAACACAGAAATCGCATCGGAATTAAATACAAATGGCACAATGCCGACTTAAGTGCAAGAAGAGTGAGGCTTCTTATAGTCTGTGCTTTGATCCTTTCCTGTGAGACCAGTATTAGCTTCCGATACACCACTGCAGGTTCAATGTAATCCTTGGACCTTCACATTGACGACGAAACACAGAAATCGCGTCGGAATTAAATACAAAAGGCACAATGCCTCCATAAGTACAAGAATAGAGACTCTTCTTGCAATCGGTGTTTTGAGGTTCAATGTTTTCCTTGGACATACACATTGACGATGAAACACTGAAATTAGATCGGAATTAAATAAAAAAGGCTCAAGCCGCCTTAAGTGCAAGAAGAGTGAGACTTCTTAGAGTCTGTGTATTGATCTTTTCCTGTGAGACCAGTATTAGTTTCCGAAACACCACTGCTTTTTCAATGTATTCCTTGGACATACACATTGACGAGAAACACAGAAATCGCATCGGAATTAAATACAAAAGGCACAATGCCGACTTAAGTTCAAGAAGAGTGAGACTTCTTATAGTCTGTGCTTTGATCCTTTCCTGTGAGACCAGTATTAGTTCCCGATACACCACTGCAGGTTCAATGTAATCCTTGGACCTTCACATTGACGATGAAACACAGATATCGCGTCGGATTTAAATACAAAAGGCACAATGCCTCCATAAGTACAAGAATAGAGACTCTTCTTACAGTCCGTGTTTTGAGCACCCCTTTTAAACCAGTATTAGTTTGCGATACACCACTGCAGGTTCAATGTATTCCTAGGACATACACATTGACGATGAAACACTGAAATTAGATCGGAATTAAACAAAAAAGGCTCAATGCCGGCTTAAGTGCAAGAAGAGTGAGACTTCTTAGAGTCTGTGATTTGATCCTTTCCTGTGAGACCAGTACTAGTTTCCGATACACCACTGCAGGTACTATGTATTCCTTGGACCTTCACGTTGACGATGAAACACAGAAATCGCATCGGAATTAAATACAAAAGGCACAATGCCTCCATAAGAACAAGAATAGAGACTCTTCTTACAGTCGGTGCTTTGAGCACTCCCTGTGAGACCAGTAATAGTTAGCGATACACCACTGCAGGTTCAATATATTCCTTGGACATCAACATTGACGATGAAACACTGAAATTAGATCGGAATTAAATAAAAAAGGGTCAATGCCGCCTTAAGTGCAAGAAGAGTGAGACTTCTTAGAGTCTGGGCTTTGATCCTTTCCTGTGAGACAAGTATTAGTTTCCGATACACCACTGCAGGTTCAATGTATTCCTTGGACCTTCACATTGACGATGAAACACAGAAATCACATCGGAGATAAATACAACAGGCACAATGCCGCCATATGTGCAAGAAGAGTGAGACTTCTTAGAGTCTGTGCATTAATCTTTTCCCGTGAGACCAGTATTAGTTTCCGATACACCACTGCAGGTTCAATGTATTCCTTGCCCTTCACATTGACGATGAAACACAGAAATCACATCGGAGATAAATACAACAGGCACAATGCCGCCTTAAGTGCAAGAAGAGTGAGACTTCTTAGAGTCTGTGCATTGATCCTTTCCTGTGAGACCAGTATTAGTTTCCGATACACCACTGCAGGTTCAATGTAATCCTTGGACCTTCACACTGACGATGAAACACAGAAATCGCATCGGAATTAAATACAAAAGGCACAATGCCTGCATAAGTACAAGAATAGAGACTCTTCTTACAGTCGGTGTTTTGGGCACTCCCTGGGAGACAAGTAATAGTTTGCGATACACCACTGCAGGTTCAATGTATTCCTTGGACATCCACATTGACGATGAAATACTGAAATTAGATCGGAATTAAATAAAAAATTCTCAATGCCGCCTTAAGTGAAAGAAGAGTGAGACTTCTTAGAGTCTGTGCTTTGTTCCTTTCCTGTGGGACCAGTATTAGTTTCCGACACACCACTACAGGTTCAATGTATTAATTGGCCCTTCACATTGACGATGAAACACAGAAATCGCAACGCAATTAAATACAAAAGGCACAACGCCTCCATAAGAACAAGAATAGAGACTCTTCTTACAGTCGGGGTTTTGATCACTCCCTGTGAGACCAGTATTAGTTTGCGATACACCACTGCGGGTTAAATGTATTCCTTGGACATACTCATTGACGATGAAACACTGAACTTAGATCGGAATTAAATAAAAAAGGCTCAAGCCGCCTTAAGTGCAAGAAGAGTGAGACTTCTTAGAGTCTGTGTATTGATCTTTTCCTGTGAGACCAGTATTAGTTTCCGAAACACCACTGCTTTTTCAATGTATTCCTTGGACATACACATTGACGAGAAACACAGAAATCGCATCGGAATTAAATACAAAAGGCACAATGCCTCCTTAAGTACAAGAATAGAGACTCTTCTTACAGTCGGTGTTTTGAGCACTACCTGTGAGACCAGTATTAGTTTGCGATACACCCCTGCAGGTTCAATGTATTCCTTGGACATACACATTGACGATGAAACACTGAAATTAGGTCGGAATTAAATAAAAAGGGCTCAATGCCGCCTTAAGTGCAAGAAGAGTGAGACTTCTTAGAGTCTGTGGTTTGATTCTTTCCTGTGAGACCAGTATTAGTTTCCGATACACCACTGAAGGTTCAATGTATTCCTTGAACCTTCACAATGACGATGAAACACAGAAATCGCATCGGAATTAAATACAAAATGCACAGTGCCCCCATAAGTACAAGAATAGAGACTCTTCTTACAGTCGGTGTTTTGAGCACTCCCTGTGAGACCAGTATTAGTTTGCGATACACCCCTGCAGGTTCAATATATTCCTTGGACATACACATTGACGATGAAACACTGAAATTAGATCGGAATTAAATAAAAAAAGGCTGAATGTCGCCTTAAGTGCAAGAAGAGTGAGTCTTCATAGAGTCTGTGCTTTGATTCTTTCCTGTCAGTCCAGTATCAGTTTCCGATACACCACTGCTGATTCAATGTATTCCTTGGACATACACATTGACGATGAAACACAGAAATCGCATCGGAATTAAATACAAAAGGCACAATGCCGACTTAAGTGCAAGAAGAGTGAGACTTCTTATAGTCTATGCTTTGATCCTTTCCTGTGAGACCAGTATTAGCTTCCGATACAACACTGCAGGTTCAATGTATTCCTTGGACATACACATTGACGATGAAACACTGAAATTAGATCGGAATGATATATAAAAGGCTCAATGCCGCCATAAGTGCAAGAAGAGTGAGACTTCGTATAGTCTGTGCGTTGATCCTTTCCTGTGAGACCAGTATTAGTTTCCGATACACCCCTGCAATTTCAATGTAATCCTTGGACCTTCACATTGACGATGACACACAGAAATCGCGTCGGAATTAAATACAAAAGGCACAATGCCTCCATAAGTACAAGAACAGAGCCTCTTCTTACAGTCGATGTTATGAGCACTCCCTGTGAGACCAGTAATAGTTTCCGATACACCACTGCAGGTTCAATGTAATGCTTGGACCTTCACGTTGACGATGAAACACAGAAATCGCATCGGAATTAAATACAAATGGCACAATGCCGACTTAAGTGCAACAAGAGTGAGGCTTCTTATAGTCTGTGCTTTGATCCTTTCCTGTGAGCCCAGTATTAGTTTCTGATACACCACTGCAGGTTCAATGTATTCCCTGGACCTTCACATTGACGATGAAACACAGAAATCACATCGGAGATAAATACAACAGGCACAATGCTGCCTTAAGTGCAGCTAGAGTGAGACTTCTTAGAGTCTGTGCATTGATCCTTTCCTGTGAGACCAGTATTAGTTTCCGATACACCACTGCTGGTTCAATGTATTCCTTGGACATACACATTGACGATGAAACACAGAAATCGCATCGGAATTAAATACAAATGGCACAATGCCGACTTAAGTGCAAGAAGAGTGATTTTTCTTATAGTCTGTGCTTTGATCCTTTCCTGTGAGACCAGTATTAGTTTCCGATACACCACTGCAGGTTCAATGTAATCCTTGGACCTTCACATTGACGACGAAACACAGAAATCGCGTCGGAATTAAATACAAAAGGCACAATGCCTCCATAAGTACAAGAATAGAGACTCTTCTTGCAATCGGTGTTTTGAGGTTCAATGTATTCCTTGGACATACACATTGACGATGAAACACTGAAATTAGATCGGAATTAAATAAAAAAGGCTCAATGCCGCCTTAAGTGCAAGAAGAGTGAGACTTCTTAGAGTCTGTGATTTGATCCTTTCCTGTGAGACCAGTATTAGTTTCCGATACACTACTGCAGATTCAGTGTATTCCTTGTACCCTCACATTGACGATGAAACACAGAAATCACATCGGAGATAAATACAACAGGTACAATGCCGCCATTAGTGCAAGAAGAGTGAGACTTCTTAGAGTCTGTGCATTGATCCTTTCCTGTGAGACCAGTGTTAGTTCCCGATACACCACTGCAGGTTCAATGTATTCCTTGGACCTTCACATTGACGATGAAACACAGAAATCAGATCGGAATTAAATACAAAAAGCACAATGCCTCCATAAGTACAAGAATGGAGACTCTTCTTACAGTCGGTGTTTTATGCACTCCCTGTAAGGCCAGTATTAGTTTGCGATACACCTCTGCAGGTCCAATGTGTTCCTTGGACATACACATTGACTATGAAACACTGAAATTAGATCGGAATTTAATAAAAAAGGCTCAATCCCGCCTTAAGTGCAAGAAGAGTGACTCTTCTTACAGTCGGTGTTTTGAGCGCTCACTGTGAGACCAGTATTAGTTTGCGATACACCACTGCAGGTTCAATATATTCCTTGGACACACACATTGACGATGAAACACAGAAATTAGATCGGAATTAAATAAAAAAGGCTCAAGCCGCCTTAAGTGCAAGAAGAGTGAGACTTCTTAGAGTCTGTGTATTGATCTTTTCCTGTGAGACCAGTATTAGTTTCCGAAACACCACTGCTGGTTCAATGTATTCCTTGGACATACACATTGACGAGAAACACAGAAATCGCATCGGAATTAAATACAAAAGGCACAATGCCGACTTAAGTTCAAGAAGAGTGAGACTTCTTATAGTCTGTGCTTTGATCCTTTCCTGTGAGACCAGTATTAGTTCCCGATACACCACTGCAGGTTCAATGTAATCCTTGGACCTTCACATTGACGATGAAACACAGATATCGCGCCGGAACTAAATACAAAAGGCACAATGCCTCCATAAGTACAAGAATAGAGACTCTTCTTACAGTCCGTGTTTTGAGCACCCCTTTTAAACCAGTAATCTACATCTACATCTACATTGATACTCCGCAAGCCACCCAACGGTGTGTGGCGGAGGGCACTTTACGTGCCACTGTCATTACCTCCCTTTCCTGTTCCAGTCGCGTATGGTTCGCGGGAAGAACGACTGTCTGAAAGCCTCCGTGCGCGCTCTAATCTCTCTAATTTTACATTCGTGATCTCCTCGGGAAGTATAAGTAGGGGGAAGCAATATATTCGATACCTCATCCAGAAACGCACCCTCTCGAAACCTGGCGAGCAAGCTACACCGCGATGCAGAGCGCCTCTCTTGCAGAGTCTGCCACTTGAGTTTATTAAACATCTCCGTAACGCTATCACGGTTACCAAATAACCCAGTGACGAAACGCGCCGCTCTTCTTTGGATCTTCTCTATCTCCTCCGTCAACCCGACCTGGTACGGATCCCACACTGATGAGCAATACTCAAGTATAGGTCGAACGAGTGTTTTGTAAGCCACCTCCTTTGTTGATGGACTACATTTTCTAAGCACTCTCCCAATGAATCTCAACCTGGTACCCGCCTTACCAACAATTAGTTTTATATGATCATTCCACTTCAAATCGTTCCGTACGCATACTCCCAGATATTTTACAGAAGTAACTGCTACCAGTGTTTGTTCCGCTATCATATAATCATACAATAAAGGATCCTTCTTTCTATGTATTCGCAATACATTACATAGTTTGCGATACACCACTGCAGGTTCAATGTATTCCTTGGACATACACATTGACGATGAAACACTGAAATTAGATCGGAATTAAACAAAAAAGGCTCAATGCCGGCTTAAGTGCAAGAAGAGTGAGACTTCTTAGAGTCTGTGATTTGATCCTTTCCTGTGAGACTAGTACTAGTAACCGATACACCACTGCAGGTACTATGTATTCCTTGGACCTTCACGTTGACGATGAAACACAGAAATCGCATCGGAATTAAATACAAAAGGCACAATGCCGCCTTAAGTGCAAGAAGAATGACACTTCTTAGAGTCTGTGCTTTGATCCTTTCCTGTGAGACCAGTATTAGTTTCCGATACACCACTGCAGGTTCAATGTATTCCTTGGACCTTCACATTGACGATGAAACACAGAAATCAGATCGGAATTAAATACAAAAAGCACAATGCCTCCATAAGTACAAAAATGGAGACTCTTCTTACAGTCGGTGTTTTATGCACTCCCTGTAAGGCCAGTATTAGTTTGCGATACACCACTGCAGGTCCAATGTGTTCCTTGGACATACACATTGCCTATGAAACACTGAAATTAGATCGGAATTAAATATAAAAGGCTCAATGCCGCCTTAAGTGCAAGAAGAGTGACTCTTCATACAGTTGGTGTTTTGAGCGCTCCCTGTGAGACCAGTATTAGTTTGCGATACACCACTGCAGGTTCAATATATTCCTTGGACACACACATTGACGATGAAACACTGAACTTAGATCGGAATTTAATAAAAAAGGCTCACGCCGCCTTAAGTGCAAGAAGAGTGAGACTTCTTAGAGTCTGTGTATTGACCTTTTCCTGTGAGACCAGTGTTAGTTTCCGAAACACCACTGCTGGTTCAATGTATTCCTTGGACATACACATTGACGAGAAACACAGAAATCGCATCGTAATTAAATACAAAAGGCACAATGCCGACTTAAGTTCAAGAAGAGTGAGACTTCTTATAGTCTGTGCTTTGATCCTTTCCTGTGAGACCAGTATTAGTTCCCGATTCACCACTGCAGGTTCAATGTAATCCTTGGACCTTCACATTGACGATGAAACACAGATATCGCGTCGGAATTAAATACAAAAGGCACAATGCCTCCATAAGTACAAGAATAGAGACTCTTCTTACAGTCCGTGTTTTGAGCACCCCTTTTAAACCAGTAATAGGTTGCGATACACCACTGCAGGTTCAATGTATTCCTTGGACATACACATTGACGATGAAACACAGAAATCGCATCGGAATTAAATACAAAAGACACAATGCCAACTTAAGTGCAAGAAGAGTGAGACTTCTTATAGTCTGTGCTTTGATCCTTTCCTGTAAGACCAGTATTTGTTTCCGATACACCACTGCAGGTTCAATGTAATCCTTGGACCTTCACATTGACGATGAAACACAGAAATCGCGTCGGAATTAAATACAAAAGGCACAATGCCTCCATAAGTACAAGAATAGAGACTCTTCTTGCAGTCGGTTTTTTGAGGTTCAATGTATTCCTTGGACATACACATTGACGTTGAATCACTGAAATTAGATCGGAATTAAATAAAAAAGGCTCAATGTCGCCTTAAGTGCAAGAAGAGTGAGACTTCTTAGAGTCTGTGCTTTGATCCTTTCCTGTGAGAGCAGTATTAGTTTCCGATACACCACTGCAGGTTCAATGTATTCTTTGGACCTTCACATTGACGATGAAACAAAGAAATCACATCGGAGATAAATACAACAGGCACAATTCCGCCATTAGTGCAAGAAGAGTGAGACTTCTTAGAGTCTGTGCATTGATCCGTTCCTGTGAGACCAGTGTTAGTTTCCGATACACCACTGCAGGTTCAATGTATTCCTTGGACCTTCACATTGACGATGAAACACAGAAATCGCATCGGAATTAAATACAAAAGGCACAATGCCTCCATGAGTACAAGAATGGAGACTCTTCTTACAGTCGGTGTTTTATGCACTCCTTGTAAGACCAGTATTAGTTTGCGATACACCACTGCAGGTTCAATGTGTTCCTTGGACATACACATTAACTATGAAATACTGAAATTAGATCGGAATTAAATAAAAAAGGCTCAATGCCGCCTTAAGTGCAAGAAGAGTGACTCTTCTTACAGTCGGTGTTTTGAGCACTCCCTGTGAGACCAGTATTAGTTTGCGATACACCACTGCAGGTTCAATATATTCCTTGGACACACACATTGACGATGAAACACTGAAATTAGATCGGAATTAAATAAAAAAGTCTCAAGCCGCCTTAAGTGCATGAAGAGTGAGACTTCTTAGAGTCTGTGCATTGATCCTTTATTGTGAGACCCGTATTAGTTTCCGATACACCACTGCTGGTTCAATGTATTCCTTGGACATACACATTGACGAGAAACACAGAAATCGCAACGGAATTAAATACAAAAGGCACAATGCCGACTTAAGTGCAAGAAGAGTGAGTCTTCTTATAGTCTGTGCTTTGATCCTTTCCTGTGAGACCAGTATTAGTTCCCGATACACCACTGCAGGTTCAATGTAATCCTTGGACCTTCACATTGACGTTGAAACACAGAAATCGCGTCGGAATTAAATACAAAAGGCACAATGCCTCCATAAGTACAAGAATAGAGACTCTTCTCTACAGTCGGTGTTTTGAGCACCCCTTTTAAACCGGTAATAGTTTGCGATACACCAATGCAGGTTCAATGTATTCCTTGGACATACACATTGACGATGAAACACTGAAATTAGTTCGGAATTAAACAAAAAAGGCTCAATGCCGCCTAACGTGCAAGAAGAGTAAGACTTCTTAGAGTCTGTGCTTTGATCCTTTCCTGTGAGACCAGTACTAGTTGCCGATACACCACTGCAAGTACTATGTATTCCTTGCACTTCACGTTGACGATGAAACACAGAAATCGCATCGGAATTAAATACAAAAGGCACAATGCCGCCTTAAGTGCAAGAAGAATGACACTTCTTTGAGTCTGTGCTTTGATCCTTTCCTGTGAGACCAGTATTAGTTTCCGATACACCACTGCAGGTTCAATGTATTCCTTGGACCTTCACATTGACGATGAAATACTGAAATCACATCGGAGATAAATGCAACAGAAACAATGCCGCCATAAGTGCAAGATGAGTGAGACTTCTTAGAGTCTGTGCATTGATCCTTTCCTGTGAGACCAGTATTAGTTTCCGATACACCACTGCAAGTTCAATGTATTCCTTGGACCTTCACATTGTCGATGAAACACAGAAATCACATCGGAGATAAATACAACAGGCACAATGCTGCCTTAAGTGCAACAAGAGTGAGACTTCTTAGAGTCTGTGCATTGATCCTTTCCTGTGCGACCAGTATCAGTTTCCGATACACCACTGCTGGTTCAATGTATTCCTTGGACATACACATTGACGATGAAACACAGAAATCGCATCGGAATTATATACAAATGGCACAATGCCGACTTAAGTGCAAGAAGAGTGAGACTTCTTATAGTTTCTGCTTTGATCCTTTCCTGTGAGACCAGTATCAGTTTCCAATACACCACTGCAGGTTCAATGTAATTTTTGGACCTTCACATTGACGATGAAACACAGAAATCGCGTCGGAATTAAATACAAATGGCACAATGTCTCCATAAGTACAAGAATAGAGACGCTTCTTACAGTCGGTGTTTTGAGCACTCCCTGTGAGACCAGTATTAGTTTGCGATACACCACTGCAGGTTCAATGTATTCCTTGGACTTTCACATTGACGATGAAACACAGAAATCACATCGGAGATAATACAACAGGCACAATGCCGCCATAAGTGCAAGAAGAGTGAGACTTCTTATAGTCTGTGCATTGATCCTTTCCTGTGAGACCAGTATTAGATTCCGATACACCACTGCAGGTTCAATGTATTCCTTGGACCTTCACATTGACGGTGAAACACAGAAATCGCATCGGAATTAAATACAAAAGGCACAATGCCTCCATAAGTACAAGAATAGAGACGCTTCTTACAGTCGGTGTTTTGAGCACTCCCTGTAAGACCAGTATTAGTTTGCGATACGCCACTGCAGGTTCAATGTATTCCTTGGACATACACATTGACGATGAAACACTGAAATTAGATCGGAATTAAATAAAAAAGGCTCAATGCCGCCTTAAGTGCTAGAAGAGTAAGACTTCTTAGAGTCTGTGCTTCGATCCCTTCCTGTGAGACCAGTATTAGTTTCCGATACCCCACTGCAGGATCAATGTATTCCTTGGACTTTCACATTGACGATGAAACACAGAAATCACATCGGAGATAATACAACAGGCACAATGCCGCCATAAGTGCAAGAAGAGTGAGACTTCTTATAGTCTGTGCATTGATCCTTTCCTGTGAGACCAGTATTAGATTCCGATACACCACTGCAGGTTCAATGTATTCCTTGGACCTTCACATTGACGATGAAACACAGAAATCGCATCGGAATTAAATACAAAAGGCACAATGCCTCCATAAGTACAAGAATAGACACACTTCTTACAGTCGGTGTTTTGAGCACTCCCTGTGAGACCAGTAACAGTTTGCGATACACCACTGCAGGTTCAATATATTCCTTGGACATACACATTGACGATGAAACACTGAAATTAGATCGGAATTAAATAAAAAAGGCTCAATGTCGCCCTAAGTGCAAGAAGAGTGAGACTTCTTAGAGTCTGTGCTTTGATCCTTTCCTGTGAGAACAGTATTAGTTTCCGATACACCACTGCAGGTTCAATGTATTCCTTGGACCTTCACATTGACGATGAAACACAGAAATCACATCGGAGATAAATACAACAGGCACAATTCCGCCATTAATGCAAGAAGAGTGAGACTTCTTAGAGTCTGTGCATTGATCCTTTCCTGTGAGACCAGTGTTAGTTTCCGATACACCACTGCAGGTTCAATGTATTCCTTGGACCTTCACATTGACGATGAAACACAGAAATCGCATCGGAATTAAATACAAAAGGCACAATGCCTCCATAAGTACAAGAATGGAGACTCTTCTTACAGTCGGTGTTTTATGCACTCCCTGTAAGACCAGTATTAGTTTGCGATACACCACTGCAGGTTCAATGTGTTCCTTGGACATACACATTAACTATGAAACACTGAAATTAGATCGGAATTAAATAAAAAAGACTCAATGCCGCCGTAAGTGCAAGAAGAGTGACTCTTCTTACAGTCGGTGTTTTGAGCACTCCCTGTGAGACCAGTATTAATTTGCGATACACCACTGCAGGTTCAATATATTCCTTGGACACACACATTGACGATGAAACACTGAAATTAGATCGGAATTAAATAAAAAAGTCTCAAGCCGCCTTAAGTGCATGAAGAGTGAGACTTCTTATAGTCTGTGCATTGATCCTTTCCTGTGAGACCCGTATTAGTTTCCGATACACCACTGCTGGTTCAATGTATTCCTTGGACATACACATTGACGAGAAACACAGTAATCGCATCGGAATTAAATACAAAAGGCACAATGCCGACTTAAGTGCAAGAAGAGTGAGTCTTCTTATAGTCTGTGCTTTGATCCTTTCCTGTGAGACCAGTATTAGTTCCCAATACACCACTGCAGGTTCAATGTAATCCTTGGACCTTCATATTGACGATAAAACACAGAAATCGCGTCGGAATTAAATACAAAAGGCACAATGCCTCCATAAGTACAAGAATAGAGACTCTTCTTACAGTCGGTGTTTTGAGCACCCCTTTTAAACCAGTAGTAGTTTGCGATACACCACTGCAGGTTCAATGTATTCCTTGGACATACACATTGACGATGAAACACTGAAATTAGTTCGGAATTAAACAAAATAGGATCAATGCCGCCTAATGTGCAAGAAGAGTGAGACTTCTTAGAGTCTGTGCTTTGATCCTTTCCTGTGAGACCAGTACTAGTTGCCGATACACCACTGCAAGTACTATGTATTCCTTGGTCTTTCACGTTGATGATGAAACACAGAAATCGCATCGGAATTAAATACAAAAGGCACAAAGCCGCCTTAAGTGCAAGAAGAATGACACTTCTTTGAGTCTGTGCTTTGATCCTTTCCTGTGAGACCAGTATTAGTTTCCGATACACCACTGCAGGTTCAATGTATTCCTTGGACCTTCACATTGACGATGAAACACAGAAATCACATCGGAGATAAATACAACAGAAACAATGCCGATATAAGTGCAAGAAGAGTGAAACTTCTTAGAGTCTGTGCATTGATCCTTTCCTGTGAGACCAGTATTAGTTTCCGATACACCACTGCAAGTTCAATGTATTCCTTGGACCTTCACATTGTCAATGAAACACAGAAATCACATCGGAGATAAATACAACAGGCACAATGCTGCCTTAAGTGCAACAAGAGTGAGACTTCTTAGAATCTGTGCATTGATCCTTTCCTGTGAGACCAGAATCAGTTTCCGATACACCACTGCTGGTTCAATGTATTCCTTGGACATACAATTTGACGATGAAACACAGAAATCGCATCGGAATTAAATACAAATGGCACAATGCCGACTTAAGTGCAAGAAGAGTGAGACTTCTTATAGTCTGTGCTTTGATCCTTTCCTGTGAGACCAGTATTAGTTTCCGATACCCCACTGCAGGTTCAATGTATTCCTTGGACCTTCACATTGACGATGAAACACAGAAATCACATCGGAGATAATACAACAGGCACAATGCCGCCATAAGTGCAAGAAGAGTGAGACTTCTTATAGTCTGTGCATTGATCCTTTCCTGTGAGACCAGTATTAGATTCCGATACACCACTGCAGGTTCAATGTATTCCTTGGACCTTCACATTGACGATGAAACACAGAAATCGCATCGGAATTAAATACAAAAGGCACAATGCCTCCATAAGTACATGAATAGAGACACTTCTCACAGTCGGTGTTTTGAGCACACCCTGTGAGACCAGTAATAGTTTGCGATACACCACTGCAGGTTCAATATATTCCTTGGACATACACATTGACGATGAAACACTGAAATTAGATCGGAATTAAATAGAAAAGGCTCAATGCCGCCTTAAGTGCAAGAAGAGTGAGACTTCTTAGAGTCTGTGCTTTGATCCTTTCCTGTGACACCATTATTAGATTCCGATACACCACTGCAGGTTCAATGTATTCCTTGGACCTTCACATTGACGATGAAACACAGAAATCACATCGGAGATAAATACAACAGGCACAATGCCTCCATAAGTACAAGAATAGAGACTCTTCTTACAGTCGGTGTTTTGAGCACTCCCTGTGAGACCAGTATTAGTTTGCGATACACCACTGAAGGTTCAATGTATTCCTTGGACATACACATTGACGATGAAACACTGAAATTAGATTGGAATTAAATAAAAAATGCTCAATGCCGCCTTAAGTGCAAGAAGAGTGAGACTTCTTAGAGTCTGTGCTTTGATCCTTTCCTGTGAGAGCAGTATTAGTTTCCGATACACCACTGCAGGTTCAATGTATTCCTTGGACCTTCACATTGACGATGAAACACAGAAATCGCATCGGGATTAAATACAAAAGGCACAATGCCTCCATAAGTACAAGAATAGAGACTCTTCTTACAGTCAGTGTTTTGAGCACTCCCTGTGAGACCAGTATTAGTTTGCGATACACCACTGCAGGTTCAATGTATTCCTTGGACCTTCACATTGACGATGAAACACAGAAATCGCATCGGAATTAAATACAAAAGGCACAATGCCGCCTTAAGTGCAAGAAGAATGACACTTCTTTGAGTCTGTGCTTTGATCCTTTCCTGTGAGACCAGTATTAGTTTCCGATACACCACTGCAGGTTCAATGTATTCCTTGGACCTTCACATTTACGATGAAACACAGAAATCACATCGGAGATAAATACAACAGAAACAATGCCGCCATAAGTGCAAGAAGAGTGAGACTTTTTAGAGTCTGTGCATTGATCCTTTCCTGTGAGACCGGTATTAGTTTCGGATACACCACTGCAAGGTCAATGTATTCCTTGGACCTTCACATCGTCGATGAAACACAGAAATCACATCGGAGATAAATACAACAGGCACAATGCCTCCATAAGTACAAGAATAGAGACTCTTCTTACAGTCGGTGTTTTGAGCACTCCCTGTGAGACCAGTATTAGTTTGCGATACACCACTGCAGGTTCAATGTATTCCTTGGACATACACATTGACGATGAAACACTGAAATTAGATCTGAATTAAATAAAAAAGGCTCAATGCCGGCTTAAGTGCAAGAAGAGTGAGACTTCTTAGCGTCTGTGCTTTGATCCTTTCCTGTGAGACCAGTATTAGTTTCCGATACCCCACTGCAGGTTCAATGTATTCCTTGGACCTTGACAATTGACGATGAAACACAGAAATTACATCGGAGATAATACAACAGGCACAATGCCGCCATAAGTGCAAGTAGAGTGACACTTCTTACAGTCTGTGCATTGATCCTTTCCTGTGAGACCAGTATTAGTTTCCGATACACCACTGCAGGTTCAATGTATTCCTTGGACCTTCAAATTGACGATGAAACACAGAAATCGCATCGAAATTAAATACAAAAGGCACAATGCCTCCATAAGTACAAGAATAGTAACTCTTCTTACAGACGGTGTTTTGAGCACTCCCTGTGAGACCAGTATTAGTTTGCGATACACCACTGCAGGTTCAATGTATTCCTTGGACATACACATTGACGATGAAACACTGAAATTAGATTGGAATTAAATAAAAAATGCTCAATGCCGCCTTAAGTGCAAGAAGAGTGAGACTTCTTAGAGTCTGTGCTTTGATCCTTTCCTGTGAGAGCAGTATTAGTTTCCGATACACCACTGCAGGTTCAATGTATTCCTTGGACCCTCACATTGACGATGAAACACAGATATCGCAACCGGATTAAATACAAAAGGCACAATGCCTCCATAAGTACAAGAATAGAGACTCTTCTTACAGTCAGTGTTTTGAGCACTCCCTGTGAGACCAGTATTAGTTTGCGATACACCACTGCAGGTTCAATGTTTTCCTTGGACATTCACATTGACGATGAAACACAGAAATCGCATCGGAATTAAATACAAAAGGCACAATGCCTCCATAAGTACAAGAATAGAGACGCTTCTTACAGTCGGTGTTTTGAGCACTCCCTGTGAGACCAGTATTAGTTTGCGATACACCACTGCAGGTTCAATGTATTCCTTGGACATACACATTGACGATGAAACACTGAAATTAGATCTGAATTAAATAAAAAAGGCTCAATGCCGCCTTAAGTGCAAGAAGAGTGAGACTTCTTAGCGTCTGTTTTTGATCCTTTCCTGTGAGACCAGTATCAGTTTCCGATACGCCACTGCAGGTTCAATGTATTCCTTGGACCTTGACATTGACGATGAAACACAGAAATCACATCGGAGATAATACAACAGTCACAATGCCGCCATAAGTGCAAGAAGAGTGAGACTTCTTATAGTCTGTGCATTGATCCTTTCCTGTGAGACCAGTATTAGTTTCCGATACACCACTGCAGGTTCAATGTAGTCCTTGGACCTTCACATTGACGATGAAACACAGAAATCGCATCGGAATTAAATACAAAAGGCACAATGCCTCCATAAGTACAAGAATAGAGACTCTTCTCACAGTCGGTGTTTTGAGCACTCCCTGTGAGACCAGTATTAGTTTGCGATACACCACTGCAGGTTCAATGTATTCCTTGGACATACAAATTGACGATGAAACACTGAAATTAGATTGGAATTAAATAAAAAATGCTCAATGCCGCCTTAAGTGCAAGAAGAGTGAGACTTCTTAGAGTCTGTGCTTTGATCCTTTCCTGTGAGACCAGTATTAGTTTCCGATACACCACTGCAGGTTCAATGTATTCCTTGGACCTTCACATTGACGATGAAACACAGAAATCGCATCGGAATTAAATACAAAAGGCACAATGCCTCCATAAGTACAAGAATAGAGACGCTTCTTACAGTCGGTGTCTTGAGCACTCCCTGTGAGACCAGTATTAGTTTGCGATACGCCACTGCAGGTTCAATGTATTCCTTGGACATACACATTGACGATGAAACACTGAAATTAGATCTGAATTTAAAAAAAAATGCTCAATGCCGCCTTAAGTGCAAGAAGAGTGAGACTTCTTAGCGTCTGTGCTTTGATCCTTTCCTGTGAGACCAGTATTAGTTTCCGATACCCCACTGCAGGTTCAATGTATTCCTTGGACCTTGACATTGACGATGAAACACAGAAATCACATCGGAGATAATACAACAGGCACAATGCCGCCATAAGTGCAAGAAGAGTGAGACTTCTTATTGTCTGTGCATTGATCCTTTCCTGTGAGACCAGTATTAGTTTCCGATACACCACTGCAGGTTCAATGTATTCCTTGGACCTTCACATTGACGATGAAACACAGAAATCGCATCGGAATTAAATACAAAAGGCACAATGCCTCCATAAGTACAAGAATAGAGACTCTTCTTACAGTCGGTGTTTTGAGCACTCCCTGTGAGACCAGTATTAGTTTGCGATACACCACTGCAGGTTCAATGTATTCCTTGGACATTCACATTGACGATGAAACACTGAAATTAGATTGGAATTAAATAAAAAATGCTCAATGCCGCCTTAAGTGCAAGAAGAGTGAGACTTCTTAGAGTCTGTGCTTTGATCCTTTCCTGTGAGACCAGTATTAGTTTCCGATACACCACTGCAGGTTCAATGTATTCCTGGACCTTCACATTGACGATGAAACACAGAAATCGCATCGGAATTAAATACAAAAGGCACAATGCCTCCATAAGTACAAGAATAGAGACGCTTCTTACAGTCGGTGTTTTGAGCACTCCCTGTGAGACCAGTATTAGTTTGCGATACGCCACTGCAGGTTCAATGTATTCCTTGGACATACACATTGACGATGAAACACTGAAATTAGATCTGAATTAAATAAAAAAGGCTCAATGCCGCCTTAAGTGCAAGAAGAGTGAGACTTCTTAGCGTCTGTGCTTTGATCCTTTCCTGTGAGACCAGTATTAGTTTCCGATACCCCACTGCAGGTTCAATGTATTCCTTGGACCTTGACATTGACGATGAAACACAGAAATCACATCGGAGATAATACAACAGGCACAATGCCGCCATAAGTGCAAGAAGAGTGAGACTTCTTATAGTCTGTGCATTGATCCTTTCCTGTGAGACCAGTATTAGTTTCCGATACACCACTGCAGGTTCAATGTATTCCTTGGACCTTCACATTGACGATGAAACACAGAAATCGCATCGGAATTAAATACAAAAGGCACAATGCCTCCATAAGTACAAGAATAGAGACTCTTCTTGCAGTCGGTGTTTTGAGCACTCCCTGTGAGACCAGTATTAATTTGCGATACACCACTGCAGGTTCAATATATTCCTTGGACACACACATTGACGATGAAACACTGAAATTAGATCGGAATTAAATAAAAAAGTCTCAAGCCGCCTTAAGTGCATGAAGAGTGAGACTTCTTATAGTCTGTGCATTGATCCTTTCCTGTGAGACCCGTATTAGTTTCCGATACACCACTGCTGGTTCAATGTATTCCTTGGACATACACATTGACGAGAAACACAGAAATCGCATCGGAATTAAATACAAAAGGCACAATGCCGACTTAAGTGCAAGAAGAGTGAGTCTTCTTATAGTCTGTGCTTTGATCCTTTCCTGTGAGACCAGTATTAGTTCCCAATACACCACTGCAGGTTCAATGTAATCCTTGGACCTTCATATTGACGATAAAACACAGAAATCGCGTCGGAATTAAATACAAAAGGCACAATGCCTCCATAAGTACAAGAATAGAGACTCTTCTTACAGTCGGTGTTTTGAGCACCCCTTTTAAACCAGTAGTAGTTTGCGATACACCACTGCAGGTTCAATGTATTCCTTGGACATACACATTGACGATGAAACACTGAAATTAGTTCGGAATTAAACAAAATAGGATCAATGCCGCCTAATGTGCAAGAAGAGTGAGACTTCTTAGAGTCTGTGCTTTGATCCTTTCCTGTGAGACCAGTACTAGTTGCCGATACACCACTGCAAGTACTATGTATTCCTTGGTCTTTCACGTTGATGATGAAACACAGAAATCGCATCGGAATTAAATACAAAAGACACAAAGCCGCCTTAAGTGCAAGAAGAATGACACTTCTTTGAGTCTGTGCTTTGATCCTTTCCTGTGAGACCAGTATTAGTTTCCGATACACCACTGCAGGTTCAATGTATTCCTTGGACCTTCACATTGACGATGAAACACAGAAATCACATCGGAGATAAATACAACAGAAACAATGCCGATATAAGTGCAAGAAGAGTGAAACTTCTTAGAGTCTGTGCATTGATCCTTTCCTGTGAGACCAGTATTAGTTTCCGATACACCACTGCAAGTTCAATGTATTCCTTGGACCTTCACATTGTCAATGAAACACAGAAATCACATCGGAGATAAATACAACAGGCACAATGCTGCCTTAAGTGCAACAAGAGTGAGACTTCTTATAGTCTGTGCATTGATCCTTTCCTGTGAGACCAGTATTAGATTCCGATACACCACTGCAGGTTCAATGTATTCCTTGGACCTTCACATTGACGATGAAACACAGAAATCGCATCGGAATTAAATACAAAAGGCACAATGCCTCCATAAGTACATGAATAGAGACACTTCTCACAGTCGGTGTTTTGAGCACACAATGTGAGACCAGTAATAGTTTGCGATACACCACTGCAGGTTCAATATATTCCTTGGACATACACATTGACGATGAAACACTGAAATTAGATCGGAATTAAATAGAAAAGGCTCAATGCCGCCTTAAGTGCAAGAAGAGTGAGACTTCTTAGAGTCTGTGCTTTGATCCTTTCCTGTGACACCATTATTAGTTTCCGATACACCACTGCAGGTTCAATGTATTCCTTGGACCTTCACATTGACGATGAAACACAGAAATCACATCGGAGATAAATACAACAGGCACAATGCCTCCATAAGTACAAGAATAGAGACTCTTCTTACAGTCGGTGTTTTGAGCACTCCCTGTGAGACCAGTATTAGTTTGCGATACACCACTGAAGGTTCAATGTATTCCTTGGACATACACATTGACGATGAAACACTGAAATTAGATTGGAATTAAATAAAAAATGCTCAATGCCGCCTTAAGTGCAAGAAGAGTGAGACTTCTTAGAGTCTGTGCTTTGATCCTTTCCTGTGAGAGCAGTATTAGTTTCCGATACACCACTGCAGGTTCAATGTATTCCTTGGACCTTCACATTGACGATGAAACACAGAAATCGCATCGGGATTAAATACAAAAGGCACAATGCCTCCATAAGTACAAGAATAGAGACTCTTCTTACAGTCAGTGTTTTGAGCACTCCCTGTGAGACCAGTATTAGTTTGCGATACACCACTGCAGGTTCAATGTATTCCTTGGACCTTCACATTGACGATGAAACACAGAAATCGCATCGGAATTAAATACAAAAGGCACAATGCCGCCTTAAGTGCAAGAAGAATGACACTTCTTTGAGTCTGTGCTTTGATCCTTTCCTGTGAGACCAGTATTAGTTTCCGATACACCACTGCAGGTTCAATGTATTCCTTGGACCTTCACATTTACGATGAAACACAGAAATCACATCGGAGATAAATACAACAGAAACAATGCCGCCATAAGTGCAAGAGGAGTGAGACTTTTTAGAGTCTGTGCATTGATCCTTTCCTGTGAGACCGGTATTAGTTTCGGATACACCACTGCAAGGTCAATGTATTCCTTGGACCTTCACATTGTCGATGAAACACAGAAATCACATCGGAGATAATACAACAGGCACAATGCCGCCATAAGTGCAAGAAGAGTGAGACTTCTTATTGTCTGTGCATTGATCCTTTCCTGTGAGACCAGTATTAGTTTCCGATACACCACTGCAGGTTCAATGTATTCCTTGGACCTTCACATTGACGATGAAACACAGAAATCGCATCGGAATTAAATACAATAGGCACAATGCCTCCATAAGTACAAGAATAGAGACTCTTCTTACAGTCGGTGTTTTGAGCACTCCCTGTGAGACCAGTATTAGTTTGCGATACACCACTGCAGGTTCAATGTATTCCTTGGACATTCACATTGACGATGAAACACTGAAATTAGATTGGAATTAAATAAAAAATGCTCAATGCCGCCTTAAGTGCAAGAAGAGTGAGACTTCTTAGAGTCTGTGCTTTGATCCTTTCCTGTGAGACCAGTATTAGTTTCCGATACACCACTGCAGGTTCAATGTATTCCTGGACCTTCACATTGACGATGAAACACAGAAATCGCATCGGAATTAAATACAAAAGGCACAATGCCTCCATAAGTACAAGAATAGAGACGCTTCTTACAGTCGGTGTTTTGAGCACTCCCTGTGAGACCAGTATTAGTTTGCGATACGCCACTGCAGGTTCAATGTATTCCTTGGACATACACATTGACGATGAAACACTGAAATTAGATCTGAATTAAATAAAAAAGGCTCAATGCCGCCTTAAGTGCAAGAAGAGTGAGACTTCTTAGCGTCTGTGCTTTGATCCTTTCCTGTGAGACCAGTATTAGTTTCCGATACCCCACTGCAGGTTCAATGTATTCCTTGGACCTTGACATTGACGATGAAACACAGAAATCACATCGGAGATAATACAACAGGCACAATGCCGCCATAAGTGCAAGAAGAGTGAGACTTCTTATAGTCTGTGCATTGATCCTTTCCTGTGAGACCAGTATTAGTTTCCGATACACCACTGCAGGTTCAATGTATTCCTTGGACCTTCACATTGACGATGAAACACAGAAATCGCATCGGAATTAAATACAAAAGGCACAATGCCTCCATAAGTACAAGAATAGAGACTCTTCTTGCAGTCGGTGTTTTGAGCACTCCCTGTGAGACCAGTATTAGTTTGCGATACACCACTGCAGGTTCAATGTATTCCTTGGACATACACATTGACGATGAAACACTGAAATTAGATTGGAATTAAATAAAAAATGCTCAATGCCGCCTTAAGTGCAAGAAGAGTGAGACTTCTTAGAGTCTGTGCTTTGATCCTTTCCTGTGAGACCAGTATTAGTTTCCGATACACCACTGCAGGTTCAATGTATTCCTTGGACCTTCACATTGACGATGAAACACAGAAATCGCATCGGAATTAAATACAAAAGGCACAATGCCTCCATAAGTATAAGAATAGAGACTCTTCTTACAGTCGGTGTTTTGAGCACTCCCTGTGAGACCAGTATTAGTTTGCGATACACCACTGCAGGTTCCATGTATTCCTTGGACATACACATTGACGATGAAACACTGAAATTAGATCGGAATTAAATAAAAAAGGCCCAATGCCGCCTTAAGTGCAAGACGAGTGAGATTTCTATGAGTCTGTACTTTGATCCATTCCTGTGAGACCAGTATTAGTTTCCGATACACCACTGCAGGTTCAATGTATTCCTTGGACCCTCACATTGACGATGAAACACATAAATCGCATCGGAATTAAATACAAAAGGCACAATGCCTCCATAAGTACAAGAATGGAGACTCTTCTTACAGTCGGTGTTTTGAGCACTCCCTGTGAGACCAGTATTAGTTTGCGATACACCACTGCAGTTTCAATGTATTCCTTGGACATACACATTGACGATGAAACACTGAAGTTAGATCGGAATTAAATAAAAAAGGCTCAATGCCGCCTTAAGTGCAAGAAGAGTGAGACTTCTTAGAGTCTGTGCATTGATCCTTTCCTGTGAGACCAGTATTAGTTTCCGATACCCCACTGCAGGTTCAATGTATTCCTTGGACCTTCACATTGACGATGAAACACAGAAACCACATCGGAGATAATACAACATGCACAATGCCGCCATAAGTGCAAGAAGAGTGAGACTTCTTAGAGTCTGTAAATTGATCCCTTCCTGTGAGGCCAGTATTAGTTTCCGATACACCACTGCAGGTTCAATTTATTCCTTGAACCTTCACATTGACGATGAAACACAGAAATCGCATCGGAATTAAATACAAAAGGCACAATGCCTCCATAAGTACAAGAATAGAGACTCTTCTTACAGTCGGTGTTTTGAGCACTCCCTGTGAGACCAGTATTAATTTGCGATACACCACTGCAGGTTCAATGTATTCCTGGGACATACACATTGACGATGAAAACCTGAAATTAGATCGGAATTAAATAAAAAAGGCTCAATGCTGCCTTAAGTGCTAGAAGGGTGAGACTTCTTAGAGTCTGTGCTTTGATCCTTTCCTGTGAGACCAGTATTAGTTTTCGATACACCACTGCAGGTTCAATGTATTCCTTGGACCTTCACATTGACGATGAAACACCGAAATCGCATCGGAACTAAATACAACAGGCACAATGCCTCCATAAGTACAAGAATAGAGACTCTTCTTACAGCCGGTGTTTTGAGCACTCCCTGTGAGACCAGTATTAGTTTGCGATACACCACTGCAGGTTCAATGTATTCCTTGGACATACACATTGATAATGAAACACTGAAATTTGATAGGAATTAAATAAAAAAGGCTCAATGCCGCTTTAAGTACAAGAAGAGTGAGACTTCTTAGAGTCTGTGCTTTGATCCTTTCCTGTGAGACCAGTATTAGTTTCCGATACACCACTGCAGGTTCAATGTATTCCTGGACCTTCACATTGACGATAAAACACAGAAATCGCATCGGAATTAAATACAAAAGGCACAATGCCTCCATAAGTACAAGAATAGAGACGCTTCTTACAGTCGGTGTTTTGAGCACTCCCTGTGAGACCAGTATTAGTTTGCGATACGCCACTGCAGGTTCAATGTATTCCTTGGACCTTCACATTGACGATGAAACACAGAAATCGCATCGGAATTAAATACAAAAGGCACAATGCCTCCATAAGTACAAGTATAGAGACTCTTCTTACAGTCGGTGTTTTGATCACTCCCTGTGAGACCAATATTAGTTTGCGATACACCACTGCAGGTTCAATGTATTCCATGGACATACACATTGACGATGAAACACTGAAATTAGATCGGAATTAAATAAAAAAGGCTCAATGCCGCCTTAAGTGCAAGAAGAGTGAGACTTCTTAGAGTCTGTGCATTGATCCATTCCTGTGAGATCAGTATTAGTTTCCGATACACCACTGCAGGTTCTATGTATTCCTTGGACCTTCACATTGACGATGAAACATAGAAATCGCATCGGAATTAAATACAAAAGGCACAATGCCTCGATAAGTACAAGAATAGAGACTCGTCTTACAGTCGGTGTTTTGAGCACTCCCTGAGAGACCAGTATTAGTTTGCGATACACCACTGCAGGTTCAATGTGTTCCTTGGACATACACATTGACGATGAAACACTGAAATTAGATCGGAATTAAATAAAAAATGCTCAATGCCGCCTTAAGTGCAAGAACAGTGAGACTTTTTAGAGTCTGTGCTTTGATCCTTTCCTGTGAGACCAGTATTAGTTTCCGATACACCACTGCAGGTTCAATGTATTCCCTGGACCTTCACATTGACGATGAAACACAGAAATCGCATCGGAATTAAATACAAAAGGCACAATGCCTCCATAAGTACAAGTATAGAGACTCTTCTTACAGTCGGTGTTTTGATCACTCCCTGTGAGACCAATATTAGTTTGCGATACACCACTGCAGGTTCAATGTATTCCATGGACATACACATTGACGATGAAACAGTGAAATTAGATCGGAATTAAATAAAAAAGGCTCAATGCCGCCTTAAGTGCAAGAAGAGTGAGACTTCTTAGAGTCTGTGCTTTGATCCTTTCCTGTGAGACCAGTATTAGTTTCCGATACACCACTGCTGGTTCAATGTATTCCTTGGACCTTCACATTGACGATGAAACACAGAAATGGCATCGGAATTAAATACAAAAAGCACAATGCCTCCATAAGTACAAGAATAGAGACTCTTCTTACAGTCGGTGTTTTGAGCACTCCCTGTGAGACCAGTATTAGTTTGCGATACACTACTGCAGGTTCAATGTATTCCTTGGAAATACACATTGACGATGAAACACTGAAATTAGATCGGAATTAAATAAAAAAGGCTCAATGCCGCCTTAAGTGCAAGAAGAGTGAGATTTCTTAGAGTCTGTGCTTTGATCCTTTCCTGTGAGACCAGTATTAGTTTCCGATACACCACTGCAGGTTCAATGTATTCCTTGGACCATCACATTGACGATGAAACATAGAAATCGCATTGGAATTAAATACAAAAGGCACAATGCCTCCATAAGTACAAGAATAGAGACTCTTCTTACAGTCGGTGTTTTGAGCACTGCCTGTGAGACCAATATTAGTTTGCGATACACCACTGCAGGTTCAATGTATTCCTTGGACATACACATTGACGATGAATCACTGAAATTAGATCGGAATTAAATAAAAAAGGCTCAATGCCGCCATAAGTGCAAGAAGAGTGAGACTTCTTAGAGTCTGTGCTTTGATCCTTTCCTGTGAGACCAGTATTGGTTTCCGATACACCGCAGCAGGTTCAATGTATTCCTTGGACCTTCACATTGACGATGAAACACAGAAATCGCGTCGGAATTAAATACAAAAGGCACAATGCCTCCATAAGTACAAGAATGGGGACTCTTCTGACAATCGGTGTTTTGAGCACTCCCTGTGAGACCAGTATTAGTTTGCGATACACCACTGCAGGTTCAATGTATTCCTAGGACATACACATTGACGATGAAACACTGAAATTAGATCGGAATTAAATAAAAAAGGCTCAATGACGCATTAGGTGCAAGAAGAGTGAGACTTCTTAGAGTCTGTGCTTTGATCCTTTCTGTGAGACCTGTATTAGTTTCCGATACACCACTGCAGGTTCAATGTATTCCTTGGACCTTCACATTGACGATGAAACACGGAAATCGCATCGGAATTAAATACAAAAGGCACAATGCCGCCTTAAGTGCAAGAAGAGTGAGACTTCTTAGAGTCTGTGCATTGATCCTTTCCTGTGAGACCAGTATTAGTTTCCGATACACCACTGCAGGTTCTATGTATTCCTTGGACCTTCACATTGACGATGAAACACAGAAATCGCATCGGAATCAAATACAAAAGGCACAATGCCTCCACAAGTACAAGAATAGAAACTCTTCTTACAGTCGGGGTTTTGGGCACTCCCTGTGAGACCAGTATTAGTTTGCGATACACCACTGCATGTTCAATGTATTCCATGGACATACACATTGACGATGAAACACCGAAATTAGATCGGAATTAAATAAAAAAGGCTCAATGCCGCCTTCAGTGCAAGAAGAGTGAGACTTCTTAGAGTCTGTGCTTTGATTCTTTCCTGTGAGGCCAGTATTAGTTTCCGATACACCACTGCAGGTTCTATGTATTCCTTGGACCTTCACATTGACAATGAAACACAGAAATCGCATCGGAATTAAATACAAAAGGCACAATGCCTCCATAAGTACAAGAATAGAGACCCTTCTTACAGTCGGGGTTTTGAGCACTCCCTGTGAGACCAGTATTAGTATGCGATACACCACTGCAGGTTCAATGTATTCCTTGGAAATACAAATTGACGATGAAACACTGAAATTAGATCGGAATTAAATAAAAAAGGCACAATGCCGCCTTAAGTACAAGAATAGAGACTCTTCTTATAGTCGGGCTTTTGAGCACTCCCTGTGAGACCAGTATTAGTTTGCCATACACCACTGCAGGTTCAATGTATTCCTTGGACATACACATTGACGATTAAACACTGAAATTAGATCGGAATTAAATAAAACATGCTCAATGCCGCCTTAAGTGCAAGAAGAGTGAGACTTCTCAGAGTCTGTGCATTGATCCTTTCCTGTGAGACCAGTATTAGTTTCCGATACACCACTGCAGGTTCAATGTATTCCTTGGACATTCACATTGACGATGAAACACAGAAATCACATCGGAGATAAATACAACAGGCACAATGCCGCCATAAGTGCAAGAAGAGTGAGACTTCTTAGAGTCTGTGCATTGATCCCTTCCTGTGAGACCAGTATTAGTTTCCGATACACCACTGCAGGTTCTATGTATTCCTTGGTCCTTCACATTGACGATGAAACACAGAAATCGCATCGGAATTAAATACAAAAGGCTCAATGCCTCCATAAGTACAAGAATAGAGACTCTTCTTACAGTCGGTGTTTTGAGCACTCCCTGTGAGGCCAGTATTAGTTTGCGATACACCACTGCAGGTTCAATGTATTCCTTGGACATACACATTGACGATGAAACACTGTAATTAGATCGCAATTAAATAAAAAAGACTCAATGCCGCCTTAAGTGCAAGAAGATTGAGACTTCTTATAGTCTGTGCTTTGATCATTTCCTGTGAGACCAGTATTAGTTTCCGATACACCACTGCAATATCAATGTATTCCTTGGACCTTCACATTAACGATGAAACACAGATATCGCATCAGAATTAAATACAAAAGGCACAATGCCTCCATAAGTACAAGATTAGAGACTCTTCTTACAGTCGGTGTTTTGAGCACTCCCTGTGAGACCAGTATTAGTTTGCGATACACCACTGCAGGTTCAATGTATTCCTTGGAAATACACATTGACGATGAAACACTGAAATTAGATCGGAATTAGATAAAAAAGGCTCAATGCCGCCATAGGTGCAAGAAGAGTGAGACTTCTTATAGTCTGTGCTTTGATCCATTCCTGTGAGACCAGTATTAGTTTCCGATACACCACTGCAGGTTCTATATATTCCTTGGACCTTCACATTGACGATGAAACACAGAAATCGCATCGGAATTAAATACGAAAGGCACAATGCCTCCATAAGTACAAGAATGGGGACTCTTCTGACAGTCGGTGTTTTGAGCACTCCCTGTGAGACCAGTATTAGTTTGCGATACACCACTGCAGGTTCAATGTATTCCTAGGACATACACATTGACGATGAAACACTGAAATTAGATCGGAATTAAATAAAAAAGGCTCAATGACGCATTAGGTGCAAGAAGAGTGAGACTTCTTAGAGTCTGTGCTTTGATCCTTTCTGTGAGACCTGTATTAGTTTCCGATACACCACTGCAGGTTCAATGTATTCCTTGGACCTTCACATTGACGATGAAACACAGAAATCGCATCGGAATTAAATACAAAAGGCACAATGCCGCCTTAAGTGCAAGAAGAGTGAGACTTCTTAGAGTCTGTGCATTGATCCTTTCCTGTGAGACCAGTATTAGTTTCCGATACACCACTGCAGGTTCTATGTATTCCTTGGACCTTCACATTGACGATGAAACACAGAAATCGCATCGGAATCAAATACAAAAGGCACAATGCCTCCATAAGTACAAGAATAGAGACTCTTCTTACAGTCGGGGTTTTGGGCACTCCCTGTGAGACCAGTATTAGTTTGCGATACACCACTGCATGTTCAATGTATTCCATGGACATACACATTGACGATGAAACACCGAAATTAGATCGGAATTAAATAAAAAAGGCTCAATGCCGCCTTCAGTGCAAGAAGAGTGAGACTTCTTAGAGTCTGTGCTTTGATTCTTTCCTGTGAGGCCAGTATTAGTTTCCGATACACCACTGCAGGTTCTATGTATTCCTTGGACCTTCACATTGACAATGAAACACAGAAGTCGCATCGGAATTAAATACAAAAGGCACAATGCCTCCATAAGTACAAGAATAGAGACCCTTCTTACAGTCGGGGTTTTGAGCACTCCCTGTGAGACCAGTATTAGTATGCGATACACCACTGCAGGTTCAATGTATTCCTTGGAAATACAAATTGACGATGAAACACTGAAATTAGATCGGAATTAAATACAAAAGGCACAATGCCGCCTTAAGTACAAGAATAGAGACTCTTCTTACAGTCGGGCTTTTGAGCACTCCCTGTGAGACCAGTATTAGTTTGCCATACACCACTGCAGGTTCAATGTATTCCTTGGACATACACATTGACGATTAAACACTGAAATTAGATCGGAATTAAATAAAACATGCTCAATGCCGCCTTAAGTGCAAGAAGAGTGAGACTTCTCAGAGTCTGTGCATTGATCCTTTCCTGTGAGACCAGTATTAGTTTCCGATACACCACTGCAGGTTCAATGTATTCCTTGGACATTCACATTGACGATGAAACACAGAAATCACATCGGAGATAAATACAACAGGCACAATGCCGCCATAAGTGCAAGAAGAGTGAGACTTCTTAGAGTCTGTGCATTGATCCCTTCCTGTGAGACCAGTATTAGTTTCCGATACACCACTGCAGGTTCTATGTATTCCTTGGTCCTTCACATTGACGATGAAACACAGAAATCGCATCGGAATTAAATACAAAAGGCTCAATGCCTCCATAAGTACAAGAATAGAGACTCTTCTTACAGTCGGTGTTTTGAGCACTCCCTGTGAGACCAGTATTAGTTTGCGATACACCACTGCAGGTTCAATGTATTCCTTGGACATACACATTGACGATGAAACACTGTAATTAGATCGCAATTAAATAAAAAAGACTCAATGCCGCCTTAAGTGCAAGAAGAGTGAGACTTCTTATAGTCTGTGCTTTGATCATTTCCTGTGAGACCAGTATTAGTTTCCGATACACCACTGCAATATCAATGTATTCCTTGGACCTTCACATTAACGATGAAACACAGATATCGCATCAGAATTAAATACAAAAGGCACAATGCCTCCATAAGTACAAGATTAGAGACTCTTCTTACAGTCGGTGTTTTGAGCACTCCCTGTGAGACCAGTATTAGTTTGCGATACACCACTGCAGGTTCAATGTATTCCTTGGGCATACACATTGACGATGAAACACTGAAATTAGATCGGAATTAAATAAAAAAGGCTCAATGCCGCCTTAAGTGCAAGAAGAGTGAGACTTCTTAGAGTCTGTGCATTGATCCTTTCCTGTGAGACCAGTATTAGTTTCCGATACACCACTGCAGGTTCTATGTATTCCTTGGACCTTCACATTGACGATGAAACACAGAAATCGCATCGGAATTAAATACAAATGGCACAATGCCTCCATAAGTAGAAGAATAGAGACTCTTCTTACAGTCGTGGGTTTTGAGCACTCCCTGTGAGACCAGTATTAGTTTGCGATACACCACTGCATGTTCAATGTATTCCATGGACATACTCATTGACGATGAAACACCGAAATTAGATCGGAATTAAATAAAAAAGGCTCAATGCCGCCTTCAGTGCAAGAAGAGTGAGACTTCTTAGAGTCTGTGCTTTGATTCTTTCCTGTGAGACCAGTATTAGTTTCCGATACACCACTGCAGGTTCTATGTATTCCTTGGACCTTCACATTGACGATGAAACACAGAAATCGCATCGGAATTAAATACAAAAGGCACAATGCCTCCATAAGTACAAGAATAGAGACTCTTCTTACAGTCGGGGTTTTGAGCACTCCCTGTGAGACCAGTATTAGTTTGCGATACACCACTGCAGGTTCAATGTATTCCTTGGAAATACAAATTGACGATGAAACACTGAAATTAGATCGGAATTAAATAAAAAAGTCACAATGCCGCCTTAAGTACAAGAATAGAGACTCTTCTTACAGTCGGTCTTTTGAGCACTCCCTGTGAGACCAGTATTAGTTTGCCATACACCACTGCAGGTTCAATGTATTCCTTGGACATACACATTGACGATTAAACACTGAAATTAGATCGGAATTAAATAAAAAATGCTCAATGCCGCCTTAAGTGCAAGAAGAGTGAGACTTCTCAGAGTCTGTGCATTGATCCTTTCCTGTGAGACCAGTATTAGTTTCCGATACACCACTGCCGGTTCTATGTACTCCTTGGAACTTCACATTGACGTTGAAACACAAAAGTCCCATCGGAATTAAATTCAAAAGGCACAATGCCGCCATAAGTGCGAGAAGAGTGAGACTTCTTAGAGTCTGTGCATTGATCCTTTCCTGTGAGTCCTGTATTAGTTTCCGATACACCACTGCAGGTTCTATGTATTCCTTGGACCTTCACATTGACGTTGAAACACAGAAATCGCATCGGAATTAAATACAAAAGGCACAATGCCGCCTTAAGTGCAATAAGAGTGAGACTTCTTAGAGTCTTTGCATTGATCCTTTCCTGTGAGACCAGTATTAGTTTCCGATACACCACTGCAGGTTCTATGTATTCCTGGGACCTTCACATTGACGATGAAACATAGAAATCGCATCGGAATTAAATACAAAAGGCACAATGCCTCCATAAGTACAAGAATAGAGACTCTTCTCACAGTCGGTGTTTTGAGCACTCCCTGTGAGACCAGTATTAGTTTGCGATACACCTCAGAAGGTTCAGTTCATTCCTTGGACCTTCACATTGACGATGAAACACAGAAATCGCATCGGAATTAAATAAAAAAGGCACAATACCGCATTAAGTACAAGAATGGAGACTCTTCTTACAGTCGGTGCTTTGAGCATTCCCTGTGAGACCAGTAATAGTATCCGGTACACCGCTGCAGGTTCAATCTATTCCTTGGACATACACATTTACGATGAAACACTGAAATTACATCGGAATTAAATGCAAAAGGCACAATGCCGCCTTAAGTAAAAGAATAGAAACTCACTTACAGTCGGTGCTTTGAGCATTCCCTGTGAGACCAGTATTAGTTTCCGATACACCACTGCAGGTTCAATGTATTCCTTGGACATTCACATTGACGATGAAACACAGAAATCACATCGGAGATAAATACAACAGGCACAATGCCGCCATAAGTGCAAGAAGAGTGAGACTTCTTAGAGTCTGTGCATTGATCCTTTCCTGTGAGACCAGTATTAGTTTCCGATACACCACTGCAGGTTCTATGTATTCCTTGGACCTTCACATTGACGATGAAACACAGAAATCGCATCGGAATTAAATACAAAAGGCACAATGCCTCCATAAGTACAAGAATAGAGACTCTTCTTACAGTCGGGGTTTTGAGCACTCCCTGTGAGACCAGTATTAGTTTGCGATACACCACTGCATGTTCAATGTATTCCATGGACATACACATTGACGATGAAACACTGTAATTAGATCGCAATTAAATAAAAAAGACTCAATGCCGCCTTAAGTGCAAGAAGAGTGAGACTTCTTATAGTCTGTGCTTTGATCCTTTCCTGTGAGACCAGTATTAGTTTCCGATACACCACTGCAGGTTCAATGTATTCCTTGGACCTTCACATTGACGATGAAACACAGAAATCGCATCGGAATTAAATACAAAAGGCACAATGCCGCCTTAAGTGCAAGAAGAGTGAGACTTCTTAGAGTCTGTGCATTGATCCTTTCCTGTGAGACCAGTATTAGTTTCCGATACACCACTGCAGGTTCTATGTATTCCTTGGACCTTCACATTGACGATGAAACACAGAAATCGCATCGGAATTAAATACAAAAGGCACAATGCCTCCATAAGTACAAGAATAGAGACTCTTCTTACAGTCGGGGTTTTGAGCACTCCCTGTGAGACCAGTATTAGTTTGCGATACACCACTGCATGTTCAATGTATTCCATGGACATACACATTGACGATGAAACACCGAAATTAGATCGGAATTAAATAAAAAAGGCTCAATGCCGCCTTCAGTGCAAGAAGAGTGAGACTTCTTAGAGTCTGTGCTTTGATTCTTTCCTGTGAGACCAGTATTAGTTTCCGATACACCACTGCAGGTTCTATGTATTCTATGGACCTTCACATTGACGATGAAACACAGAAATCGCATCGGAATTAAATACAAAAGGCACAATGCCTCCATAAGTACAAGAATAGAGACTCTTCTTACAGTCGGGGTTTTGAGCACTCCCTGTGAGACCAGTATTAGTTTGCGATACACCACTGCAGGTTCAATGTATTCCTTGGAAATACAAATTGACGATGAAACACTGAAATTAGATCGGAATTAAATGAAAAAGTCACAATGCCGCCTTAAGTACAAGAATAGAGACTCTTCTTACAGTCGGGCTTTTGAGCACTCCCTGTGAGACCAGTATTAGTTTGCCATACACCACTGCAGGTTCAATGTATTCCTTGGACATACACATTGACGATTAAACACTGAAATTAGATCGGAATTAAATAAAAAATGCTCAATGCCGCCTTAAGTGCAAGAAGAGTGAGACTTCTCAGAGTCTGTGCACTGATCCTTTCCTGTGAGACCAGTATTAGTTTCCGATACACCACTGCAGGTTCTATGTACTCCTTGGAACTTCACATTGACGTTGAAACACAAAAGTCCCATCGGAATTAAATACAAAAGGCACAATGCCGCCATAAGTGCGAGAAGAGTGAGACTTCTTAGAGTCTGTGCATTGATCCTTTCCTGTGAGACCTGTACTAGTTTCCGATACACCACTGCAGTTTCTATGTATTCCTTGGACCTTCACATTGACGTTGAAACACAGAAATCGCATCGGAATTAAATACAAAAGGCACAATGCCGCCTTAAGTGCAATAAGAGTGAGACTTCTTAGAGTCTTTGCATTGATCCTTTCCTGTGAGACCAGTATTAGTTTCCGATACACCACTGCAGGTTCTATGTATTCCTTGGACCTTCACATTGACGATGAAACATAGAAATCGCATCGGAATTAAATACAAAAGGCACAATGCCTCCATAAGTACAAGAATAGAGACTCTTCTTACAGTCGGTGCTTTGAGCATTCCCTGTGAGACCAGTAATAGTATCCGGTACACCGCTGCAGGTTCAATCTATTCCTTGGACATACACATTTACGATGAAACACTGAAATTACATCGGAATTAAATGCAAAAGGCACAATGCCGCCTTAAGTACAAGAATAGAGACTCACTTACAGTCGGTGCTTTGAGCATTCCCTGTGAGACCAGTATTAGTTTCCGATACACCACTGCAGGTTCAATGTGTTCCTTGGACATTCACATTGACGATGAAACACAGAAATCACATCGGAGATAAATACAACAGGCACAATGCCGCCATAAGTGCAAGAAGAGTGAGACTTCTTAGAGTCTGTGCATTGATCCCTTCCTGTGAGACCAGTATTAGTTTCCGATACACCACTGCAGGTTCTATGTATTCCTTGGTCCTTCACATTGACGATGAAACACAGAAATCGCATCGGAATTAAATACAAAAGGCACAATGCCTCCATAAGTACAAGAATAGAGACTCTTCTTACAGTCGGGGTTTTGAGCACTCCATGTGAGACCAGTATTAGTTTGCGATACACCACTGCAGGTTCAATGTATTCCTTGGAAATACAAATTGACGATGAAACACTGAAATTAGATCGGAATTAAATAAAAAAGTCACAATGCCGCCTTAAGTACAAGAATAGAGTCTCTTCTTACAGTCGGGCTTTTGAGCACTCCCTGTGAGACCAGTATTAGTTTGCCATACACCACTGCAGGTTCAATGTATTCCTTGGACATACACATTGACGATTAAACAGTGAAATTAGATCGGAATTAAATAAAAAATGCTCAATGCCGCCTTAAGTGCAAGAAGAGTGAGACTTCTCAGAGTCTGTGCATTGATCCTTTCCTGTGAGACCAGTATTAGTTTCCGATACACCACTGCAGGTTCTATGTACTCCTTGGAACTTCACATTGACGTTGAAACACAAAAGTCCCATCGGAATTAAATACAAAAGGCACAATGCCGCCATAAGTGCGAGAAGAGTGAGACTTCTTAGAGTCTGTGCATTGATCCTTTCCTGTGAGACCTGTATTAGTTTCCGATACACCACTGCAGGTTCTATGTATTCCTTGGACCTTCACATTGACGTTGAAACACAGAAATCGCATCGGAATTAAATACAAAAGGCACAATGCCGCCTTAAGTGCAATAAGAGTGAGACTTCTTAGAGTCTTTGCATTGATCCTTTCCTGTGAGACCAGTATTAGTTTCCGATACACCACTGCAGGTTCTATGTATTCCTTGGACCTTCACATTGACGATGAAACATAGAAATCGCATCGGAATTAAATACAAAAGGCACAATGCCTCCATAAGTACAAGAATAGAGACTCTTCTCACAGTCGGTGTTTTGAGCACTCCCTGTGAGACCAGTATTAGTTTGCGATACACCTCAGGAGGTTCAGTTCATTCCTTGGACCTTCACAATGACGATGAAACACAGAAATCGCATCGGAATTAAATACAAAAGGCACAATGCCGCCTTAAGTACAAGAATGGAGACTCTTCTTACAGTCGGTGCTTTGAGCATTCCCTGTGAGACCAGTAATAGTATCCGGTACACCGCTGCAGGTTCAATCTATTCCTTGGACATACACATTTACGATGAAACACTGAAATTACATCGGAATTAAATGCAAAAGGCACAATGCCGCCTTAAGTACAAGAATAGAGACTCACTTACAGTCGGTGCTTTGAGCATTCCCTGTGAGACCAGTATTAGTTTCCGATACACCACTGCAGGTTCAATGTATTCCTTGGACATTCACATTGACGATGAAACACAGAAATCACATCGGAGATAAATACAACAGGCACAATGCCGCCATAAGTGCAAGAAGAGTGAGACTTCTTAGAGTCTGTGCATTGATCCTTTCCTGTGAGACCAGTATTAGTTTCCGATACACCACTGCAGGTTCTATGTATTCCTTGGACCTTCACATTGACGATGAAACACAGAAATCGCATCGGAATTAAATACAAAAGGCTCAATGCCTCCATAAGTACAAGAATAGAGACTCTTCTTACAGTCGGTGTTTTGAGCACTCCCTGTGAGACCAGTATTAGTTTGCGATACACCACTGCAGGTTCAATGTATTCCTTGGACATACACATTGACGATGAAACACTGTAATTAGATCGCAATTAAATAAAAAAGACTCAATGCCGCCTAAAGTGCAAGAAGAGTGAGACTTCTTATAGTCTGTGCTTTGATCCTTTCCTGTGAGACCAGTATTAGTTTCCTATACACCACTGCAATATCAATGTATTCCTTGGACCTTCACATTAACGATGAAACACAGATATCTCATCGGAATTAAATACAAAAGGCACAATGCCTCCATAAGTACAAGATTAGAGACTCTTCTTACAGTCGGTGTTTTGAGCACTCCCTGTGAGACCAGTATTAGTTTGCGATACACCACTGCAGGTTCAATGTATTCCTTGGACATACACATTGACGATGAAACACTGAAATTAGATCGGAATTAAATAAAAAAGGCTCAATGCCGCCTTAAGTGCAAGAAGAGTGAGACTTCTTAGAGTCTGTGCATTGATCCTTTCCTGTGAGACCAGTATTAGTTTCCGATACACCACTGCAGGTTCAATGTATTCCTTGGACCTTCACATTGACGATGAAACACAGAAATCGCATCGGAATTAAATACAAAAGGCACAATGCCGCCTTAAGTGCAAGAAGAGTGAGACTTCTTAGAGTCTGTGCATTGATCCTTTCCTGTGAGACCAATATTAGTTTCCGATACACCACTGCAGGTTCTATGTATTCCTTGGACCTTCACATTGACGATGAAATACAGAAATCGCATCGGAATTAAATACAAAAGGCACAATGCCTCATAAGTACAAGAATAGAGACTCTTCTTACAGTCGGGGTTTTGAGCACTCCCTGTGAGACCAGTATTAGTTTGCGATACACCACTGCATGTTCAATGTATTCCATGGACATACACATTGACGATGAAACACCGAAATTTGATCGGAATTAAATAAAAAAGGCTCAATGCCGAATTCAGTGCAAGAAGAGTGAGACTTCTTAGAGTCTGTGCTTTGATTCTTTCCTATGAGACCAGTATTAGTTTCCGATACACCACTGCAGGTTCTATGTATTCCTTGGACCTTCACATTGACGATGAAACACAGAAATCGCATCGGAATTAAATACAAAAGGCACAATGCCTCCATAAGTACAAGAATAGAGACTCTTCTTACAGTCGGGGTTTTGAGCACTCCCTGTGAGACCAGTATTAGTTTGCGATACACCACTGCAGGTTCAATGTATTCCTTGGACATACACATTGACGATTAAACACTGAAATTAGATCGGAATTAAATAAAAAATGCTCAATGCCGCCTTAAGTGCAAGAAGAGTGAGACTTCTCAGAGTCTGTGCATTGATCCTTTCCTGTGAGACCAGTATTAGTTTCCGATACACCACTGCAGGTTCTATGTACTCCTTGGAACTTCACATTGACGTCGAAACACAAAAGTCCCATCGGAATTAAATACAAAAGGCACAATGCCGCCATAAGTGCGAGAAGAGTGAGACTTCTTAGAGTCTGTGCATTGATCCTTTCCTGTGAGACCAGTATTAGTTTCCGATACACCACTGCAGGTTCTATGTATTCCTTGGACCTTCACATTGACGATGAAACACAGAAATTGCATCGGAATTAAATACAAAAGGCTCAATGCCTCCATAAGTACAAGAATAGAGACTCTTCTTACAGTCGGTGTTTTGAGCACTCCCTGTGAGACCAGTATTAGTTTGCGATACACCACTGCAGGTTCAATGTATTCCTTGGACATACACATTGACGATGAAACACTGTAGTTAGATCGCAATTAAATAAAAAAGACTCAATGCCGCCTTAAGTGCAAGAAGAGTGAGACTTCTTATAGTCTGTGCTTTGATCCTTTCCTGTGAGACCAGTATTAGTTTCCGATACACCACTGCAATATCAATGTATTCCTTGGACCTTCACATTAACGATGAAACACAGATATCTCATCGGAATTAAATACAAAAGGCACAATGCCTCCATAAGTACAAGATTAGAGACCCTTCTTACAGTCGGTGTTTTGAGCACTCCCTGTGAGACCAGTATTAGTTTGCGATACACCACTGCAGGTTCAATGTATTCCTTGGACATACACATTGACGATGAAACACTGAAATTAGATCGGAATTAAATAAAAAAGGCTCAATGCCGCCTTAAGTGCAAGAAGAGTGAGACTTCTTAGAGTCTGTGCATTGATCCTTTCCTGTGAGACCAATATTAGTTTCCGATACACCACTGCAGGTTCTATGTATTCCTTGGACCTTCACATTGACGATGAAATACAGAAATCGCATCGGAATTAAATACAAAAGGCACAATGCCTCATAAGTACAAGAATAGAGACTCTTCTTACAGTCGGGGTTTTGAGCACTCCCTGTGAGACCAGTATTAGTTTGCGATACACCACTGCATGTTCAATGTATTCCATGGACATACACATTGACGATGAAACACCGAAATTTGATCGGAATTAAATAAAAAAGGCTCAATGCCGAATTCAGTGCAAGAAGAGTGAGACTTCTTAGAGTCTGTGCTTTGATTCTTTCCTATGAGACCAGTATTAGTTTCCGATACACCACTGCAGGTTCTATGTATTCCTTGGACCTTCACATTGACGATGAAACACAGAAATCGCATCGGAATTAAATACAAAAGGCACAATGCCTCCATAAGTACAAGAATAGAGACTCTTCTTACAGTCGGGGTTTTGAGCACTCCCTGTGAGACCAGTATTAGTTTGCGATACACCACTGCAGGTTCAATGTATTCCTTGGACATACACATTGACGATGAAACACTGAAATTAGATCGGAATTAAATAAAAAAGGCTCAATGCCGCCTTAAGTGCAAGAAGAGTGAGACTTCTTAGAGTCTGTGCATTGATCCTTTCCTGTGAGACCAGTATTAGTTTCCGATACACCACTGCAGGTTCAATGTATTCCTTGGACCTTCACATTGACGATGAAACACAGAAATCGCATCGGAATTAAATACAAAAGGCACAATGCCGCCGTAAGTGCAAGAAGAGTGAGACTTCTTAGAGTCTGTGCATTGATCCTTTCCTGTGAGACCAATATTAGTTTCCGATACACCACTGCAGGTTCTATGTATTCCTTGGACCTTCACATTGACGATGAAATACAGAAATCGCATCGGAATTAAATACAAAAGGCACAATGCCTCATAAGTACAAGAATAGAGACTGTTCTTACAGTCGGGGTTTTGAGCACTCCCTGTGAGACCTGTATTAGTTTGCGATACACCACTGCATGTTCAATGTATTCCATGGACATACACATTGACGATGAAACACCGAAATTTGATCGGAATTAAATAAAAAAGGCTCAATGCCGAATTCAGTGCAAGAAGAGTGAGACTTCTTAGAGTCTGTGCTTTGATTCTTTCCTATGAGACCAGTATTAGTTTCCGATACACCACTGCAGGTTCTATGTATTCCTTGGACCTTCACATTGACGTTGAAACACAGAAATCGCATCGGAATTAAATACAAAAGGCTCAATGCCTCCATAAGTACAAGAATAGAGACTCTTCTTACAGTCGGTGTTTTGAGCACTCCCTGTGAGACCAGTATTAGTTTGCGATACACCACTGCAGGTTCAATGTATTCCTTGGACATACACATTGACGATGAAACACTGTAATTAGACCGCAATTAAATAAAAAAGACTCAATGCCGCCTTAAGTGCAAGAAGAGTGAGACTTCTTATAGTCTGTGCTTTGATCCTTTCCTGTGAGACCAGTATTAGTTTCCGATACACCACTGCAATATCAATGTATTCCTTGGACCTTCACATTAACGATGAAACACAGATATCTCATCGGAATTAAATACAAAAGGCACAATGCCTCCATAAGTACAAGATTAGAGACTCTTCTTACAGTCGGTGTTTTGAGCACTCCCTGTGAGACCAGTATTAGTTTGCGATACACCACTGCAGGTTCAATGTATTCCTTGGACATACACATTGACGATGAGACACTGAAATTAGATCGGAATTAAATAAAAAAGGCTCAATGCCGCCTTAAGTGCAAGAAGAGTGAGACTTCTTAGAGTCTGTGCATTGATCCTTTCCTGTGAGACCAGTATTAGTTTCCGATACACCACTGCAGGTTCAATGTATTCCTTGGACCTTCACATTGACGATGAAACACAGAAATCGCATCGGAATTAAATACAAAGGGCACAATGCCTCCATAAGTACAAGAATAGAGACTCTTCTTACAGTCGGGGTTTTGAGCACTCCCTGTGAGACCAGTATTAGTTTGCGATACACCACTGCATGTTCAATGTATTCCATGGACATACACATTGACGATGAAACACCGAAATTAGATCGGAATTAAATAAAAAAGGCTCAATGCCGCCTTCAGTGCAAGAAGAGTGAGACTTCTTAGAGTCTGTGCTTTGATTCTTTCCTGTGAGACCAGTATTAGTTTCCGATACACCACTGCAGGTTCTATGTATTCCTTGGACCTTCACATTGACGATGAAACACAGAAATCACATCGGAATTAAATACAAAAGGCACAATGCCTCCATAAGTACAAGAATAGAGACTCTTCTTACAGTCGGGGTTTTGAGCACTCCCTGTGTGACCAGTATTAGTTTGCGATACACCACTGCAGGTTCAATGTATTCCTTGGAAATACAAATTGACGATGAAACACTGAAATTAGATCGGAATTAAATAAAAAAGTCACAATGCCGCCTTAAGTACAAGAATAGAGACTCTTCTTACAGTCGGGCTTTTGAGCACTCCCTGTGAGACCAGTATTAGTTTGCCATACACCACTGCAGGTTCAATGTATTCCTTGCACATACACATTGACGATTAAACACTGAAATTAGATCGGAATTAAATAAAAAATGCTCAATGCCGCTTTAAGTGCAAGAAGAGTGAGACTTCTCAGAGTCTGTGCATTGATCCTTTCCTGTGAGACCAGTATTAGTTCCGATACACCACTGCAGGTTCTATGTACTCCTTGGAACTTCACATTGACGTTGAAACACAAAAGTCCCATCGGAATTAAATACAAAAGGCACAATGCGCCATAAGTGCAAGAAGAGTGAGACTTCTTAGAGTCTGTGCATTGATCCTTTCCTGTGAGACCTGTATTAGTTTCCGATACACCACTGCAGGTTCTATGTATTCCTTGGACCTTCACATTGACGTTGAAACACAGAAATCGCATCGGAATTAAATACAAAAGGCACAATGCCGCCTTAAGTGCAATTAGAGTGAGACTTCTTAGAGTCTTTGCATTGATCCTTTCCTGTGAGACCAGTATTAGTTTCCGATACACCACTGCAGGTTCTATGTATTCCTTGGACCTTCACATTGACGATGAAACATAGAAATCGCATCGGAATTAAATACAAAAGGCACAATGCCTCCATAAGTACAAGAATAGAGACTCTTCTCACAGTCGGTGTTTTGAGCACTCCCTGTGAGACCAGTATTAGTTTGCGATACACCTCAGGAGGTTCAGTTCATTCCTTGGACCTTCACATTGACGATGAAACACAGAAATCGCATCGGAATTAAATACAAAAGGCACAATGCCGCCTTAAGTACAAGAATGGAGACTCTTCTTACAGTCGGTGCTTTGAGCATTCCCTGTGAGACCAGTAATAGTATCCGGTACACCGCTGCAGGTTCAATCTATTCCTTGGACATACACATTTACGATGAAACACTGAAATTACATCGGAATTAAATGCAAAAGGCACAATGCCGCCTTAAGTACAAGAATAGAAACTCACTTACAGTCGGTGCTTCGAGCATTCCCTGTGAGACCAGTATTAGTTTCCGATACACCACTGCAGGTTCTATGTATTCCTTGGACATTCACATTGACGATGAAACACAGAAATCACATCGGAGATAAATACAACAGGCACAATGCCGCCATAAGTGCAAGAAGAGTGAGACTTCTTAGAGTCTGTGCATTGATCCTTTCCTGTGAGACCAGTATTAGTTTCCGATACACCACTGCAGGTTCAATGTATTCCTTGGACATACACATTGACGATGAAACACTGTAATTAGATCGCAATTAAATAAAAAAGTCTCAATGCCGCCTTAAGTGCAAGAAGAGTGAGACTTCTTATAGTCTGTGCTTTGATCCTTTCCTGTGAGACCAGTATTAGTTTCCGATACACCACTGCAATATCAATGTATTCCTTGGACCTTCACATTAACGATGAAACACAGATATCTCATCGGAATTAAATACAAAAGGCACAATGCCTCCATAAGTACAAGATTAGAGACTCTTCTTACTGTCGGTGTTTTGAGCACTCCCTGTGAGACCAGTATTAGTTTGCGATACACCACTGCAGGTTCAATGTATTCCTTGGACATACACATTGACGATGAAACACTGAAATTAGATCGGAATTAAATAAAAAAGGCTCAATGCCGCCTTAAGTGCAAGAAGAGTGAGACTTCTTAGAGTCTGTGCATTGATCCTTTCCTGTGAGACCAGTATTAGTTTCCGATACACCACTGCAGGTTCAATGTATTCCTTGGACCTTCACATTGACGATGAAACACAGAAATCACATCAGGGATAAATACAACAGGCACAATGCCGCCATAAGTGCAATAAGAGTGAGACTTCTTTGAGTCTGTGCATTGATCCTCTCCTGTGAGACCAGTATTAGTTTCCGATACACCACTGCAGGTTCTATGTATTCCATGGACCTTCACATTGACGATGAGACATAGAAATCGCATGGGAATTAAATACAAAAGGCACAATGCCTCCATAAGTACAAGAATAGAGACTCTTCTTACAGTTGGTGTTTGAGCACTCCCTGTGAGACCAGTATTAGTTTGCGATACACCACTGCAGGTTCAATGTATTCCTTGGAAATACACATTGACGATGAAACACTGAAATTAGATCGGAATTAAATAAAAAAGGCACAATGCCGCCTTAAGTACAAGAATAGAGACTCTTCTTACAGTCGGGGTTTTGAGCACTCCCTGTGAGACCAGTATTAGTTTGCCATACACCACTGCAGGTTCAATGTTTTCCTTGGACATACACATTGACGATTAAACGCTGAAATTAGATCGGAATTAAATAAAAAATGCTCAATGCCGCCTTAAGTGCAAGAAGAGTGAGACTTCTCTGAGTCTGTGCATTGATCCTTTCCTGTGAGACCAGTATTAGTTTCCGATACACCACTGCAGGTTCTATGTATTCCTTGGAACTTCACATTGACGTTGAAACACAGAAGTCGCATCGGAATTAAATACAAAAGGCACAATGCCGCCATAAGTGCAAGAAGAGTGAGACTTCTTAGAGTCTGTGCATTGATCCTTTCCTGTGAGACCTGTATTAGTTTCCGATACACCACTGCAGGTTCTATGTATTCCTTGGACCTTCACATTGACGATGAAACATAGAAATCGCATCGGAATTAAATACAAAAGGCACAATGCCTCCATAAGTACAAGAATAGAGACTCTTCTTACAGTCGGTGTTTTGAGCACTCCGTGTGAGACCAGTATTAGTTTGCGATACACCTCAGGAGGTGCAGTTCATTCCTTGGACCTTCACATTGACGATGAAACACAGAAATCGCATCGGAATTAAATACAATAGGCACAATGCCGCCTTAAGTACAAGAATGGAGACTCTTCTTACAGTCGGTGCTTTGAGCATTCCCTGTGAGACCAGTAATAGTATCCGATACACCGCTGCAGGTTCAATCTATTCCTTGGACATACACATTGACGATGAAACACTGAAATTACATCGGAATTAAATGCAAAAGGCACAATGCCGCCTTAAGTGCAATAAGAGTGAGACTTCTTTGAGTCTGTGCATTGATCCTTTCCTGTGAGACCAGTATTAGTTTCCGATACACCACTGCAGGTTCTATGTATTCCATGGACCTTCACACTGACGATGAAACATAGAAATCGCATCGGAATTAAATACAAAAGGCACAATGCCTCCATAAGTACAAGAATAGAGACTCTTCTTACAGTCGGTGTTTGAGCACTCCCTGTGAGACCAGTATTAGTTTGCGATACACCACTGCAGGTTCAATGTATTCCTTGGACATACACATTGACGATGAAACACTGTAATTAGATCGCAATTAAATAAAGAAGACTCAATGCCGCCTTAAGTGCAAGAAGAGTGAGACTTCTTATAGTCTGTGCTTTGATCCTTTCCTGTGAGACCAGTATTAGTTTCCGATACACCACTGCAATATCAATGTATTCCTTGGACCTTCACATTAACGATGAAACACAGATATCGCATCGGAATTAAATACAAAAGGCACAATGCCTCCATAAGTACAAGATTAGAGACTCTTCTTACAGTCGGTGTTTTGAGCACTCCCTGTGAGACCAGTATTAGTTTGCGATACACCACTGCAGGTTCAATGTATTCGTTGGACATACACATTGACGATGAAACACTGAAATTAGATCGGAATTAAATACAAAAGGCACAATGCCGCCTTAAGTACAAGAATAGAGGCTCTTCTTACAGTCGGTGCTTTGAGCATACCCTGTGAGACCAGTATTAGTTTCCGCTACACCTCTGCAGGTTCAATGTATTCCCTGGACCTTCACATTGACGATGAAACGCAGAAATCGCATCGGAATTAAATACAAAAGGCACAATGCCGCCTTAAGTACAAGAATAGAGACTCTTCTTACAGTCGGTGCTTTGAGCACTCCCTGTGAGACCAGTATTAGTTTGCTATACACCACTTATAAAATAAATAAAATAAATAATAAAAAAATATGTTGTTATTTTGAATATGTTGATTATTCTATCTGTATGATGGTGATTGTGATTGCAATTGTGTTTGCTTATCTGGAACGTGGACGTTTGATTATTCGTTATCAGACGCTTGACAATGGCTTTTTCGTAAAGGCAATGTTACTCGTAGTTGACCGTGAAACAAAACTGAATAATCGGACTTCGTAATTAAATCGTTTCCAAAGACTGCTGCGGAAGGTGCGGACTCATAATTTGCCAGCCATGCCAATACGTCGTACAGAGGTGATTGTCTACTAAACATAAAAAAGTTACACAGTTAGTTAAATCAGATATATTCAATGAATAAGCCTACAGTTCATAATCCTACTTACTTTTATAAATATAAATTCTTTACAGAATCGAGTGCCTAGTGTGGTTGCAACTCGCAGTATTCTTCTATAACATGAAATATTGCGGTGTGCTAGACAATAAAATAAAATACGTGCTACTCGCACCACTTCAACCAGAGCTCTCCCTTTCTTAATCAAACATAAGAGTAACGTAATTGTGCTTTTGTTTTATCAGCGACACAGCGCTGCAGTTGTGTGCCATAGGCTTTATTTATTTGTCACTGATTATTTATCTAATTAATATTTCGCGTTTCCGAGGAAACTCACGTTCGGCATGCAAATGTGCCTTTATATTGCCCCCTCAATTGCGAGGCGAAAGGACACACCTGCAGGCGAGCAATTCACCTAAAGGCACAAGAAAATCTAAGTTATCTACAACTATTTATATGACTTACATTACACATTATACACATTATATACAAAATTTGAATGACGCGGGTGCGCCGTAATAGTTCTTATGTTGGCAGATAGAGTGCGCGCATGCGCAGAAGCGTCTGTGTAACTGCGGCACTGCCGTTATTTCGTACAGTTAGATCACGCGGCACAGTATTGCAGTTCATATTGTTCGTGTGCGCGCGTTTTTCAGTCGTTGCACAAAGAAAATATTCAACCAAGATTACATATGAAGACTACATTCTATGACAGGTAACTTAGTTTTAAATTTACAATATTTGTTATAACACAATACAACTTAGATTGTTGAATGTTCTTAGTTACATAGTATTGTTTTGAAATACTTCAAAGAAAAATGTCCGTATTTTTCAGGTGCGTTGACCTATACACATCGTGTCGTTATTACAGTTCATATTCATCCGCTGCACAATAATTTTTTACAGGTTAGTATCGTCGTGGTAAAGTTTTTTGATCACAGTAACATCGTTGTATGACAACGTGATTAATACATAAGCGTGTCCATTTCTCATTTCCATTATAGTCGTAGTGATGCAGTTGGTTGTGACTAAAAGCATTGCTTATTACAGATCAGACGTGTCCCGTCGAGTAATTGGTCCACGTGCAGTTCGTTTTTTACATTCCGTGGAAGCTTGGATGCAGAACCTCGGACGGCACATAGCTGGCGTCGATCCTTGGACAATCCAGGTAAGAGTGTCCGTCACATTTCGAGAACATTTCATTCCCTGAAGTTCCAACCAAAATTCTTCCACCCGTCGTGTTGTTTTCTGGATAGGCACTTTGTGTCCATTTAATCCAGTTAACATCTTGAAGTTGGGTACTGTAGTAATGTCACTAGACGATGCACGAATTATGCACTTCACATTTTCAGTTTTTTGCTGAATATAGCTCACCTAAATGTTCGTAGTTATTAATCAAGGAAATCGTTCATCGCGTTTACATAGATACGCTGCATAATGAATGGCATTAACAGTTTCTTTCACATAGGTTTCCGCGTAGTTGCAGAGTTAGTAATGTTCGTTAATGTCCGTGAACAGTGGTTCACTATGCAATGTCTTTTTGGGCACTCGTTTTGTTCAAATTTTTACATAGTAACAGTTGCACTATACATCAGTTAAAAAAATAAGTAATTATACATACACACGTCACCTATTTTCTTAGCATAAACATAATATAGTTGCACATAAACATGTTTACATCATCATTACATCGCTATAGGTTATTACATTGTGTCACATTTGATTACATGAATTGCAGATATTTACATCCTCTTTAGCGGTTTTGCTGGGATATTATCGATGTTTTTTGTGATGTCATCTGAAATTAAGATAGGTTAGACACAACATTCATTACATCAGTAGGCAAGACCAGGCGTTTTCACTACTCAATAAATATTCAAAATAGTAAGAGAGAGAAAATGTTCGATTCCTCGCGTTTTGTGCGTGTGTGTAGAGTGTCTGTGTGGCCTTGACTACTGATAGATGCTTTTCGTGTTGACAGATGTGTGTCTAATCTATTTCTCAAAGTAAAAGATCGCTTCACAGATGACGTCTGTCAATTCGTCAGGTGTCACACCAAGTCAGTGGTACCTTCAGTAACAAATGTTCCGTGAAAAATTAATATGTCATCCACTGCTACGTAATCATAAATTTTACTTTAATATTCCGTCTTTCAGGTGGAGGCGCGCGCTGAAAGAAGAGTTCTTCTGTCTTCAACTGCGTCACTGGAACCGCTGAAATGAAAATTTCTATACTACTTATTATCTGTGTTGTAACAACAGAGTTTTTCGAGTTGCTTAGCAATATTTTGATGGGTATGACTTTGACATTATTCAGCATGAAATGCTCTAAGATCTCGGTGTGCGTATAGCCCAATAATTTTGTTAGTTCTAGGATGTTGTAACAGATACGCACCAGGATGGGGTATGTTAACAATTATATAGGGTCCTTCATATTGCAGACGCCACTTAGCGTTGCGTTGTTTGAGTGCTACAGATTTATGATGAGTACGAAGTAGTACAAGCATTCCTACCTCGAATTTTTGTTTTCTTTTTATTATGTTTCTGTGATGTTTGTTTCGTATTTGTGCGTGATGTGTCAATGTAGTCAATACTTCTTTTATTTTCTGTTCAGGTGTGATTTCCTTGTCTGACAACTTAGGTAATGGTTCTATCCACTGATCATTCTGTTTGTAATTGAACATGATCTCGTTAGGTGTGTAATTCGTATCGTAAATATTTAAGTTATTGTGTACGTCTTCGAAAAGACTTAGGTAGGACACCCAATTAGTATGTTTTGATGAAATATAGGTCCTCATAATCGATTTAATTCTCGGAAAAGTCTCTCAGTCGCGTTACATTGTGGACTAAACCTCGAAATAAATATACTTTTGATGTTATTGTCCTTCAAGAAATTTCTCCATTTGTACCCAGAGTAGTATGCTGCATTATCTGATAGAATTGCTTTAGGTTTTCCCACGTGCGTCAGGTAATCACTTGAGAATCTTCGTATTATAGCATTTGCAGTGGCGGATTTTAAAGCATAAAGTTTTACATGTTTAGAAAATATATCATAAAAAGCTAAGATATATTTGACGCCTCCAGAGCTTGCTGGATGCGGTCCACTGATGTCAGTACACAGAATTTCCAGGGGTTTACTGGGTAAAATAGAATGTAAATCTGTTTTTGTGGATAAATTCTGAGGTTTTGATTTTTGACATATGACACATGTTTTTAGTTCCCTGTAAATTTTTCTTCTCATATTGCTAAAATAACAGTATGTGCTGAGCTTCGCTAAACACTTTTTTGTCCCATAATGACCCCAAACTAAGTGTGTGTGCCAAATTAAATTACGTTCAGACTCTTTGGGAATGCATACACACCAGTTAGTAGCATTTGGATGTCGTCGATAAAATAGCACATCATTGTGTAACTTGTAATACTTAGTCAAAGGATGATTGTGTTTTTCTACCAGTAATGTTATTATCTTATACCAGTGAGGATCAGATTTTTGTAATTCAGCCATGTTTCTGCACATATCAATATAATATTGGTGATACTGCTTGTCTTGCATTAAGAGAATCCTGTAGTCATTTATATTTTCTAAGTCACTGTTGGTATCATTCATACCTTGTGGAAGTCTAGACAAAGTGTCTGCAATGGTGTTGTCCTTACCTCTTATGTACTTAATTTCAAAAGAGTAGTTCTGAAGTGTAACTGCCCATCGTGATAGTCTAGGATGTACAAGTTTACAAGTTAACAAAAATGTCAGGGCCTGGTGATCGGTGTAAATTACCGTATGTTTTCCAAATAAATAATAATTGAATTTCTTGAATGCCCATACTATGGAAAGTGTTTCTAACTCAGTAGTGGCGTATGTACTCTCACATTCAGTTAGAGTGCGACTCGCAAACCCAATAATTCTTATCTGTTCCTCCTCTTTATTCTTTACAACTTGAAATAAGCAACAGCCCAAGCCAGTACGTGAAGCGTCACAAGTCATACAAAAATCTAAATTGAAATCTGGATGGCTCAATATGTTAGCATTCACTAAAGCATGTTTAATTGTATTAAAGTCATTCTGGCACTGTTCCGACCAGATCCAAACTTGATTCTTTCTGAGTAGATTTAGCAGATGTTTACTGTTCAAAAGTGGTTGTGGCAAAAAACGTCTGAAAAATGAACATAGCCCAAGGAATGATTTTAACTGCTTTTTAGTTCGAGGGCTAGGAAAGTTTCTTATAGCATCTAATTTACTGGGATCCGGACGTATGCCCTGTGAATTAATGATATGTCCTAAATACTTTATCTCACTGCAACCAAATTTTGATTTTCTTAGGTTGACTGTGACTCCAGCTTGTGCAAATTTTTCTAAAATTCTTTGAAGAGTGTCAACGTGTTCATTCCAAGATCGTGTAGCTATCAGTATATCATCTACATAGTGTGTGACTGTCTCAACTAAATCGTCGCCAAGCACGGTATCCAGGGCTGTAATGAATACCCCAGAGCTGACATTCAGTCCGAAGGGTAGAACACAAAACTGATAGGTTCGCCCCCCGAACATAAATACAGTATAATTCCGAGAATCAGGAGTGATACCCACCTGCCAAAACGAATTAGCGAGATCTATTGTGGAAAAATATTTTGCATCTAGAAATTTCTGTAATTTCTCTTCTAAATTTTCAGGTTTTGTGTGAACCGGTAAAATTATTTCATTAATAGCTCGTGCGTCTAACACTAACCTAATGCTTCCATTTGATTTTTTGACAACAAGTAGAGGACTACAATAAGGTGAGGTGGATGGTTCAATGACCTTCCAGTCTAACATTTGTTTTAATTCTTGCCACACAGCAGGTCGTTGAGATAACGGTACGTTATATGTCTTATGGTAGAAGATCTTGTGAGGCTTAACTTCAATCTTGTACACATACGTGTTGATAACACCTAACCGTTTGGTAAAAACTTGTAAATATTTGGATAACACTTCCTGTAGTTTTATACGTTCATGTACACTGAGAGCTGTAGCTTCACTTATCTTATGATCAAGCAATGTTTTCAAGTCCATTAGCTCTGTGTCAGATGAGTGTGTTTGCATGTCTTGAATGCCATTGTCAAGTACTAACTGAACCTTGTACCCTGTACAGTGTTTGTCATGCTTTAGAGTTCTCCTGTCCAAATCAATAATAATTACACTGCTTTTATCATTTAAAATACATTTACCTTTGGAGAAGTCTATAATGCAGTCCTTCTCGCTCATAATATCTATTCCTAATATGCAATTTGTCACAAGGTTTTGTACAACCAGGAATGGCCATTGTACGGTTCCATTACCTATTTTAACGTTTACAAAAACTTGCTTCGTAACCCTACATGACTTATTACCTAGTGCAGTAGTTATTTTACAGTTTTGGGCAGGAAACTCAGGCACAGGTTCCAATTCACACATCTTTTTATAGAAATTAGAAGACAAAACGCTTACAGCTGCACCTGTATCTAGGATAATAGTAGTTGGAATCCCACCTACTACACCAGTAGTGGATGCTAAAACAATTTCATTTGTGTTTAAACGACATTGTGTACTGTCTTGTAAAAGTTCATCTGATATATTGTTATTGTGGTTGTATCTTATAAATAAAACAGGTAGTTTTTGTTTAGAATTACTCGGCATATCATTATTCCGTTGTTCAAGTGTGGTGTCAAATAACTGATTAACATTGAAGTCGCCCCCCAAGAATTCTTCAGCCACGACCTGGGGCAAAGTAGTGACTGTTTCTAGTTTGTTGGATTAGCATTTGTACTAGGTACTGACACAGATTGAGGTTGTGCATCAGGTGTCATTTCTATTATATTCACATTCGGATATTGCCTATTATGATCTCCAAACTTTTGCGGTTGTTGTTGCTGTTGCGCATTATAACTTACCTGTTGGTCGTAATGTATGCTCCAATTTTGACCTGGTGGCTGCTGTGGTAAAGCAGAGTTTGAATGAAAGTACTGATCGTTACGAGTCCAACCTTGATGCTGTCTTGGCTCGTAGTTACTATTATTTCTATTTCTGTTTGTGTTTTTGTTATTACCATTGTATCCGTTGTTACCGTTGTAGTTATTACCGCGGTGCCTTTTGTATGGATTGCCGCATGAAATGTTATTACTGTTGTAACTATTGTTAGCATTGGAATACGCGTGTTGATTTTGATTTCCGTACTGAGACGGCATGTGAGTTTGCTGTTTTTGTTGTACCGCGTATCCAACTGTGGACGCGCCAGAATTGTGTTGGCAAGCCTGCATGTTTTCCATACCACTAGTGTAAACATTGTGGCTGCTGTTTTGCCGCGCGAAGCGCTGATCTTCAAGTAACATGTCAACCGAATCTAAAGCTGTTAAAAAATAATCTGAATCGTCATCCGGGATATGTAGAAGTTTTTCCTTAATGTTGAAAGGCAATTTGGCCTTCAACGCTCGGAGTATATCACGCGTTGCGACTGGTTCGTCTAAAAATTGTCCCATGTTCAAGTATTTTTCAAAATATCTGCGTAAGTTACCATTTTTACTGTTAAAAGTTGCAGGTTCTAAAATTTGTCTTCTGAGTCGCTCCTGGACGGATTGCGACCAGAATTTGTTCAGAAAAGCACGCTCAAACTCACTGTACGTGGTACATACGTCTGCTTCACTGTATGCCCAGACAGCTGCATCCCCTTGGATGTAACCGACAATATATGAAATCTTTTTCCGGTCACTCCAAGTGCGTGGAAATGCGTTACTAAAAGATTTAAGAAAAATCACCGGATGAATGGTTCGTTTTTCTGGGATAAAAATCTGAAATTGCCTGTGTTTCATTAAGCTTTCATCTTCCTTCGCATTGTGATATGGATTTATTCCACTGTAATTACTGGTATGTTCAGCTGGCGAGTAATTACGATAATGTTGCTGTGGTTTACCATGATAATAGCTTGTGTTTGTGTTTCCACATCGTGGTATGTGTTGTAGTCGTGGTGTGTTTTGTTCTTGTGTATTTGTCGTGTGCGGAATGTGTGTATCATACTCGAATGTATATTGGTTTCTGAACTGTACATTTTGACTGATATTTTCGTTACATTCAGACTGTAGTTGATCGGTGAATTGTCTCATGGGTGCAGTGACGGATTGTACTGCGTCACTGATCAGCTGTTTGTTATTAGTAATGTATTGCGCTACGGAGTCGTGCACAATTGTTGGTAAATTTTCACGTAAGCATCTATCAAAATGTTTGTCTTTGTTCTCAACCCAAACATGAAATTCTTTATTAATATTTTGAAAATGAGCTGTGGCATCTGATTGTAAGATGTCAGTCAGGTGTTGTTCAACATTGTCAAATTTATTCTGTACGTCAGTAATTCGTTTTTCAAGGTTGTCATGTACTGAAGGATATGTTTGAATTTGTTCAGTAAGAACTTCACACGTGACATTAAGGTTTTTTACTTGTGTCTGTAAAAGTGCTACGTCAGTTGTAGTCTTTTCTTGTCTCGTATTGAGCTGGGAAAATTTAGTACTGAGTTCGGTCATCTGTTTGGTCAGTGTGGCGTCTATAAGTTCCACACGTTTACACAAAGTGTCATTACCTATCTTGATTGCTATGAGATCAGATTTGATTTCGTCATTTTGTGTTTTTAACTGTTCATTTAAGGTTGCCATGTTTTCAGCGTTTTGTTTCATTAGCATTTGTAACATGTCGGCAATGTTTACCGTTTGCAATGTCTCTGCCCCCGCCGCGTCATTAGACGTGACGTCATGCATTAACATGGGCTCTGATTGAGATTTTGAAATTTTTGTAGTGGACGTCCTATTGTCAAAATTTTCGTCAACACTTGCGTCAATGTTTGATGAATCGTCACTACCGGTTGCTGTCGTAAAGTCATTTTCTAACACTTGTCTCACGTCCGTGTCGGATTGCGTCTGAATAGTACGTCCTTGCTGTTCCATTTTTGCGTATTGTTTTCTAGTTATTACCATGCCACACGTGATATATGTTTCAAGAAAATTTTTGACACTGATTTTAAAATAAAATGTAGTTGAGCATGAATCGCTCGTAGCAACAATGGCTGTCTGTTAATTTAAAAATGTAAACTGAATTTGAGATTATTGGTAATGGCTGCTGGCCATGTTACATGATATCGTACAGAAGTCGGCCATATTATACACTCGTGTATTGGTATTGTTGCATACGTTATTGTTTAGGGAAAAGTACTGAGAATGAAATTTATCACTGAAACTGTTATGCGGAAAAGAAACACTACAGAATTTACTGAAAAGCTAATACACTGAATTATACGTCTGGTCAAGCCTGCTAATGCAAAGATGCTGCGTCTTACCTTATTTTGCTGGAAGTTTCATTGCGTCTTCCCGCAAAATTTCAGAATTGGAAAATATCTTCAGATTTTGTTATCTCTCATACATTGACGTCCAGGTCCAGAAAGTTGATTTTTTACATGACACAAAGAGAAGAATGTAACAAATGACAAAATAACAAGTCCGACACGCAGTCGCCAATATAAAATAAATAAAATAAATAATAAAAAAATATGTTGTTATTTTAAGTATGTTGATTATTCCATCTGTATGATGGTGATTGTGATTGCAATTGTGTTTGCTTATCTGGAACGTAAACGTTTGATTATCCGTTATCAGATGCTTGACAATGGCTTTTTCTTAAAGGCAATGTTACTCGTAGTTGACCGTGAAATAAAACTGAATAATCGGACTTCGTAATTAAATCGTTTCCAAAGACTGCTGCGGTAGGTGCGGACTCATAATCTAAATCTCAATATTACAATAATTTGCCAGCCATGCCAATACGTCGTACAGAGGTGATTGTCTACTAAACATAGAAAAGTTACACAACTAGTTAAATCAGATATATTCAATGAATAAGCCTACAGTTCATAATCCTACTTACTTTTATAAATATAAATTCTTTACAGAATCGAGTGCCTAGAGTGGTTGCAACTCGCAGTATTGTTCTATAACATGAAATATGGCGGTGTGCCAGACAATAAAATAAAATACGTGCTACTCGCACCACTTCAACCAGAGCTCTCCCTTTCTTAATCAAACATAAGAGTAACGTAATTGTGCTTTTGTTTTATTAGCGACACAGCGCTGCAGTTGTGTGCCATAGGCTTTATTTATTTGTCACTGATTATTTATTTAATTAATATTTCGCGTTTCCGAGGAAACTCACGCTCAGCATGCAAATGTGCCTTTACACACTGCAGGTTCAATGTATTCCTTGGACATACACACTGACGATGAAACACTGAAATTAGATCGGAATTAAATAAAAAAGGCTCAATGCCGCCTTAAGTGCAAGAAGAGTGAGACTTCTTATAGTCTGTGCTTTGATTCTTTCCTGTGAGACCAGTATTAGTTTCCGATACACCACTGCAATTTCAATGTATTCCTTGGACCTTCACATTGACGATGAAACACAGATATCGCATCGGAATTAAATACAAAAGGCACAATGCCTCCATAAGTACAAGAATACAGACTCTTCTTACAGTCGGTGTCTTGAGCACTCCCTGTGAGACCAGTATTAGTTTCCGATACACCACTGCAGGTTCAATGTATTTCATGGACATACACATTGACGATGAAACACTGACATTAGATCGGAATTAAATAAAAAGGGCTCAATGCCGCCTTAAGTGCAAGAAGAGTGAGACTTCTTAGAGTCTGTGCTTTGATCCTATCCTGTGAGACCAGTATTAGTTTCCGATACACCACTGCAGGTTCAATGTATTCCTTGTCCTTCACATTGACGATGAAACACAGAAATTGCATCGTAATTAAATACAAAAGGCACAATACCTCCATAAGTACAAGAATAGAGACTCTTCTTACAGTCGGTGTTTTGAGCACTCCCTGTGAGACCAGTATTAGTTTGCGATACACCACTGCAGGTTCAATGTATTCCTTGGACATACACATTGACGATGAAACACTGAAATTAGATCGGAATTAATTAAAAAAGGCTCAATGCCGCCTTAAGTGCAAGAAGAGTGAGACTTCTTAGAGTCTGTGCTTTGATCCTTTCCTGTGAGACATGTATTAGTTTCCGATACACCACTGCAGGTTCAATGTATTCCTTGGACCTTCACATTGACGACGAAACACAGAAATCGCATCGGAATTAAATACAAAAGGCACAATGCCGCTTTAAGTGCAAGAAGAGTGATACTTCTTAGAGTCTGTGCATTGATCCTTTCCTGTGAGACCAGTATTAGTTTCCGATACACCACTCTAGGTTCTATGTATTCCTTGGACCCTCACATTGACGATGAAACACTGAAATTAGATCGGAATTAAATAAAAAAGGCTCAATGCCACCTTCAGTGCAAGAAGAGTGAGACTTCTTAGAGTCTGTGCTTTGATACTTTCCTGTGAGACCAGTATTAGTTTCCGATACACCACTGCAGGTTCAATGTATACCTTGGACCTTCATATTGACGATGAAACACAGAAATTGCATCGTAATTAAATACAAAAGGCACAATGCCTCCATAAGTACAAGAATAGAGACTCTTCTTACAGTCGGTGTTTTGAGCACTCCCTGTGAGACCAGTATTAGTTTGCGATACACCACTGCAGGTTCAATGTATTCCTTGGACATACACATTGACGATGAAACACTGAAATTAGATCGGAATTAAATAAAAATGGCTCAATGCCATCTTAAGTGCAAGAACAGTGAGACTTCTTAGAGTCTGTGCTTTGATCCTTTCCTGTGAGACCAGTATTAGTTTCCGATACACCACTGCAGGTTCAATGTATTCCTTGGACCCTCACATTGACGATGAAACACAGAAATCGCATCGGAATTAAATACAAAAGGCACAATGCCGCTTTAAGTGCAAGAAGAGTGATACTTCTTAGAGTCTGTGCATTGATCCTTTCCTGTGAGACCAGTATTAGTTTCCGATACACCACTGCAGGTTCAATGTATTCCTTGGACCTTCACATTGACGATGAAACACAGAAATCGCATCGGAATTAAATACAAAAGGCACAATGCCGCTTTAAGTGCAAGAAGGGTGATACTTCTTAGAGTCTGTGCATTGATCCTTTCCTGTGAGACCAGTATTAGTTTCCGATACACCACTGCAGGTTCTATGTATTCCTTGGACCTTCACATTAACGATGAAACAATGAAATTAGATCGGAATTAAATAAAAAAGGCTCAATGCCGCCTTAAGTGCAAGAAGAGTGAGACTTCTTAGAGTCTGTGCTTTGATCCTTTCCTGTGAGACCAGTATTAGTTTCCGATACACCACTGCAGGTTCAATGAATTCCTTGGACCTTCAAATTGACGATGAAACACAGAAATCGCATCGGAATTAAATACAAAAGGCACAATGCCTCCATAAGTACAAGAATAGAGACTCTTCTTACAGTCGGTGTTTGCATCACTCCCTGTGAGACCAATATTAGTTTGCGATACACCACTGCAGGTTCAACGTATTCCTTGGACATACACATTGACGGTGAAACACTGAAATTAGATCGGAATATAAAAAAAAAGGCTCAATGCCGCCTTAAGTGCAAGAAGAGTGAGACTTCTTAGAGTCTATGCTTTGATCCTTTCCTGTGAGACCAGTATTAGTTTCCGATACACCACTGCAGGTTCAATGTATTCCTTGGACCTTCACATTGACGATGAAACACAGAAATCGCATCGGAATTAAATACAAAAGGCACAATGCCTCCATAAGTACAAGAATAGAGACTCTCCTTACAGTCGGTGTTTTGAGCACTCCCTGTGAGACCAGTATTAGTTTGCGATACACCACTGCAGGTTCAATGTATTCCTTGGACATACACATTGACGATGAAACAATGAAATTAGATCGGAATTAAATAAAAAATTCTCAATGCCGCCTTAAGAGCAAGAAGGGTGAGATTTCTTAGAGTCTGTGCTTGATCCTTTCCTGTGAGACCAGTATTAGTTTCCGATACACCACTGCAGGTTCAATGTATTCCTTGGACCTTCACATTGACGATGAAACACAGAAATCGCATCGGAATTAAATACAAAATGCACAATGCCGCCTTAAGTGCAATAAGAGTGAGACTTCTTAGAGTCTGTGCATTGATCCTTTCCTGTGAGACCAGTATTAGTTTCCGATACACCACTGCAGGTTCTATGTATTCCTTGGACCTTCACATTGACGATGAAACACCGTAATAGCATCGGAAATAAATACAAAAGGCACAATGCCTCCATAAGTACAAGAATAGATACTCTTCTTACAGTCGGTGTTTTGAGCACTCCCTGTGAGTCCAGTATTAGTTTGCGATACACCACTGCAGGTACAATGTATTCCTTGGAAATACACATTGACAATGAAACACTGAAATTAGATCGGAATTAAATAAAAGAGTCTCAATGCCGCCTTAAGTGCAAGAAGAGTGAGACTTCTTATAGTCTGTGCTTTGATCCTTTCCTGTGAGACCAGTATTAGTTTCCGATAAACCACTGCAGGTTCTATGTATTCCTTGGACCTTCACATTGACGATGAAACACAGAAATCGCATCGGAATTAAATACAAAAGGCACAATGCCTCCATAAGTACACGAATAGGGACTCTTCTTACAGTCGAAGTTTTGAGCACTCCCTGTGAGACCAGTATTAGTTTGCGATACACCACTGCAGGTTCAATGTATTCCTTGGACATACACATTGACGATGAAACACTGAAATTAGATCGGAATTAAATAAAAATGGCTCAATTCCATCTTAAGTGCAAGAACAGTGAGACTTCTTAGAGTCTGTACTTTGATCCTTACCTGTGAGACCAGTATTAGTTTCAGATACACCACTGCAGGTTCAATGTATTCCTTGGACCTTCACATTGACGATGAAACACAGAAATCGCATCGGAATTAAATACAAAAGGCACAATGCCTCCATAAGTACAAGAATAGAGACTCTTCTTACAGTCGGTGTTTTGAGCACTCCCTGTGAGACCAGCATTAGTTTGCGATACACCACTGCAGGTTCAATGTATTGCTTGGACATACACATTGACAATGAAACAATGAAATTTGATCGGAATTAAATAAAAAAGGCTCAATGCCGCCTTAAGTGCAAGAAGAGTGAGACTTCTTAGAGTCTGTGCTTTGATCCTTTCCTGTGAGACCAGTATTAGTTTCCGATACACCACTGCAGGTTCAATGTATTCCTTGGACCTTCACATTGATGATGAAACACAGAAATCGCATCGGAATTAAATACAAAATGCACAATGCCTCCATAAGTACAAGAATAGAGACTCTTCTTACAGTCGGTGTTTTGAGCACTCCCTGTGAGACCAGTACTAGTTTGCGATACACCACTGCAGGTTCAATGTATTCCTTGGACATACACATTGACGATGAAACACTGAAATTAGATCTTAATTAAATAAAAAAGGCTCAATACCGCCTTAAGTGCCAGAAGAGTGAGACTTCTTAGAGTCTGTGCTTTGATCCTTTCCTGTGAGACCAGTATTAGTTTCCGATACACCACTGCAGGTTCAATGTATTCCTTGGACCTTCACATTGACGATGAAACACAGAAATCGCATCGGAATTAAATACAAAAGGCACAATGCCGCTTTAAGTGCAAGAAGAGTGATACTTCTTAGAGTCTGTGCATTGATCCTTTCCTGCGAGACCAGTATTAGTTTCCGATACACCACTGCAGGTTCTATGTATTCCTTGGACCTTCACATTGACGATGAAACACTGAAATTAGATCGCAATTAAATAAAAAAGGCTCAATGCCGCCTTAAGTGCAAGAAGAGTGAGACTTCTTAGAGTCTGTGCTTTGATCCTTTCCTGTGAGACCAGTATTAGTTTCCGATACACCACTGCAGGTTCAATGAATTCCTTGGACCTTCAAATTGACGATGAAACACAGAAATCGCATCGGAATTAAATACAAATGGCACAATGCCTCCATAAGTACAAGTATAGAGACTCTTCTTACAGTCGGTGTTTTCATCACTCCCTGTGAGACCAATATTAGTTTGCGATACACCACTGCAGGTTCAACGTATTCCTTGGACATACACATTGACGATGAAACACTGAAATTAGATCGGAATAAAGAAAAAGGCTCAATGCCGCCTTAAGTGCAAGAAGAGTGAGACTTCTTACAGTCTGTGCTTTGATCCTTTCCTGTGAGACCAGTATTAGTTTCCGATACACCACTGCAGGTTCAATGTATTCCTTGGACCTTCACATTGACGATGAAACACAGAAATCGCATCGGAATTAAATACAAAAGGCACAATGCCTCCATAAGTACAAGAATAGAGACTCTCCTTACAGTCGGTGTTTTGAGCACTCCCTGTGAGACCAGTATTAGTTTGCGATACACCACTGCAGGTTCAATGTATTCCTTGGACATACACATTGACGATGAAACACTGAAATTAGATCGGAATTAAATAAAAAATTCTCAATGCCTCCTTAAGAGCAAGAAGAGTGAGATTTCTTAGAGTCTGTGCTTGATCCTTTCCTGTGAGACCAGTATTAGTTTCCGATACACCACTGCAGGTTCAATGAATTCCTTGGACCTTCAAATTGACGATGAAACACAGAAATCGCATCGGAATTAAATACAAAAGGCACAATGCCTCCATAAGTACAAGAATAGAGACTCTTCTTACAGTCGATGTTTTCATCACTCCCTGTGAGACCAATATTAGTTTGCGATACACCACTGCAGTTTCAACGTATTCCTTGGACATACACATTGACGATGAAACACTGAAATTATATCGGAATAAAAAAAAAAGGCTCAATGCCGCCTTAAGTGCAAGAAGAGTGAGACTTCTTACAGTCTGTGCTTTGATCCTTTCCTGTGAGACCAGTATTAGTTTCCGATACACCACTGCAGGTTCAATGTATTCCTTGGACCTTCACATTGACGATGAAACACAGAAATCGCATCGGAATTAAATACAAAAGGCACAATGCCTCCATAAGTACAAGAATAGAGACTCTCCTTACAGTCGGTGTTTTGAGCACTCCCTGTGAGACCAGTATTAGTTTGCGATACACCACTGCAGGTTCAATGTATTCCTTGGACATACACATTGACGATGAAACACTGAAAATAGATCGGAATTAAATAAAAAATTCTCAATGCCGCCTTAAGAGCAAGAAGAGTGAGATTTCTTCGAGTCTGTGCTTGATCCTTTCCTGTGATACCAGTATTTGTTTCCGATACACCACTGCAGGTTCAATGAATTCCTTGGACCTTCAAATTGACGATGAAACACAGAAATCGCATCGGAATTAAATACAAAAGGCACAATGCCTCCATAAGTACCAGAATAGAGACTCTTCTTACAGTCGGTGTTTTCATCACTCCCTGTGAGACCAATATTAGTTTGCGATACACCACTGCAGGTTCAACGTATTCCTTGGACATACACATTGACGATGAAACACTGAAATTAGATCGGAATAAAAAAAAAAGGTTCAATGCCGCCTTAAGTGCAAGAAGAGTGAGACTTCTTAGAGTCTGTGCTTTGATCCTTTCCTGTGAGACCAGTATTAGTTTCCGATACACCACTGCAGGTTCAATGTATTCCTTGGACCTTCACATTGACGATGAAACACAGAAATCGCATCGGAATTAAATACAAAAGGCACAATGCCTCCATAAGTACAAGAATAGAGACTCTCCTTACAGTCGGTGTTTTGAGCACTCCCTGTGAGACCAGTATTAGTTTGCGATACACCACTGCAGGTTCAATGTATTCCTTGGACCTTCACATTGACGATGAAACACAGAAATCGCATCGGAATTAAATACAAAATGCAAAATTCCGCCTTAAGTGCAATAAGAGTGAGACTTCTTAGAGTCTGTGCATTGATCCTTTCCTGTGAGACCAGTATTAGTTTCCGATACACCACTGCAGGTTCTATGTATTCCTTGGACCTTCACATTGACGATGAAACACCGTAATAGCATCGGAATTAAATACAAAAGGCACAATCCCTCCATAAGTACAAGAATAGATACTCTTCTTACAGTCGGTGTTTTGAGCACTCCCTGTGAGACCAGTACTAGTTTGCGATACACCACTGCAGGTTCAATGTATTCCTTGGACATACACATTGACGATGAAACACTGAAATTAGATCGGAAGTAAATAAAAAAGGCTCAATGCCGCCTTAAGTGCCAGAAGAGTGAGACTTCTTAGAGTCTGTGCTTTGATCCTTTCCTGTGAGACCAGTATTAGCTTCCGATACACCACTGCAGGTTCAATGTATTCCTCGGACCTTCACATTGACGATGAAACACAGAAATCGCATCGGAATTAAATACAAAAGGCACAATGCCGCTTTAAGTGCAAGAAGAGTGATACTTCTTAGAGTGTGTGCATTGATCCTTTCCTGTGAGACCAGTATTAGTTTCCGATACACCACTGCAGGTTCTATGTATTCCTTGGATCTTCACATTGACGATGAAACACTGAAATTAGATCGGAATTAAATAAAAAAGGCTCAATGCCGCCTTAAGTGCAAGAAGAGTGAGACTTTTTGGAGTCTGTGCTTTGATCCTTTCCTGTGAGACCAGTATTAGTTTCCGATACACCACTGCAGGTTCAATGAATTCCTTGGACCTTCAAATTGACGATGAAACACAGAAATCGCATCGGAATTAAATACAAAAGGCACAATGCCTCCATAAGTACAAGAATAGAGACTCTTCTTACAGTCGGTGTTTTCATCACTCCCTGTGAGACCAATATTAGATTGCGATACACCACTACAGGTTCAACGTATTCCTTGGACATACACATTGACGATGAAACACTGAAATTAGATCGGAATAAAAAAAAAAGGCTCAATGCCGCCTTAAGTGCAAGAAGAGTGAGACTTCTTACAGTCTGTGCTTTGATCCTTTCCTGTGAGACCAGTATTAGTTTCCGATACACCACTGCAGGTTCAATGTATTCCTTGGACCTTCACATTGACGATGAAACACAGAAATCGCATCGGAATTAAATACAAAAGGCACAATGCCTCCATAAGTACAAGAATAGAGACTCTCCTTACAGTCGGTGTTTTGAGCACTCCCTGTGAGACCAGTATTAGTTTGCGATACACCACTGCAGGTTCAATGTATTCCTTGGACATACACATTGACGATGAAACATTGAAATTAGATCGGAATTAAATAAAAAATTCTCAATGCCGCCTTAAGAGCAAGAAGAGTGAGATTTCTTAGAGTCTGTGCTTGATCCTTTCCTGTGAGACCAGTATTAGTTTCCGATACACCACTGCAGGTTCAATGTATTCCTTGGACCTTCACATTGACGATGAAACACAGAAATCGCATCGGAATTAAATACAAAATGCACAATTCCGCCTTAAGTGCAATAAGAGTGAGACTTCTTAGAGTCTGTGCATTGATCCTTTCCTGTGAGACCAGTATTAGTTTCCGATACACCACTGCAGGTTCTATGTATTCCTTGGACCTTCACATTGACGATGAAACACCGTAATAGCATCGGAATTAAATACAAAAGGCACAATGCCTCCATAAGTACAAGAGTAGATACTCTTCTTACAGTCGGTGTTTTGAGCACTCCCTGTGAGACCAGTATTAGTTTGCGATACACCACTGCAGGTACAATGTATTCCTTGGAAATACACATTGACGATGAAACACTGAAATTAGATCGGAATTAAATAAAAAAGTCTCAATGCCGCCTTAAGTGCAAGAAGAGTGAGACTTCTTATAGTCTGTGCTTTGATCCTTTCCTGTGAGACCAGTATTAGTTTGCGATACACCACTGCAGGTTCAATGTATTCCTTGGACATCCACATTGACGATGAAACACCGAAATTAGATCGGAATGAAATAAAAAAGGCTCAATGCCGCCTTAAGTGCAAGAGGAGTGAGACTTCTTAGAGTCTGTGCTTTGATCCTTTCCTGTGAGACCAGTACTAGTTTCCGATACACCACTGCAGGTTCAATGTATTCCTTGGACCTTCACATTGACGATGAAACACAGAAATCGCATCGGAATTAAATACAAAAAGCACAATGCCGCCTTAAGTGCAAGAAGAGTGAGACTTCTTAGAATCTGTGCATTGATCCTTTCCTGTGAGACCAGTATTAGTTTCCGCTACACCTCTGCAGGTTCAATGTATTCCTTGGACCTTCACATTGCCGATGAAACGCTGAAATCGCATCGGAATTAAATACAAAAGGCACAATGCCGCCTTAAGTATAAGAATAGAGACTCTTCTTACAGTCGGTGCTTTGAGCATTCCCTGTGAGACCAGTATTAGTTTTCGATACACCACTGCAGGTTCTATGTATTCCTTGGACCTTCACATTGACGATGAAACACAGAAATCGCATCGGAATCAAATACAAAAGCCACAATGCCGCCTTAAGTACAAGAATAGAGACTCTTCTTACAGTCGGAGCTTTGAGCATTCCCTGTGAGACCGGTATTAGTTTCCGATACACCAGTGCAATTTCAATGTATTCCTTGGACCTTCACATTGACGATGAAACACAGAAATGGCATCGGAGTTAAATCCTAAACGCACAATGCCGCCTTAAGTACAAGTATAGAGGCTCTTCTTACAGTCGGTGCTTTGAGCATTCCCTGTGAGAACAGTATTAGTATCCGATACACCTCTGCATGTTCAGTTTATTCCTTGGACCTTCACATTGACGATGAAACACAGAAATCGCATCGGAATTAAATACAAAAGGCCCAATGAAGCCTTAAGAACAAGAATAGGGACTCTTCTTACAGTCGGTGCATTGAGCATTCCCTGTGAGACCAGTATTAGTTTCCGCTACACCTCTGCTGGTTCAGTTTATTCCTTGGACCTTCACATTGACGATGAAACACAGAAATCGCATCGGAATTAAATACAAAAGGCACAATGCCGCCTTAAGTACAAGAATAGAGACTCTTCTTACAGTCGGTGCTTTGAGCATTCCCTGTGAGACCAGTAATAGTATCCGATACACCACTGCAGGATCAATCTATTTCTTGGACATACACATTGACGATGAAACACAGAAATTACAACGGAATTAAATACAAAAGTAACAATGCCGCCTTAAGTACAAGAATAGAGACCCTTCTTACCGACGGTGCTTCGAGCATTCCCTGTGAGACCAGTATTAGTTTCCGATACACCACTGGAGGTTCAATGATTTCCTTGGACATTCACATTGACGATGAAACACTGAAATTGCATCGGAATTAAATACAAATGCACAATGCCGCCTTAAGTACAAGAATAGAGACTCTTCTTACCGTCGCTGATTTGAGCATTCCCTGTGAGAACAGTATTAGTTTCTGATACACTACTGCAGGTTCAATGTATTCCTTGGAACTTCACATTGACGATGAAACACAGAAATCGCATCATAATTAAATCAAAAACGCACAATGCGCCTTAAGTACAAGAATAGAGAACCTTCTTACAGTCGGTGCTTTGAGCATTCCCTGTGAGACCAGTATTAGTTTCCGATACACCACTGCAGGTTCTATGTATTCCTTGAACCTTCACATTGACGATGAAACACAGAAATGGCATCGGAATTAAATCCAAAACGCACAATGCCGCCTTAAGTACAAGAATAGAGACTCTTCTTACAGTCGGTGCTTTGAGCATTCCCTGTGAGACCAGTATTACTATCCGATACACCACTGCAGGTTCAATGTATTCCTTGGACCTTCACATTGACAATGAAACACAGAAATGGCATCGGAATTAAATCCAAAACGCACAATGCCGCCATAAGTACAAGAATTGAGACTCTTCTTACAGTCGGTGCTTTGAGCATTCCCTGTGAGACCAGTATTAGTTTCCGCTACACCTCTGCAGGATCAGTTTATTCCTTGGACCTTCACATTGACGATAAAACACAGAAATCGCATCGGAAATAAATACAAAAGGCACAATGCCGCCTTAAGTACAAGAATAGAGACTCTTCTTACAGTCGGTGCTTTGAGCATTCCCTGTGAGACCAGTATTAGTTTCCGATACACCACTGCAGGTTCAATGTACTCCTTGGACCCCTCACATTTACGATGAAACACAGAAATGGCATCGGAATTAAATCCAAAATGCACAATGCCGCCTTAAGTACAAGTATAGAGACTCTTCTTACAGTCGGTGCTTTGAGCATTTCCTGTGAGACCAGTATAAGTTTCGGCTACACCTCTGCAGGTTCAGTTTATTCCTTGGACCTTCACATTGACGATGAAACACAGAAATCGCATCGGAATTAAATACAAAAGGCACAATGCCACCTTAAGTACAAGAATAGAGACTCTTCTTACAGTCGGTGTTTTGAGCATACCCTGTGAGACCAGTATTAGTTTCCGCTACACCTCTGCAGGTTCGGTTTATTCCTTGGACATTCACATTGACGATGAAACACAGAAATCGCATCGGAATTAAATACAAAAGGCACAATGCCGCCTTAAGTGCAAGATTAGAGACTCTTCTTACAGTCGGTGCTTTGAGCAATCCCTGTGAGACCAGTAATAATATCCGATACACCACTGCAGGTTCAACCTATTCCTTGGACTTACACATTGACGATGAAACACAGAAATTACATCGGAATTAAATACAAAAGGAACAATGCCGCCTTAGGTACAAGAATAGAGACTCTTCTTACCGTCGTTGCTTTGAGCATTCCCTGTGAGACCAGTATTCGTTTCCGATACACCACTGGAGGTTCAATGAATTCCTTGGACAGTCACATTGACGATGAAACACTGAAATTACATCGGAATTAACTACAAAAGGCACAAATCCGCCATACGTACAAGAATTGAGACTCTTCTTACAGTCGGTGCTTTGAGCATTGAATGTTAGACCAGTAATAGTATCCGATACACCACTGCAGGTTCAATCTATTCCTTGGACGTACACATTGACGATGAAAAACAGAAATTACATCGGAATTAAATACAAAAGGCACAATGCCGCCTTAAGTACAAGAATAGAGACTCTTCTTACAGTCGGTGCTTTGAGCATTCCCTGTGAGACCTGTATTAGTTTCCGCTACACCTCTGCAGGTTCAGTTTATTCCTTGGACCTTCACATTGACGATGAAACACAGAAATCGCATCGGAATTAAATGCAAAAGGCACAATGCGGCCGTTAGTACAAGAATAGAGACTCTTCTTACAGTCGGTGCTTTGTGCATTCCCTGTGAGACCAGTATTAGTTTCCGCTACACCTCTGCAGGTTCAGTTTATTCCATGGACCTACACATTGACGATGAAACACAGAAATCGCATCGGAATTAAATATTAAAGGCACAATGCCGCCTTAAGTACAAGAATAGAGACTCTTCTTACTGTCGGTGCTTTGAGCATTCCCTGTGAGACCAGTATTAGTCTCCGCTACACCTCTGCAGGTTCCGTTTATTCCTTGGACCTTCACATTGACGATGAAACACAGAAATCGCATCGGAATTAAATCCAAAACGCACAATGCCACCTTAAGTACAAGAATAGAGACTCTTCTTGCAGTCGGTGCTCTGAGCATTCCCTGTGAGACAAGTAATAGTATCCGATACACCACTGCAGGTTCAATCTATTCCTTGGACATACACATTGACGATGAAACACAGAAATTACATCGGAATTAAATACAAAAGGAACAATGCCGCCTTAGGTACAAGAATAGAGACTCTTCTTACCGTCGTTGCTTTGAGCATTCCCTGTGAGACCAGTATTCGTTTCCGATACACCACTGGAGGTTCAATGAATTCCTTGGACAGTCACATTGACGATGAAACACTGAAATTACATCTAAATTAAATACAAAAGGCACAATGCCGCCTTAAGTACAAGAATAGAGACTCTTCTTACAGTCGGTGCTTTGAGCATTCCCTGTGAGACCAGTATTAGTTTCAGCTACACCTCTGCAGGTTCAACTTATTCCTTGGGCCTTCACATTGACAATGAAACACAGAAATCGCATCGGAATTAAAGCCAAAACGCACAATGCCACCTTAAGTACAAGAATAGAGACTCTTCTTACAGTCGGTGTTTTGAGCATTCCCTGTGAGACCAGTATTAGTTTCCGCTACATCTCTGCAGGTTCAGTTTATTCCTTGGACCTTCACATTGACGATGAAACACAGAAATCGCATCGGCATTAAATACAAAAGGCACAATGCCGCCTTAAGTACAAGAATAGAGACTCTTCATACAGTCGGTGCTTTGAGCATTCCCTGTAAGACCAGTATTAGTTTCCGATACACCACTGCCGGTTCAATGTGTTCCTTGGACCTTCACATTGACGATGAAACACTAAAATTACATCGGAATTAAATACAAAAGGCACAATGCCGCCTTAAGTACAAGAATGGAGACTCTTCTTACAGTCGGTGCTTTGAGCATTCCCTGTGAGACCAGTATTAGTTTCCGCTACACCTCTGCAGGTTCAGTTTATTCCTTGGACCTTCACATTGACGATGAAACACAGAAATCGCATCGGAATTAAATACAAAAGCACAATGCCGCCTTAAGTACAAGAATAGAGACTCTTCTTACAGTCGGTGCTTCGAGCATTCCCTGTGAGATCAGTATTAGTTTCCGCTACACCTCTGCAGGTTCAGTTAATTCCTTGGACCTTCACATTGACGATGAAACACAGAAATCGCATCGGAATTAAATACAAAAGGCACAATGCCGCCTTAAGCACAAGATTAGAGACTCTTCTTACAGGCGGTGCTTTGAACATTCCCTGTGAGACCAGAAGTAATACCCGATACACCACTGCAGGTTCAACCTATTCCTTGGACATACACATTGACGATGAAACACAGATATTACATGGGAATTAAATACAAAAGGAACAATGCCGCCTTAAGTACAAGAATAGAGACTCTTCTTACCGTCGGTGCTTTGAGCATTCCCTGTGAGACCAGTATTAGTTTCCGATACACCACTGGAGGTTCAATGAATTCCTTGGACATTCACATTGACGATGAAACACTGAAATTACATCGGAATTAAATACAAAAGGCACAAATCCGCCTTAAGTACAAGAATAGAGACTCTTCTTACAGTCGGTACTTTGAGCATTCCATGTGAGCCCAGTAATAGTATCCGATACACCATTGCAGGTTCAATCTATTCCTTGGACGTACACATTGACGATGAAAAACAGAAATTACAACGGAATTAAATACAAAAATCACAATGCCGCCTTAAGTACAAGAATAGAGACTCTTCTTACAGTCGGTGCTTTGAGCATTCCCTGTGAGACCAGTATTACTTTCCGCTACACTTCTGCAGGTTCAGTTTATTCCTTGGACCTTCACATTGACGATGAAACACAGAAATCGCATCGGAATTAAATATTAAATGCACAATGCCGCCTTAAGTACAAGAATAGAGACTCTTCTTACAGTCGGTGCTTTGAGCATCTCCTGTGAGACCAGTATTAGTCTCCGCTACACCTCTGGACGTTCAGTTTATTCCTTGGACCTTCACATTGACGATGAAACACAGAAATCGCATCGGAATGAAATCCAAAACGCACTATGCTGCCTTAAGTACAAGAATAGAGACTCCTCTTGCAGTCGGTGCTTTGAGCATTCCCTGTGAGACCAGTATAAGTTTCCGCTACACGTCTGCAGGTTCAATGTATTACTTGGACCTTCACATTGACGATGCAACACCGAAATTACATTGGAATTAAATACGAAAGGCACAATGCCGCCTTAAGTACAAGAATAGAGACTCTTCTTACAGTCGGTACTTTGAGCATCCCTGTGAGATCAGTATTTGTTTCCGATACCCCACTGCAGGTTCAATGTATTACTTGGACCTTCACATTGACGATGCAACACCGAAATTACATTGGAATTAAATACAAAAGGCACAATGACGCCTTAAGTACAAGAATACAGACTCTTCTTACAGTCGTTGCTTTGAGCATTCCCTGTGAGACCAGTATTAGTTTCCGCTACACCTCTGCAGGTTCAGTTTATTCCTTGGACCTTCACATTGACGATGAAACACGGAAATCGCATCGGAATTAAATACAAAAGGCACAATGCCGCCTTAAGTACAAGAATAGAGATTCTTCTTACAGTCGGTGCTTTGAGCATTCCCTGTGAGACCAGTATTAGTTTCCGCTACACCTCTGCAGGTTCAGTTTATTCCTTGGACCTTCGCATTGACGATGAAACACAGAAATCGCTTCGGAATTAAATACAAAAGGCACAATGCCTCCTGAAGTACAAGAATCGAGACTCTTCTTACCGTCGGTGCTTTGAGCATTCCCTGTGAGACCAGTATTAGTTTCCGATTCACCACTGCAGGTTCAATGTATTCCTTGGACCTTCCCATTGACGATGAAACACTTAAATTACATCGGAATTAAATACAAAAGGCACAATGCCGCCTTAAGTACAAGAATAGAGACTCTTCTTACAGTCGGTGCTTTGAGCATTCCCTGTGAGACCAGTATTAGTTTCCGCTACACCTCTGCAGGTTCAGTTTATTCCTTGGACCTTCACATTGACGATGAAACACAGAAATCGCATCGGAATTAAATACAAAAGGCACAATGCCGCCTTAAGTACAAGAATGGAGACTCTTCTTACAGTCGGTGCTTTGAGCATTCCCTGTGAGACCAGTATTAGTTTCCGCTACACCTCTGCAGGTTCAGTTTATTCCATGGACCTTCACATTGACGATGAAACACAGAAATCGCATCGGCATTAAATACAAAAGCACAATGCCGCCTTAAGTACAAGAATAGAGACTCTTCTTACAGTCGGTGCTTCGAGCATTCCCTGTGAGTCCAGTATTAGTTTCCGCTACACCTCTGCAGGTTCAGTTAATTCCTTGGACCTTCACATTGACGATGAAACACAGAAATCGCATCGGAATTAAATACAAAAGGCACAATGCCGCCTTAAGCACAAGATTAGAGACTCTTCTTACAGGCGGTGCTTTGAACATTCCCTGTGAGACCAGAAGTAATACCCGATACACCACTGCAGGTTCAACCTATTCCTTGGACATACACATTGACGATGAAACACAGATATTACATGGGAATTAAATACAAAAGGAACAATGCCGCCTTAAGTACAAGAATAGAGACTCTTCTTACCGTCGGTGCTTTGAGCATTCCCTGTGAGACCAGTAATAGTTTCCGATACACCACTGGAGGTTCAATGAATTCCTTGGACATTCACATTGACGATGAAACACTGAAATTACATCGGAATTAAATACAAAAGGCACAAATCCGCCTTAAGTACAAGAATAGAGACTCTTCTTACAGTCGGTACTTTGAGCATTCCATGTGAGCCCAGTAATAGTATCCGATACACCACTGCAGGTTCAATCTATTCCTTGGACGTACACATTGACGATGAAAAACAGAAATTACAACGGAATTAAATACAAAAATCACAATGCCGCCTTAAGTACAAGAATAGAGACTCTTCTTACAGTCGGTGTTTTGAGCATTCCCTCTGAGACCAGTATTACTTTCCGCTACACTTCTGCAGGTCCAGTTTATTCCTTGGACCTTCACATTGACGATGAAACACAGAAATCGCATCGGAATTAAATATTAAATGCACAATGCCGTCTTAAGTACAAGAATAGAGACTCTTCTTACAGTCGGTGCTTTGAGCATTTCCTGTGAGACCAGTATTAGTCTCCGCTACACTTCTGGACGTTCAGTTTATTCCTTGGACCTTCACATTGACGATGAAACACAGAAATCGCATCGGAATGAAATCCAAAACGCACTATGCTGCCTTAAGTACAAGAATAGAGACTCCTCTTGCAGTCGGTGCTTTGAGCATTCCCTGTGAGACCAGTATTAGTTTCCGCTACACGTCTGCAGGTTCAGTTTATTCCTTGGACCTTCACATTGACGATGAAACACAGAAATCGCATCGGAATTAAATACGAAAGGCACAATGCCGCCTTAAGTACAAGAATAGAGACTCTTCTTACAGTCGGTGCTTTGAGCATCCCTGTGAAACCAGTATTTGTTTCCGATACCCCACTGCAGGTTCAATGTATTACTTGGACCTTCACATTGACGATGCAACACCGAAATTACATTGGAATTAAATACAAAAGGCACAATGCCGCCTTAAGTACAAGATTACAGACTCTTCTTACAGTCGTTGCTTTGAGCATACCCTGTGAGACCAGTATTAGTTTCCGCTACACCTCTGCAGGTTCAGTTTATTCCTTGGACCTTCACATTGACGATGAGACACGGAAATCGCATCGGAATTAAATACAAAAGGCACAATGCCGCCTTAAGTACAAGAATAGAGATTCTTCTTACAGTCGGTGCTTTGAGCATTCCCTGTGAGACCAGTATTAGTTTCCGCTACACCTCTGCAGGTTCAGTTTATTCCTTGGACCTTCACATTGACGATGAAACACAGAAATCGCTTCGGAATTAAATACAAAAGGCACAATGCCTCCTGAAGTACAAGAATCGAGACTCTTCTTACCGTCGGTGCTTTGAGCATTCCCTGTGAGACCAGTATTAGTTTCCGATTCACCACTGCAGGTTCAATGTATTCCTTGGACCTTCCCATTGACGATGAAACACTGAAATTACATCGGAATTAAATACAAAAGGCACAATGCCGCCTTAAGTACAAGAATAGAGACTCTTCTTACAGTCGGTGCTTTGAGCATTCCCTGTGAGACCAGTATTAGGTTCCGCTACACCTCTGCAGGTTCAGTTTATTCCTTGGACCTTCACATTGATGCTGAAACACAGAAATCGCATCGGAATTAAATACAAAAGGCACAATGCCGCCTTAAGTACAAGAATAGAGACTCTTCTTACAGTCGGTGATTTGAGCATTCCCTGTGAGACCAGTATTAGTTTCCGCTACACCTCTGCAAGTTCAATTTACTCCTTGGACCTTCACATTGACGATGAAACACAGAAATCGCATCGGAATTAAATACAAAAGGCACAATGCCGCCTTAAGTACAATAATAGAGACTCTTTTTACAGTCGGTGTTTGATCATTCCCTGTGAGACCAGTATTAGTTACCGCTACACCTTTGCAGGTTCAGTTTATTCCATGGACCTTCACATTGGCGATGAAACACAGAAATCGCATCGGAATTAAATACAAAAGACACAATTCCGCCTTAAGTACAAGAATTGAGACTCTTCTTACAGTCGGTGCTTTGAGCATTCCCTGTGAGACCAGTAGTAGTTTCCGCTACACCTCTGCAGGTTCAGTTTATTCCTTGGACCTTCACATTGACGATGAAACACAGAAAACGCATCGGAATTAAATACAAAAGACACAATGCCGCCTTATGTACAAGAATAGAGACTCTTCTTACTGTCGGTAGTTTGAGCATTCCCTGTAAGACGAGTATTAGTTTCCGCTACACCTCTGCAGGTTCAGTTTATTCCTTGGACCTTCACATTGACGATGAAACACAGAAATCTCATCGGAATTAAATACAAAAGGTAAAATGCCGCCTTAAGTACAAGAATAAAGACTCTTCTTACAGTCGGTGCTTTGAGCATTCCCTGTGAGATCAGTATTAGTTTCCGCTACACCTCTGCAGGTTCAGTTTATTCCCTGGACCTTCACATTGACAATGAAACACAGAAATCGCATCGGAATTAAATACAAAATGCACAATGCCGCCTTAAGTACAAGAATAGAGACTCTTCTTACAATCGGTGCTTTGAGCATTCCCTGTGAGACCAGTATTAGTTTCCGCTACACTTCTGCAGGTTCAGTTTATTCCTTGGACCTTCACATTGACGATGAAACACAGAAATCGCATCGGAATTAAATACAAAAGGCACAATGCCGCCTTAAGTACAAGAATAGAGACTCTTCTTACAGTCGGTGCTTTGAGCATTCCCTATGAGACCAGTATTAGTTTCCGCTACACCTCTGCAGGTTCAGTTTATTCCTTGGCCCTTCACATTGACGATGAAACACAGAAATCGCATCGGAATTAAATACAAAAGGCACAATGCCGCCTTAAGTACAAGAATAGAGACTCTTCTTACAGTCGGTGCTTTGAGCATTCCCTGTGAGATCTGTATTAGTTTCCGCTATACCTCTGCAGGTTCAGTTTATTCCTTGGACCTTCACATTGACGATGAAACACAGAAATCGCATTGGAATTAAATACAAAAGGCACAATGCCGCCTTAAGTACAAGAATAGAGACTCTACTTACCGTCGGTGCTTTGAGCATTCCCTGTGAGACCAGTATTAGTTTCCGATACACCACTGCAGGTTCAATGTATTCCTTGGACCTTCACATTGACGATGAAACACAGAAATGGCATCGGAATTAAATCCAAAACGCACAATGCCGCCGTAAGTACAAGATTAGAGACTCTTCTTACTGTCGGTGCTTTGAGCATTCCCTGTGAGACCAGTATTAGTTTCCGCTACACCTCTGCAGGTTCAGTTTATTCCTTGGACCTTCACATTAACGATGAAACACAGAAATGGCATCGGAATTAAATACAAAAGGCACAATGCCGCCTTAAGTACAAGAATGTAGACTCTTCTTACAGTAGGTTCTTTGAGCATTCCCTGTCACACCAGTATTAGTTTTCGATTCACCTCAGCAGGTTCAATGTATTCCTTGGACCTTCGCATTGACGAAGAAACACAGAAATCGCATCGGAATCAAATACAAAAGGCACAATGCCGCCTTAAGTACAAGAATAGAGACTCTTCTTACAGTCGGTGCTTTGAGCATTCCCTGTGAGACCAGTAAAAGTATCCGATTCACCACTGCAGGTTCAATCTACTCCTTGGACATACACATTGACGATGAAACACAGAAATCGCATCCGAATTAAATACTAAAGGCACAATGCCGCCTTAAGTACAAGAATAGAGACTCTTCTTACCGTCGGTGCTTTGAGCATTCCCTGTGAGACCTGTATTAGATTCGGATACCCCACTGGAGGTTCAATGAATTCCTTAAACTTTCACATTGACGATGAAACACAGAAATCGCATCGGAATTAAATATAAATGGCACAATGCCGCCTTAAGTACAAGAATAGAGACTTTTCTTACAGTTGGTGCTATGAGCTTTCCTTGTGAGACCAGTATTAGTTTCCGATACACCACTGCAGGTTCAATGTATTCCTTGGACCTTCAGATTGACGATTAAACACTGAAATCGCATCGGAAATAAAAACAAAAGGGACAATGCCGCCTTAAGGGCAAGAAGAGTGAGACTTCTTAGAGTCTGTGCTTCGATCCTTTCCTGTGAGACCAGTATTAGTTTCTGATACACCACTGCAGGTTCAATGTATTCCTTGGACCCTCGCATTGACGATAAAAAACAGAAATTGCATCGGAATTAAATACAAAAGGCACAATGGAGCCTTAAGTACAAGAATAGAGACTCTTCTAACAGTCGGTGCTTGGAGCATTCCCTGTGAGACCAGTATTAGATTCCGAAACACCACTGCAGATTCAATGTATTTCTTGGAGCTTCACATTGACGATGAAACACTGAAATCGCATCGGAATTAAATACAAAAGGCACAAAACCGCCTTAAGTGAGGGAGTAGAGACTCTTCTTACAGTCGTTGCTTTGGGCATTCCCTGTGAGACCAGTATTAGTTTCCGATACACAGCAGCAGGTTCAATGTATTCCTTGGACATTCACATTGACGATCAAACACTGAAATTACATTGGAATTAAATACAAAAGGCACAATGCCGCTTTATTGCAAGAAGAGTTAGACTTCTTAGAGTCATTGCTTTGATCCATTCCTGTGAGAACAGTATTAGTTTCCGATACACCACTGCAGGTTCAATGTATGCCTTGGACCTTTACATGGACGATGAAACACAGAAATCGCATCGGAATTAAATAGAAAAGGCACAATGCCGCCTTAAGTACAAGAACACAGACTCTTCTTACAGTCTGTGCTTTGAGCATACCCTGTGAGACCAGTATTAGTTTCCGATACACCACTGCAGGTTTAATGTATTCCTTGGACCTTCACATTTGCGAAGAAACACAGAAATCGCATCGGAATTAAATACAAAAGGCACAATGCCGCCTTAAGTACAAGAATAGAGACTCTTCTTACAGTTGGTGCTTTGAGCATTCCCTGTGAAACCAGTATTAGTTTCCGATACACCACTGCAGGTTCAATGTATTCCTTGGACCTTCACATTGACGATGAAACACAGAAATCGCATCGGATTTAAATACAACAGGCACAATGCCGCCTAAAGTACAAGAATGGAGGCTCTTCTTACAGTCGGTGCTTCGAGCATTCCCTGTGAGACCAGTATTAGTTTCCGATACAACGCTGCAGGTTCAATGTATTTCTTGGACGTACACATTGACGATGAATACTGAAATTACATCGGAATTAAATACAAAAGTCACAATGCCGCCTTAAGTGCTAGAAGAGTGAGACTTCTTAGAGTCTGTGCCTTGATCCTTTCCTGTGAGACCAGAATTAGTTTCCGATACACCACTGCCGGTTCAATGTATTCCTTGGACCTTCACATTGACTATGAAACACAGAAGTCGCATCGGAATTAAATAAAAAAGGCACAAGGAAGCCTTAAGTAAAAGATTAGAGACTCTTCTTACAGTAGGTGTTTTGAGCATTCCCTGTTAGACCAGTATTAGTTTCCGATACACCACTGCAGGTTCAAAGTATTCCTTGGACCTTCACATTGACTATGAAACACAGAAATCGCATTGGGATTAAATACAAAAGCCACAATGCCGCCTTAAGTACAAGAATAGAGACACTTCTCTCAGTCGGTACTTTGAGCATTGCCTCTGAGAGCAGTATTAGTTTCCGATACACCACTGCAGGTTCAAGGTATGCCTTGGACCTTCACATTGACTATGAAACACAGAAATCGCATCGGAATTAAATACAAAGGCACAAGGCCGCCTTAAGTACAAGAATACAGACTCTTCTTACAGTCGGTGCTTTGAGCAATCCCTGTGAGACCAGTATTAGTTTCCCATACACCACAGCAGGTTCAAAGTATTCCTTGGACCTTCACATTGACTATGAAACAAAGAAATCGCAACGGAATTAAATACAAAAGGCACAATGCCCCCTTAAGACGAGAATAGAGACTCTTCTTACAGTCGGTGCTTTGAGCATTCCCTGTGAGACCAGTATTAGTTTCCGATACACCACTGCCGGTTCAATGTATTCCTTGGACATTCACATTGACGATCAAACACTGAAATTACATTGGAATTAAATACAAAAGGCACACAGCCGCCTTAATTGCAAGAAGAGTGAGACTTCTTAGAATCTGTGCTTCGATTCTTTCCTGTGAGACCAGTATTAGTTTCCGATACACCACTGCACGTTCAATGTACTCCTTGGACGGTCAAATTGAATATGAAAGACAGAAATCGTATCGGAATTAAACTCAAGAAGCACTAAGCCACCTTAAGTACAAGAATACAGACCCTTCTTACAGTCGATGCTCTGAGCATTCCCTGTGAGACCTGTATTAGTTTCCGATACAACACTGCAGGTTCAATGTATTCCTTGGACCTTCACATTGACGATGAAAAACAGAAATCGCTTCGGATTTAAATACAACAGGCACAATGCCGCCTTAAGTACAAGAATAGAGGCTCTTCTTACAGTCGGTGCTTTGAGCATTCCCTGTGAGACCAGTATTAGTTTCCCATACACCACTGCAGGTTCAATGTATTTCTTGGACATACACATTGACGATGAAATACTGAAATTACATCGGAATTAAATGCAAAAGTCACAATGCCGCCTTAAGTGCTAGAAGAGTGAGACTTCTTAGAGTCTGTGCCTTGATCTTTTCCTTTGAGACCAGTATTAGTTTCCGATACACCACTGCAGGTTCAATGTATTGCTTGGACCTTCACATTGACGATGAAACACAGAAATCACATCGGAATTAAATACAAAAGGCACAATGCCGCCTTAATTACAAGAATAGAGACTCTTCTTACAGTCGGTGCTTTGAGCATTCCCTGTGAGACCAGTAATAATTTCCGATACACCACTGCATGTTAAATGTATTCCTTGGACGTTCATATTCTCGATGAAACACAGAAATCGCATCGGAATTAAATACTAAAGGCACAATGCCGCCATAAGTACAAGAATAGAGACACTTCTTACAGTCGGTGCTTTGAGAATTGCCTCTTATTTCAGTATTAGTTTCCGATACACCACTGCAGGTTCAAGGTATTCCTTGGACCTTCACATTGACTATGAAACACAGAAGTCGCATCGGAATTAAATACAAAAGGCACAAGGAAGCCTTAAGTAAGAGATTAGAGACTCTTCTCACAGTCGGTGCTTTGAGCATTCCCTGTGAGACCAGTATTAGTTTCCGATACACCACTGCAGGTTCAATGTATTCCTCGGACCCTCGCATTGACGATAAAAAACAGAAATTGCATCGGAATTAAATACAAAAGGCACAATGCCGCCTTAAGTACAAGAATAGAGACTCTTCTAACAGTCGGTGTTTTAAGCATTCCCTGTGAGACCAGTATTAGTTTCCGATACACCACTGCAGGTTCAATGTATTCCTTGGACCTTCACATTGACGATGAAACACAGAAATCGCATCGGATTTAAATACAACAGGCACAATGCCGCCTTAAGTACAAGAATGGAGGCTCTTCTTACAGTCGGTGCTTCGAGCATTCCCTGTGAGACTAGTATTAGTTTCCGATACAACACTGCAGGTTCAATGTATTTCTTGGACATACACATTGACGATGAATACTGAAATTACATCGGAATTAAATACAAAAGTCACAATGCCGCCTTAAGTGCTAGAAGAGTGAGACTTCTTAGAGTCTGTGCCTTGATCCTTTCCTGTGAGACCAGAATTAGTTTCCGATACACCACTGCAGGTTCAATGTATTCCTTGGACCTTCACATTGACGATGAAACACAGAAATCACATCGGAATTAAATACAAAAGGCATAATGCCGCCTTAATTACAAGAATAGAGACTCTTCTTACAGTCGGTGCTTTGAGCATTCCCTGTGAGACCAGTAATAATTTCCGATACACCACTGCAGGTTCAATGTATTCCTTGGACGTTCATATTCACGATGAAACACAGAAATCGCATCGGAATTAAATACAAAAGGCACAATGCCGCCTTAAGTAGAAGAATAGAGACACTTCTTACAGTCGGTGATTTGAGAATTGCCTCTTAGGGCAGTATTAGTTTCCGATACAGCACTGCAGGTTCAAGGTATTCCTTGGACCTTCACATTGACTATGAAACACAGAAGTCGCATCGGAATTAAATACAAAAGGCACAAGGAAGCGTTAAGTAAAAGATTAGAGACTCTTCTTACAGTAGGTGTTTTGAGCATTCCCTGTTAGACCAGTATTAGTTTCCGATACACCACTGCAGGTTCAAAGTATTCCTTGGACCTTCACATTGACTATGAAACACAGAAATCGCATCGGGATTAAATACAAAAGGCACAATGCCGCCTTAAGTACAAGAATAGAGACACTTCTCTCAGCCGGTACTTTGAGCATTGCCTCTGAGAGCAGTATTAGTTTCCGATACACCACTGCAGGTTCAAGGTATACCTTGGACCTTCACATTGACTATGAAACACAGAAATCGCATCGGAATTAAATACAAAGGCACAACGCCGCCTTAAGTACAAGAATACAGACTCTTCTTACAGTCGGTGCTTTGAGCATTTCCTGTGAGACCAGTATTAGTTTCCCATACACCACAGCAGGTTCAAAATATTCCTTGGACCTTCACATTGACTATAAAACACAGAAATCGCATCGGAATTAAATACAAAAGGCACAATGCCGCCTTAAGAACAAGTATAGAGACACTTCTTACATTCGGAGTTTTGAGCATATCCTCTGAGAGCAGTATTAGTTTCCGATACACCACAGCAGGTTCAAAGTATTCCTTGGACCTTCACATTGACTATGAAACAAAGTAATCGCATCGGAATTAAATACAAAAGGCACAATGCCCCCTTAAGACGAGAATAGAGACTCTTCTTACAGTCGGTGCTTTGAGCATTCCCTGTGAGACCAGTATTAGTTTCCGATACACCACTGCCGGTTCAATGTATTCCTTGGACATTCACATTGACGATCAAACACTGAAATTACATTGGAATTAAATCCAAAAGGCACACAGCTGCCTTAATTGCAAGAAGAGACTTCTTAGAATCTGTGCTTTGATCCTTTCCTGTGAGACCAGTATTAGTTTCCGATACACCACTGCACGTTCAATGTACTCCTTGGACGGTCAAATTGAATATGAAAGAAAGAAATCGTATCGGAATTAAACTCAAGAAGCACTAAGCCACCTTAAAAACAAGAATACAGACTCTTCTTACAGTCGATGCTCTGAGCATTCCGTGTGAGACCTGTATTAGTTTCCGATACAACACTGCAGGTTCAATGTATTCCTTGGACCTTCACATTGACGATGAAAAACAGAAATCGCTTCGGATTTAAATACAACAGGCACAATGCCGCCTTAAGTACAAGAATAGAGGCTCTTCTAACAGTCGGTGCTTTGAGCATTCCCTGTGAGACCAGTATTAGTTTCCCATACACCTTCACATTGACTATGAAATTCAGAAGTCACATCGGAATTGAATACAAAAGGCACAAGGAAGCCTTAAGTAAAAGATTAGAGACTCTTCTTACAGTCGGTGCTTTGAGCATTCCCTGTGAGACTAGTATTAGTTTCCGATACACCACTTCAGGTTCAAAGTAATCCTTGGACCTTCACATTGACGATGAAACACAGAAATCGCATCGGAATTAAATATAAAAGGCACAATGTCGCCTTAAGTACAAGAATAGAGACTTTTCTTACAGTCGGTGCTATAAGCTTTCTATGTGAGACCAGTATTAGTTTCCGATACACCACTGCAGGTTCAATGTATTCCTTGGACCTTCAGATTGACGATGAAACACTGAAATCGCATCGGAAATTAATACAAAAGGGACAATGCCACCTTAAGTGCAAGAGGAGTGAGACTTCATAGAGTCTGTGCTTTGATCCTTTCCTGTGAGACCAGTATTAGTTTCTGATACACCACTGCAGGTTCAATGTATTCCTTGGACCCTCGCATTGACGATAAAAAACAGAAATTGCATCGGAATTAAATACAAAAGGCACAATGGAGCCTTAAGTACAAGAATAGAGACTCTTCTAACAGTCGGTGCTTGGAGCATTCCCTGTGAGACCAGTATTAGTTTTTGAAACACCACTGCAGATTCAATGTATTTCTTGGAGCTTCACATTGACGATGAAACACAGAAATCGCATCGGAATTAAATACAAAAGGCACAAAACCGCCTTAAGTGAGGGAGTAGAGACTCTTCTTACAGTCGTTGCTTTGAGCATTCCCTGTGTGACCAGTATTAGTTTCCGATACACAGCAGCAGGTTCAATGTATTCCGTGGACATTCACATTGACGATCAAACACTGAAATTACATTGGAATTAAATACAAAAGGCACAATGCCGCTTTGTTGCAAGAAGAGTTAGACTTCTTAGAGTCATTGCTTTGATCCTTTCCTGTGAGACCAGTATTAGTTTCCGATACACCACTGCAGGTTCAATGTATTCCTTGGACATACACATTGACGATGAAACCCAGAAATGGCATCGGAATTAAATACGAAAGGCACAATGCCGCCTTAAGTACAAGATTAGAGACTCTTCTTACAGTCGGTGCTTAGAGCATCCCCTGTGAGACCAGTATTAGTTTCCGATTCACCACTGCAGTTTCAATGTATTCCTTGGACATTCGCATTGACGATGAACTTAGAAATCGTATCGGAATCAAATACAAAAGGCACAATGCCGCCTTAAGTACAAGAATACAGACTCTTCTTACAGTCGGTGCATTGAGCATTCCCTGTGGGACCAGTAATAGTATCCGATACACCACTGCAGGTTCAATCTATTCCTTGGACATACACATTGATGATGAAACACAGAAATTACATCGGAATTAAATACAAAGGGCACAATGCCGCCTTAAGTACAAGAATAGAGACTCTTCATACCGTCGGTGCTTTGAGCATTCCCTGTGAGACCAGTATTAGTTTCCGATACACCACTGCAGGTTCAATGTATTCCTTGGACCTTCACATTGACGATGAAACACAGAAATGGCATCGGAATTAAATCCAAAACGCACAATGCCGCCGTAAGTACAAGATTAGAGACTCTTCTTACTGTCTGTGTGTTGAGCATTCCCTGTGAGACCAGTATTAGTTTCCGCTACACCTCTGCAGGTTCAGTTTATTCCTTGGACCTTCACATTAACGATGAAACACAGAAATGGCATCGGAATTAAATACAAAAGGCACAATGCCGCCTTAAGTACAAGAATGTAGACTCCTCTTACAGTAGGTTCTTTGAGCATTCCCTGTCACACCAGTATTAGTTTTTGATACACCTCTGCAGGTTCAATGTATTCCTTGGACCTTCGCATTGACGAAGAAACACAGAAATCGCATCAGAATCAAATACAAAAGGCACAATGCCGCCTTAAGTACAAGAATAGAGACACTTCTTACAGTCGGTGCTTTGAGCATTCCCTGTGAGACCAGTAAAAGTATCCGATTCACCACTGCAGGTTCAATCTACTCCTTGGACATACACATTGACGATGAAACACAGAAATCGCATCCGAATTAAATACTAAAGGCACAATGCCGCCTTAAGTACAAGAATAGAGACTCTTCTTACCGTCGGTGCTTTGAGCATTCCCTGTGAGACCTGTATTAGATTCGGATACACCACTGGAGGTTCAATGAATTCCTTGGACATTCACATTGACGATGAAACACAGAAATCGCATCGGAATTAAATATAAAAGGCACAATTCCGCCTTAAGTACAAGAATAGAGACTTTTCTTACAGTTGGTGCTATGAGCTTTCCTTGTGAGACCAGTATTAGTTTCCGATACACCACTGAAGGTTCAATGTATTCCTTGGACCTTCAGATTGACGATGAAACACTGAAATCGCATCGGAAATAAATACAAAAGGGACAATGCCGTCTTAAGGGCAAGAAGAGTGAGACTTCATAGAGTCTGTGCTTTGATCCTTTCCTGTTAGACCAGTATTTGTTTCTGATACACCACTGCAGGTTCAATGTATTCCTTGGACCCTCGCATTGACGATAAAAAACAGAAATTGCATCGGAATTAAATACAAAAGGCACAATGGAGCCTTAAGTACAAGAATAGAGACTCTTCTAACAGTCGGTGCTTGGAGCATTCCCTGTGAGACCAGTATTAGTTTCCGAAACACCACTGCAGATTCAATGTATTTCTTGGAGCTTCACATTGACGATGAAACACTGAAATCGCATCGGAATTAAATACAAAAGGCACAAAACAGCCTTAAGTGAGGGAGTAGAGACTCTTCTTACAGTCGTTGCTTTGAGCATTCCCTGTGAGACCAGTATTAGTTTCCGATACACAGCAGAAGGTTCAATGTATTCCTTGGACATTCACATTGACGATCAACAATGAAATTACATTGGAATTAAATACAAAAGGCACAATGCCGCTTTATTGCAAGAAGAGTTAGACTTCTTAGAGTCATTGCTTTGATCCTTTCCTGTGAGACCAGTATTAGTTTCCGATACACCACTGCAGGTTCAATGTATGCCTTGGACCTTTACATGGACGATGAAACACAGAAATCGCATCGGAATTAAATACAATAGGCACAATGCCGCCTTAAGTACAAGAACACAGACTCTTCTTACAGTCTGTGCTTTGAGCATACCCTGTGAGACCAGTATTAGTTTCCGATTCACCACTGCAGGTTTAATGTATTCCTTGGACCTTCACATTTGCGAGGAAACACAGAAATCGCATCGGAATTAAATACAAAAGGCACAATGCCGCCTTAAGTACAAGAATAGAGACTCTTCTTACAGTTGGTGCTCTGAGCATTCCCTGTGAAACCAGTATTAGTTTCCGATACACCACTGCAGGTTCAATGTATTCCTTGGACCTTCACATTGACGATGAAACACATAAATCGCATCGGAATTAAACACAAAAGGCACAATGCCGCCTTAATGCAAGACGGGTGAGATTTTATACAGTCCATTCTTTGATCCTTTCCTGTGAGTCCAGTATTAGTTTCCGATACACCACTGCAGGTTCTAGGTATTCCTCGGACCCTCGCATTGACGATAAAAAACAGAAATTGCATCGCAATTAAATACAAAAGGCACAATGCCGCCTTAAGTACAAGAATAGAGACTCTTCTTACAGTCGGTGTTTTAAGCATTCCCTGTGAGACCAGTATTAGTTTCCGATACACCACTGCAGGTTCAATGTATTCCTTGGACCTTCACATTGACGATGAAACACAGAAATCGCATCGGATTTAAATACAACAGGCACAATGCCGCCTTAAGTACAAGAATGGAGGCTCTTCTTACAGTCGGTGCTTCGAGCATTCCCTGTGAGACCAGTATTAGTTTCCGAAACAACACTGCAGGTTCAATGTATTTCCTGGACGTACACATTGACGATGAATACTGAAATTACATCGGAATTAAATACAAAAGTCACAATGCCACCTTAAGTGCTAGAAGAGTGAGACTTCTTAGAGTCTGTGCCTTGATCCTTTCCTGTGAGACCAGAATTAGTTTCCGATACACCACTGCAGGTTCAATGTATTCCTTGGACCTTCACATTGACGGTGAAACACAGAAATCACATCGGAATTAAATACAAAAGGCACAATGCCGCCTTAATTACAAGAATAGAGACTCTTCTTACAGTCGGTGCTTTGAGCATTTCCTGTGAGACCAGTAATAATTTCCGATACATCACTGCAGGTTCAATGTATTTCTTGGACGTTCATATTCACGATGAAACACAGAAATCGCATCGGAATTAAATACAAAAGGCACAATGCCGGCTTAAGTAGAAGAATAGAGACACTTCTCTCAGTCGGTATTTTGAGCATTGCCTCTGAGAGCAGTATTAGTTTCCGATTCACCACTGCAGGTTCAAGGTATACCTTGGACCTTCACATTGACTATGAAACACAGATATCGCATCGGAATTATATACAAAGGCACAAGGCCGCCTTAAGTACAAGAATACAGACTCTTCTTACAGTCGGTGCTTTGAGCATTTCCTGTGAGACCAGTATTAGTTTCCCATACACCACAGCAGGTTCAAAGTATTCCTTGGACCTTCACATTGACTATAAAACACAGAAATCGCATCGGAATTAAATACAAAAGGCACAATGCCGCCTTAAGAACAAGTATAGAGACACTTCTTACAGTCGGAGTTTTGAGCATATCCTCTGAGAGCAATATTAGTTTCCGATACACCACAGCAGGTTCAAGGTATTCCTTGGACCTTCACATTGACTATGAAACAAAGAAATCGCATCGGAATTAAATACAAAAGGCACAATGCCCCCTTAAGACAAGAATAGAGACTCTTCTTACAGTCGGTGCTTTGAGCATTCCCTGTGAGACCAGTATTAGTTTCCGATACACCACTGCCGGTTCAATGTATTCCTTGGACATTCACATTGACGATCAAACACTGAAATTACATTGGAATTAAATACAAAAGGCACACAGCCGCCTTAATTGCAAGAAGAGTGAGACTTCTTAGAATCTGTGCTTTGATCCTTTCCTGTGAGACCAGTATTAGTTTGCGATACACCATTGCACGTTCAATGTACTCCTTGGACGGTCAAATTGAATATGAAAGACAGAAATCGTATCGGAATTAAACTCAAGAAGCACTAAGCCACCTTAAGTACAAGAATACAGACCCTTCTTACAGTCGATGCTCTGAGCATTCCCTGTGAGACCTGTATTAGTTTCCGATACAACACTGCAGGTTCAATGTAATCCTTGGACCTTCACATTGACGATGAAAAACAGAAATCGCTTCGGATTTAAATACAACAGGCACAATGCCGCCTTAAGTACAAGAATAGAGGCTCTTCTTACAGTCGGTGCTTTGAGCATTCCCTGTGAGACCAGTATTAGTTTCCCATACACCACTGCAGCTTCAATGTATTTCTTGGACATACACATTGACGATGAAATACTGAAATTACATCGGAATTAAATACAAAAGTCACAATGCCGCCTTAAGTGCTAGAAGAGTGAGACTTCTTAGAGTCTGTGCCTTGATCCTTTCCTGTGAGACCAGTATTAGTTTCCGATACACCACTGCAGGTTCAATGTATTCCTTGGACCTTCAGATTGACGATGAAACACTGAAATCGCATCCGAAATTAATACAAAAGGGACAATGCCGCCTTAAGTGCAAGAAGAGTGAGACTTCATAGAGTCTGTGCTTTGATCCTTTCCTGTGAGACCAGTATTAGTTTCTGATACACCACTGCAGGTTCAATGTATTCCTTGGACCTTCACATTTGCGAAGAAACACAGAAATCGCATCGGAATTAAATACAAAAGGCACAATGCCGCCTTAAGTAAAAGAATAGAGACTCTTCTTACAGTTGGTGCTTTGAGAATTGTATCTTAGGGCAGTATTAGTTTCCGATACACCACTGCAGGTTCAAGGTATTCCTTGGACCTTCACATTGACTACGAAACACAGAAGTCGCGTCGGAATTAAATACAAAGGGCACAAGGAAGCCTTAAGTAAAGGATTAGAGACTCTTCTTACAGTAGGTGTTTTGAGCATTCCCTGTGAGACCAGTATTTGTTTGCGATACACCACTGCAGGTTCAAAGTATTCCTTGGACCTTCACATTGACTATGAAACACAGAAATCGCATCGGGATTAAATACAAAAGGCACAATGATGCCTTAAGTACAAGAATAGAGACACTTCTCTCAGTCGGTACTTTGAGCATTGCCTCTGAGAGCAGTATTAGTTTCCGATACACCACTGCAGGTTCAATGTATTCCTTGGACCTTCACATTGACGATGAAAAACAGAAATCGCATCGGATTTAAATACAACAGGCACAATGCCGCCTTAAGTAAGAGAATAGAGGCTCTTCTTACTGTCGGTGCTTTGAGCATTCCCTGTGAGACCAGTATTAGTTTCCCATACACCACTGCAGGTTCAAAGTTTTTCTTGGACATACACATTGACGATGAAATACTGAAATTACATCGGAATTAAATACAAAAGTCACAATGGCGCCTTAAGTGCTAGAAGAGTGAGACTTCTTAGAGTCTGTGCCTTGATCCTTTCCTGTGAGACCAGTATTAGTTTCCGATACACCACTGCTGGTTCAATGTATTGCTTGGACCTTCACATTGACGATGAAACACAGAAATCACATCGGAATTAAATACAAATGGCACAATGCCGCCTTAATTACAAGAATAGAGACTCTTCTTACAGTCGGTGCTTTGAGCATTCCCTGTGAAACCAGTAATAATTTCCGATACACCACTGCAGGTTCAATGTATTCCTTGGACGTTCATATTCACGATGAAACACAGTAATCGCATCGGAATTAAATACTAAAGGCACAATGCCGCCATATGTACAAGAATAGAGACACTTCTTACAGTCGGTGCTTTGAGAATTGCCTCTTATTTCAGTATCAGTTTCCGATACACCACTGCAGGTTCAAGGTATTCCTTGGACCTTCACATTGACTATGAAACACAGAAGTCGCATCGAAATTAAATACAAAAGGCACAAGGAAGCCTAAGTAAAAGATTAGAGACTCTTCTTACAGTCGGTGCTTTGAGCATTCCCTGTGAGTCCAGTATTAGCTTCCGATACACCACTGCAGGTTCAAAGTAATCCTTGGACCTTCACATTGACGATGAAACACAGAAATCGCATCGGAATTAAATACAAAGGCACAAGGCCGCCTTAAGTACAAGAATACAGACTCTTCTTACAGTCGGAGCTTTGAGCATTTCCTGTGAGACCAGTATTAGTTTCCCATACACCACAGCAGGTTCAAAGTATTCCTTGGACCTTCACATTGGCTATAAAACACAGAAATCGCATCGGAATTAAATACAAAAGGCACAATGCCGCCTTAAGAACAAGTATAGAGACACTTTTTACAGTCGGAGCTTTGAGCATTTCCTCTGAGAGCAGTATTAGTTTCCGATACACCACGGCAGGTTCAAAGTATTCCTTGGACCTTCACATTGACTATGAAACAAAGAAATCGCATCGGAATTAAATACAAAAGGCACAATGCCCCCTTAAGACAAGAATAGAGACTCTTCTTACAGTCGGTGCTTTGAGCATTCCCTGTGAGACCAGTATTAGTTTCCGATACACCACTGCCGGTTCAATGTATTCCTTGGACCTTCACATTGACGATGAAAAACAGAAATCGCATCGGATTTAAATACAACAGGCACAATGCCGCCTTAAGTAAGAGAATAGAGGCTCTTCTTACAGTCGGTGCTTTGAGCATTCCCTGTGAGACCAGTATTAGTTTCCCATACACCACTGCAGGTTCAATGTATTCCTTGGACGTTCATATTCACGATGAAACACAGAAATCGCATCGGAATTAAATACTAAAGGCACAATGCCGCCATAAGTACAAGAATAGAGACACTTCTTACAGTCGGTGCTTTGAGAATTGCCTCTTATTTCAGTATTAGTTTCCGATACACCACTGCAGGTTCAATGTATTCCTTGGACCTTCAGATTGACGATGAAACACAGAAATCGCATCGGAATTAAATACAAAAGGCACAAAACCGCCTTAAGTGAGGGAGTAGAGACTCTTCTTACAGTCGTTGCTTTGAGCATTCCCTGTGAGACCAGTATTTGTTTCCGATACACAGCAGCAGGTTCAATGTATTCCGTGGACATTCACATTGACGATCAAACACTGAAATTACATTGGAATTAAATACAAAAGGCACAATGCCGCTTTATTGCAAGAAGAGTTAGACTTCTTAGAGTCATTGCTTTGATCCTTTCCTGTGAGACCAGTATTAGTTTCCGATACACCACTGCAGGTTCAATGTATGCCTTGGACCTTTACATGGACGATGAAACACAGAAATCGCATCGGAATTAAATACAAAAGGCACAATGCCGCCTTAAGTACAAGAACACTGACTCTTCTTACAGTCTGTGCTTTGAGCATACCCTGTGAGACCAGTATTAGTTTCCGATACACCACTGCAGGTTTAATGTATTCCTTGGACCTTCACATTTGCGAAGAAACACAGAAATCGCATCGGAATTAAATACAAAAGGCACAACGCCGCCTTAATGCAAGACGAGTGAGACTTCATACGGTCCATTCTTTGATCCTTTCCTGTGAGTCCAGTATTAGTTTCCGATACACCACTGCAGGTTCAATGTATTCCCTGGACCCTCGCATTGACGATAAAAAACAGAAATTGCATCGGAATTAAATACAAAAGGCACAATGCCGCCTTAAGTACAAGAATAGAGACTCTTCTTACAGTCGGTGTTTTAAGCATTCCCTGTGAGACCAGTATTAGTTTCAGATACACCACTGCAGGTTCGATGTATTCCTTGGACCTTCACATTGACGATGAAACACAGAAATCGCATCGGATTTAAATACAACAGGCACAATACCGCCTTAAGTACAAGAATGGAGGCTCTTCTTACAGTCGGTGCTTTGAGCATTCCCTGTGAGACCAGTATTAGTTTCCGATACACCACTGCAGGTTCAATGTATTTCTTGGACGTACACATTGACGATGAAATACTGAAATTACATCGGAATTAAATACAAAAGTCACAATGCCGACTTAAGTGCTAGAAGAGAGAAACTTCTTAGAGTCTGTGCCTTGATCCTTTCCTGTGAGACCAGAATTAGTTTCCGATACACCACTACAGGTTCAATGTATTCCTTGGACTTTCACATTGACGATGAAACACAGAAATCACATCGGAATTAAATACAAACGGCACAATGCCGCCTTCATTACAAGAATAGAGACTCTTCTTACAGTCGGTGCTTTGAGCATTCCCTGTGAGACCAGTATTAATTTACAATACACCATTACAGGTTCAATGTATTCCTTGGACGTTCATATACTCGATGAAACACAGAAATCGCATCGGAATTAAATACAAAAGGCACAATGCCGCCTTAAGTAGAAGAATAGAGACACTTCTTACAGTCGGTGCTTTGAGAATTGCCTCTTAGGGCAGTATTAGTTTCCGATACACCACTGCAGTTTCAAGGTATTCCTTGGACCTTCACATTGACTATGAAACACAGAAGTCGCATCGGAATTAAATACAAAAGGCACAAGGAAGCCTTAAGTAAGAGATTAGAGACTCTTCTTACAGTAGGTGCTTTGAGCATTCCCTGTGAGACCAGTATTAGTTTCCGATATACCACTGCAGGTTCAAAGTGTTCCTTGGACCTTCACATTGACTATGAAACACAGAAATCGCATCGGGATTAAATACAAAAGGCACAATGCCGCCTTAAGTACAAGAATAGAGACACTTCTCTCAGTCGGTACTTTGAGCATTGCCTCTGAGAGCAGTATTAGTTTCCGATACACCACTGCAGGTTAAAGGTATACCTTGGACCTTCACATTGACTATGAAATACAGAAATCGCATCGGAATTAAATACAAAGGCACAAGGCCGCCTTAAGTACAAGAATACAGACTCTTCTTACAGTCGGTGCTTTGAGATTTCCTCTAAGACCAGTATTAGTTTCCCATACACCACAGCAGGTTCACAGTATTCCTTGGACCTTCACATTGACTATAAAACACAGAAATCGCATCGGAATTAAATACAAAAGGCACAATGCCGCCTTAAGAACAAGTATAGAGACACTTCTTAGAGTCGGAGCTTTGAGCATTTCCTCTGAGAGCAGTATTAGTTTCCGATACACCACAGCAGGTTCAAAGAATTCCTTGGACCTTCACATTGTCTACGAAACACAGAAATCGCATCGGAATTAAATACAAAAGGCACAATGCCCCCTTAAGGCAATAATAGAGACTTTTCTTACAGTCGGTGCTTTGAGCATTCCCTGTGAGACCAGTATTAGTTTCCGATACACCACTGCCGGTTCAATGTATTCCTTGGACATTCACATTGACGATCAAACACTGAAATTACATTGGAATTAAATACAAAATGCACACAGCCGCTTTAATTGCAAGAAGAGTGAGACTTCTAAGAATCTGTGCTTTGATCCTTTCCTGTGAGACCAGTATTAGTTTCCGATACACCACTGCACGTTCAATGTACTCCTTGGACGGTCAAATTGAATATGAAAGACAGAAATCGTATCGGAATTAAACTCAAGAAGCACTAAGCCACCTTAAGTACAAGAATACCGACCCTTCTTACAGTCGATGCTTTGAGCATTCCCTGTGAGACCTGTATTAGTCTCCGATACAACACTGCAGGTTCAATGTATTCCTTGGATCTTCACATTGACGATGAAAAACAGAAATCGCATCGGATTTAAATACAACAGGCACAATGCCGCCTTAAGTACAAGAAAGAGGCTCTTCTTACAGTCGGTGCTTTGAGCATTCCCTGTGAAACCAGTATTAGTTTCCGATACACCACTGCAGGTTCAATGTATTTCTTGGACACACACATTGACGATGATATACTGAAATTACATCGGAATTAAATACAAAAGTCACAATGCCGCCTTAAGTGCTAGAAGAGTGAGACTTCTTAGAGTCTGTGCCTTGATCCTTTCCTGTGAGACCAGTATTAGTTTCCGATACACCACTGCAGGTTCAATGTATAGCTTGGACCTTCACATTGACGATGAAACACAGAAATCACATCGGAATTAAATACAAAAGGCACAAGGAAACCTTAAGTAAAAGATTAGAGACTCTTCTTACAGCTGGTGCTTTGAGCATTCCCTGTGAGACCAGTATTAGTTTCCGATACACCACTGCAGGTTCAAAGTATTCCTTGGACCTTCACATTGACTATGAAACACAGGAATCGCATCGGAATTAAATGTAAAAGGCACAAAGCCGCCTTAATTACAAGAATAGAGACTCTTCTTACAGTCGGTGCTTTGAGCATTCCCTGTGAGACCAGTAATAATTTCCGATACACCACTGCAGGTTCAATGTATTCCTCGGACGTTCATATTCACGATGAAACACAGAAACCGCATCGGAATGAAATACTAAAGGCACAATGCCGCCATAAGTACAAGAATAGAGACACATCTTACAGTTGGTGCTTTGAGAATTGCCTCTTAGGTCAGTATTAGTTTCCGATACACCACTGCACTTTCAAGGTATTCCTTGGACCTTCACATTGACTATGAAACACAGAAGTCGCATCGGAATTAAATACAAAAGGCACAAGGAAACCTTAAGTAAAAGATTAGAGACTCTTCTTACAGCTGGTGCTTTGAGCATTCCCTGTGAGACCAGTATTAGTTTCCGATACACCACTGCAGGTTCAAAGTATTCCTTGGACATTCACATTGACTATGAAACACAGGAATCGCATCGGAATTAAATGTAAAAGGCACAAAGCCGCCTTAAGTACAAGAATAGAGACTCTTCTTACAGTCGGTGTTTTGAGCATTTCCTGTGAGACCAGTATTAGTTTCCGATACACCACTGCAGGTTCAATGTATTCCTTGGACCTTCACATTGACGATGAAACACAGAAATCGCATCGGAATTAAATACAAAAGGCACAACGCCTCCTTAAGTACAAGAACAGAGACTCTTTTTACAGTCGGTGCTTTGAGCATTCCCTGTGAGACCAGTATTAGTTTCCGATACACCACTGCAGGTTCAATGTATTCCTTGGACATACACATTGACGATGAAATACTGAAATTACATCGGAATTAAATACAATAGGCACAATGCCGCCTTATGTGCTAGAGGACTGAGACTTCTTAGAGTCTGTACTTTGATCCTTTCCTGTGAGACCAGTATTAGTTTCCGATACACCACTGCCGGTTCAATGTATTCCTTGGACCTTCACATTGACAATGAAACACAGAAATCGCATCGGAACTAAATACAAAAGGCACAATGCCGCCATAATTACAAGAATAGAGACTCTTCTTACAGTCGGTGTTTTGAGCATTCCCTGTGAGACCAGTAATAGTTTCCGATACACCACTGCAGGTTCAAAGCATTCCTTGGACCTTCACATTGACTATGAAACACAGAAATCGCATCGGAATTTACTGCAAAAGGCACAAAGCCGCCTTAAGTACAAGAATAGAGACTCTTCTAACAGTCGGTGATTTGAGCATTTCCTGTGAGACCAGTATTAGTGTCCGATACACCACTGCAGGTTCAATGTATACCTTGGAACTTCTCATTGACGATGAAACACAGAAATCTCATTGGAATTAAATACAAAAGGCACAATGCCGCCCTAAGTACAAGAATAGAGACACTTCTCTCAGTCGGTGCTTTGAGCATTGCCTCTGAGACCAGTATTAGTTTCCGATACACCACTGCAGGTTCAAAGTATTCCTTGGACCTTCACATTCCCTATGAATCACAGAACTCTCATCGGAATTAAATACAAAAGGCACAATGCCGCCTTAAGTAGAAGAATAGAGACACTTCTTACAGTCGGTGATTTGAGAATTGCCTCTTAGGGCAGTATTAGTTTCCGATACACCACTGCAGTTTCAAGGTATTCCTTGGACCTTCACATTGACTATGAAACACAGAAATCGCATCGGAATTAAATACAAAGGCACAAGGCCGCCTTAAGTACAAGAATACAGACTCTTCTTACAGTCGGAGCTTTGAGCATTTCCTCTGAGAGCAGTATTAGTTTCCGATACACCACAGCAGGTTCAAAGTATTTCTTGGACCTTCACATTGTCTATGAAACACAGAAATCGCATCGGAATTAAATACAAAAGGCACAATGCCCCCTTAAGGCAAGAATAGAGACTCTTCTTACAGTCGGTGCTTTGAGCATTCCCTGTGAGACCAGTATTAGTTTCCGATACACCACTGCCGGTTCAATGTATTCCTTGGACATTCACATTGACGATCAAACACTGAAATTACATTGGAATTAAATACAAAAGGCACACAGCCGCCTTAATTGCAAGAAGAGTGAGACTTCTAAGAATCTGTGCTTTGATCCTTTCCTGTGAGATCAGTATTAGTTTCCGTTACACCACTGCACGTTCAATGTACTCCTTGGACGGTCAAGTTGAATATGAAAGAAAGAAATCGTATCGGAATTATACTCAAGAAGCACTAAGCCACCTTAAGTACAAGAATACAGACCCTTCTTACAGTTGATGCTTTGAGCATTCCCTGTGAGACCTGTATTAGTTTCCGATACAACACTGCAGGTTCAATGTATTCCTTGGATCTTCACGTTGACGATGAAAAACAGAAATCGCATCGGATTTAAATACAACAGGCACAATGCCACCTTAAGTACAAGAATAGAGACTCTTCTTACAGTCGGTGCTTTGAGCATTCCCTGTGAGACCAGTATTAGTTTCCGATACACCACTGCAGGTTCAATGTATTTCTTGGACACACACATTGACGATGATATACTGAAATTACATCGGAATTAAATACAAAAGTCACAATGCCGCCTTAAGTGCTAGAAGAGTGAGACTTCTTAGAGTCTGTGCCTTGATCCTTTCCTGTGAGACCAGTATTAGTTTCCGATACACCACTGCAGGTTCAATGTATTCCTTGGACCTTCACATTGACGATGAATCACAGAAATCACATCGGAATTAAATACAAAAGGCACAATGCCACCATAATTACAAGAATAGAGACTCTTCTTACAGTCGGTGCTTTGAGCATTCCCTGTGAGACCAGTAATAATTTCCGATACACCACTGCAGGTTCAATGTATTCCTTGGACGTTCATATTCACGATGAAACACAGAAATCGCATCGGAATTAAATACTAAAGGCACAATGCCGCCATAAGTACAAGAATAGGGACACTTCTTACAGTCGGTGCTTTGAGAATTGCCTCTTAGGTCAGTATTAGTTTCCGATACACCACTGCAGGTTCAAGGTATTCCTTGGACCTTCACATTGGCTATGAAACACAGAAGTCGCATCGGAATTAAATACAAAAGGCACAAGGATACCTTAAGTAAAAGATTAGAGACTCTTCTTACAGTTGGTGCTTTGAGCATTCCCTGTGAGACCAGTATTAGTTTCCGATACACCACTGCAGGTTCAAAGTATTCCTTGGACCTTCACATTGACTATGAAACACAGGAATCGCATCGGAATTAAATGTAAAAGGCACAAAGCCGCCTTAAGTACAAGAATAAAGACTCTTCTTACAGTCGGTGTTTTGAGCATTTCCTGTGAGACCAGTATTAGTTTCCGATACACCACTGCAGGTTCAATGTATTCCTTGGACCTTCACATTGACGATGAAACACAGAAATCGCATCGGAATTAAATACAAAAGGCACAACGCCGCCTTAGGTACAAGAATAGAGACTCTTTTTACAGTCGGTGCTTTGAGCATTCCCTGTGAGACCAGTATTAGTTTCCGATACACCACTGCAGGTTCAATGTATTCCTTGGACATACACATTGACGATGAAATACTGAAATTACATCGGAATTAAATACAATAGGCACAATGCCGCCTTAAGTGCTAGAGGACTGAGACTTCTTAGAGTCTGTACTTTGATCCTTTCCTGTGAGACCAGTATTAGTTTCCGATACACCACTGCAGGTTCAATGTATTCCTTGGACCTTCACATTGACAATGAAACACAGAAATCTCATCGGAACCAAATACAAAAGGCACAATGCCGCCATAATTACAAGAATAGAGACACTTCTTACAGTCGGTGTTTTGAGCATTCCCTGTGAGACCAGTAATAGTTTCCGATACACGACTACAGGTTCAATGTATTCTTTGGACCTTCACATTCACGATGAAACACAGAAATCGCATCGGGATTAAATACAAAAGGCACAGTGCCGCCTTAAGTACAAGAATGGAGACACTTCTCTCAGTCGGTGCTTTGAGCATTGCCTCTGAGAGCAGTATTAATTTCCGATACACCACTGCAGCTTCAAGGTATACCTTGGACCTTCACATTGACTATGAAACACAGAAATCGCATCGGAATTAAATACAAAGGCACAAGGCCGCCTTCAGTACAAGAATACAGACTCTTCTTACAGTCGGTGCTTTGAGCATTTCCTGTGAGACCAGTATAAGTTTCCCATACACCACAGCAGGTTCAAAGTATTCCTTGGACCTTCACATTGACTATAAAACACAGAAATCGCATCGGAATTAAATACAAAAGGCACAATGCCGCCTTAAGAACAAGAATAGAGAGACTTCTTATAGTCGGAGCTTTGAGCATTTCCTCAGAGAGCAGTATTAGTTTCCGATACACCACAGCAGGTTCAAAGTATTCCTTGGACCTTCACATTGACTATGAAACACAGAAATCGCATCGGAATTAAATACAAAAGGCACAATGCCCCCTTAAGTACAAGAATAGAGACTCTTCTTACAGTCGGTGCTTTGAGCATTCCCTGTGAGACCAGTATTAGTTTCCGATACACCACTGCCGGTTCAATGTATTCCTTGGACATTCACATTGACGATAAAACACTGAAATTACATTGGAATTAAATACAAAAGGCCCACAGCCGCCTTAATTGCAAGAAGAGTGAGACTTCTTAGAATCTGAGCTTTGATCCTTTCCTGTGAGACCAGTATTAGTTTCCGATACACCACTGCACGTTCATTGTACTCCTTGGACGGTCAAATTGAATATGAAAGACTGAAATCGTATGGTAATTAAACTCAAGAAGCACTAAGCCGCCTTAAGTACAAGAATACAGACTCTTCTTACAGTCGATGATTTGAGCATTCCCTGTGAGACCTGTATTAGTTTCCGATACAACACTGCAGGTTCAATGTATTCCTTGGACCTTCACATTGACGATGAAACACAGAAATCGCATCGGAATTAAATATAAAAGGCACAATGCCGCCGTAAGTACAAGAATAGAGACTTTTCTTACAGTCGTTGCTATGAGCTATCCTTGTGAGACCAGTATTAGTTTCCGATACACCACTGCAGGTTCAATGTATTCCTTAGACCATCACATTGACGATGAAACACTGAAATCGCGTCGGAATTAAATACAAAAGGGACAATGCCGCCTTAAGTGCAAGGAGAGTGAAACTTCATTGAGTCTGTGCTTTGATCCTTTCCTGTGAGACCAGTATTAGTCTCTGATACACCACTGCAGGTTCAATGTATTCCTTGGACCTTCACATTGACGATGAATCACAGAAATCGCATCGAAATTAAATACAAAAGGCACAATGAAGCCTTAAGTACAAGAATAGAGACTATTCTAACAGTCGGTGCTTGGAGCATTCCCTGTGAGACCAGTATTAGTTTCCGAAATACCACTGCAGATTCAATGTATTCCTTGGACCTTCACATTTGCGAAGAAACACAGAAATCGCATCGGAATTAAATACAAAAGGCACAATGCCGCCATAAGTACAAGAATAGAGACTCTTCTTACAGTCGGTGCTTTGAGCATTCCCTGTGAGACCAGTATTACTTTCTGATAGACCACTGCAGGTTCAATGTATTCCTTGGACCCTCGCATTGACGATAAAAAACAGAAATTGCATCGGAATTAAATACAAAAGGCACAATGCCGCCTTAAGTACAAGAATAGAGACTCTTCTTACAGTCGGTGTTTTGAGCATTCCCTGTGTGACCAGTATTAGTTTCCGATACACCACTGCAGGTTCAATGTATTCCTTGGACCTTCACATTGACGATGAAACACAGAAATCGCATCGGAATTAAATACAACAGGCACAATGCCGTCTTAAGTACAAGAATAGAGGCTCTTCTTACAGTCCGTGCTTTGAGCATTCCCTGTGAGACCAGTAATAATTTCCGATACACCACTGCAGGTTCAATGTATTCCTTGGACGTTCATATTCACGATGAAACACAGAAATCGCATCGGAATTAAATACAAAAGGCACAATGCCGCCTTAAGTACAAGAATAGAGACACTTCTTACAGTCGGTGCTTTAAGCATTGCCTCTGAGGCCAGTATTAGTTTCCGATACACCACTGCAGGTTCAAGGTATTCCTTGGACCTTCACATTGACTATGAAACACAGAAGTCGCATCGGAATTAAATACAAAAGGCACAAGGAAGCCTTAAGTAAAAGATTAGAGACTCTTCTTACAGTCGGTGCTTTGAGCATTCCCTGTGAGACCAGTATTAGTTTCTGATACACCACTGCAGGCTCAAAGTATTCCTTGGACCTTCACATTGACTATGAAACTCAGAAATCGCATCGGAATTAAATGCAAAAGGCACAATGCCGCCTTAAGTACAAGAATAGAGGCTCTTCTTACAGTCGGTGCTTTGAGCATTCCCTGTGAGAATAGTAATAATTTCCGATACACCACTGCAGGTTCAATGTATTCCTTGGACCTTCACATTGACGATGAAACACAGAAATCGCATCGGAATTAAATACAAAAGTCACAATGCCACCTTAATTCCAAGAAGAGTGAGATTTCTTAGAGTCTGTGCCTTGATCCTTTCCTCTGAGACCAGTATTAGTTTCCGATACACCACTGCAGGTTCAATGTATTCCTTGGACCTTCACATCGACGATGAAACACAGAAATCGCATCGGAATTAAATACAAAAGGCACAATGCCGCCTTAATTACAAGAATAGAGACACTTCTGACAGTCGGTGCTTTGAGCATTCCCTCTGAGAGCAGTATTAGTTTCCGATACACCACTGCTGTTTCAAAGTATTCCTTGGACCTTCACATTGACTATGAAACACAGAAATCGCTTCGGAATTTCGGAATTAAATACAAAAGGCACAATGCCGCCTTAAGTACAAGAATATAGACTCTTCTTACAGTCGGTGCTTTGAGCATTCCCTGTGAGACCAGTATTAGTTTTCGATACACCACTGCAGGTTCAATGTATTCCTTGGACCTTCACATTGACGATGAAACACAGAAATCGCATCGGAATTAATTACAAAAGGCACAATGCCGCCTTAAGTACAAGAATAGAGACTCTTCTTACAGTCGGTGCTTTGAGCATTCCCTGTGTGACCAGTATTAGTTTCCGAAACACCACTGCAGGTTCAATGTATTCCTTGGACCTTCACATTGACGATGAAACACAGAAATCGCATCGGAATTAAATACAAAAGCCACAATGCCGCCTTAATTACAAGAATGGAGACTCTTCTTACAGTCGGTGAATTGAGCATTACCTGTGAGACCAGTATTAGTATCCGATACACCACTGCAGGTTCAATGTATTCCTTAGACCTTCACATTGACGATGAAACACAGAAATGGCATTGGAATTGAATACAAAAGGCACAATGCCGCCTTAAGTACTAGAATAGAGACACTTCTTACAGTCGGTGATTTGAGCATTCCTTTCGAGAGCAGTATTAGTTTCCGATACACCACTGCCGGTTCAAGGTATTCCTTGGACTTTCACATTGACTATGAAACACAGAAATGGCATCGGAAATAAATACAAAAGTCACAAGGACGCCTTAAGTACAAGTATAGAGGCTCCTCTTACAGTCAGTGCTTTGAGCATTCCCTGTGAGACCAGTATTAGTTTCCGATACACCACTGCAGGTTCAAAGTATTCCTTGGACCTTCACAATGACTATGAAACACAGAAATCGCATCGGAATTAAATACAAAAATCACAATGCCGCCTTAATTACAAGAATAGAGACTCTTCTTACAGTCGGTGTTTTGAGCACTCCCTGTGAGACCAGTATTAGTTTCAGATACACCACTTCAGGTTCAATGAATTCCTTGGACCTTCACATTGACGATGAAACACAGAAATCGCATCGGAATGAAATACAAAAGGCACAATGCCGCCTTAAGTACAAGATTAGAGACACTTCTTACAGTCGGTGCTTTGAGCATTCCCTGTGAGACCAGTATTAGTTTCCGATACACCACTGCAGGTTCAATGTATTCCTTGGACCTTCACATTGACGATGAAACAAAGAAATCGCATCGGAATTAAATCCAAAAAGCACAATGCCGCCTTAAGTACAAGAATAGAGACTCTTCTTACAGTCGGTGATTTGAGCATTCCCTGTGAGACCAGTATTAGCTTCCGATACACCACTGCAGGTTCAATGTATTCCCTGGACATACACAATGACGATGAAACACTGAAATTACATCGGAATTAAATACAAAAGACACAATGCTGCCTTAATGCAAGAAGAGTGAGACTTCTTAGAGTCCATTCTTTGATCCTTTCCTGTGAGACCAGTATTAGTTTCCGATACACCACTGCAGGTACAATGTTTTCCTCGGACCTTCACATTGACGATGAAACACAGAAATAGCATCGGAATAAAATACAATAGGCACAATGACCCCTTAATTACAAGAATAGAGACTCTTCTTGCAGTCGGTGATTTGTGCATTCCCTGTGAGACCAGTATTAGTTTCCGATACACCACTGCAGGTTGAATGTATTCCTTGGACCTTCACATTGACAATGAAACACAGAAATCGCATCGGAATTAAATACAAAAGGCACAATTCCGCCATAAGTACAAGAATAGAGACTCTTCTTACAGTCAGTGCTTTGAGCATTCCCTGTGAGACCAGTATTAGTTTCCGATACACCACTGCAGGTTTAAAGTATTCCTTGGACCTTCAGATTGACTATGAAACACAGAAATCGCATCGGAGTTAAATACAAAAAGCACAATGCCGCCTTAAGTACAAGAATAGAGACTCTCCTTACAGTCGGTGCTTTGAGCATTCCCTGTGAGACCAGTATTAGTTTCCGATTTACCAATGCAGGGTCAATGTATTACTTGGACCTTCATATTGACGATGAAACACAGAAATCGCATCGGAATTAAATACAAAAGGCACAAGGCCGACTTAAGTACCAGAATAAAGACTCTTCTTACAGTTGGTGCTTTGAGCATTCCCTGTGAGACCAGTATTAGTTTCCGATACACCACTGCAGGTTCAAAGTACTCCGTGCACCTTCACATTGACTATGAAACACAGAAATCGCATCGGAATTAAATACAAAAGGCACAATGCCGCTTAAGTACAAGAATCGAGACACTTCTTACTGTCGATGCTATGAGCATTCCCTCTGAGAGCAGTATTAGTTTCCGATACACTACTGCAGGTTCAAAGTATTCCTTGTCATACACATTGACGATGAAACACTGAAATTACATCGGAATTAAATACAAAAGGCAAAATGCCGCCTTAAGTACAAGAATAGAGACTCTTCTTACAGTCGGTGCTTTGAGCATTCCCTGTGAGACCAGTATTAGTTTCCGATACACCACTGTAGGTTCAATGTATTCCTTGGACATACACATTGACGATGAAATACTGAAATTACTTCGGAATTAAATACAAAAGGCAAATGCCGCCTTAAGTGCTAGAAGAGTGAGACTTCTTAGAGTCTGTGCCTTGATCCTTTCCTGCGAGACCAGTATTAGTTTCTGATACACCACTGCAGGTTCAATGTATTCCTTGGACCTTCACATTGACGATGAAACACAGAAATCGCATTGGAATTAAATACAAAAGGCACAATTCCGCCATAAGTACAAGAATAGAGACACTTCTTACAGTCGGTGTTTTGAGCATTCCTTCTGAGAGCAGTATAAGTTTCCAATACACCACTGCAGGTTCAAGGTATTCCTTGGACCTTCACATTGACTATGAAACACAGAAATCGCATCGGAATTAAATACAAAAGGTACAAGGCTGCCTTAAGTACAAGAATAGAGACTCTTCTTACAGTCAGTGCTTTGAGCATTCCCTGTGAGACCAGTATTAGTTTCCGATACACCACTGCAGGTCTATAGTATTCGTTGGACCTTCACATTGACTATGAAACACAGAAATCGCATCGGAGTTAAATACAAAAGGCACAATGCCGCCTTAAGTACAAGAATAGAGACCCTTCTTACAATCGGTGCATTGAGCATTCCCTGTGTGACCAGTATTAGTTTCCGATACACCAATGCAGGTTCAATGTATTACTTGGACCTTCATATTGACGATGAAACACAGAAATCGCATCGGAATTAAATACAAAAGGCACAAGGCCGACTTAAGTACCAGAATAAAGACTCTTCTTACAGTTGGTGCTTTGAGCATTCCCTGTGAGACCAGTATTAGTTTCCGATGCACCACTGCAGGTTCAAAGTATTCCGTGCACCTTCACATTGACTATGAAACACAGAAATCGCATCGGAATTAAATACAAAAGGCACAATGCCGCCTTAAGTACAAGAATAAGGACACTTCTTACTGTCGATGCTTTGAGCATTCCCTCTGAGAGCAGTATTAGTTTCCGATACACCACTGCAGGCTCAAAGTATTCCTTGTCATACACATTGACGATGAAACACTGAAATTACAACGGAATTAAATACAAAAGGCACAATGCCGCCTTAAGTGCTAGAAGAGTGAGACTTCTTAGAGTCTGTGCCTTGATCCTTTCCTGCGAGACCAGTATTAGTTTCCGATACACCACTGCAGGTTCAATGTATTCCTTGGACATTCACATTGACGATGAAACACAGAAATCGCATCGGAACTTATTACAAAAGGCACAAAGCTGCCTTAATTACAAGAATAGAAACTCTACTTACAGTTGGTGCTTTGAGCATTCCCTGTGAGGCCAGTAATAGTTTCCGATACACCACTGCAGCTTCAATGTATTCCTTGGACCTTCACATTGACGGTGAAACACAGAAATCGCATCGGAATTAAATACAAACGGCACAATGCCGCCTTAAGTACAAGAATAGAGACTCTTCTTACAGTCGATGTTTTGGGCATTTCCTGTGAGACCAGTATTAGTTTCCGATAGACCACTTCAGGTTCAATATATTCCTTGGACATACACATTGACGATGAAATACTGAAATTACATCGGAATTAAATACAAAAGTCACAATGCCGCCTTAAGTGCTAGAGGAGTGACACTTCTTAGTGTCTGTGACTTGATCCTTTCCTGTGAGACCAGTTTTAGTTTCCGATACAGCACTGCAGGTTCAATGTATTCCTTGGACCTTCACATTGACGATGAAGCACAGAAATCCCATCGGAACTAAATACAAAAGGCACAATGGCGCCTTAGTTACAAGAATAGAGACTCTTCTTACAGTCGGTGCTTGAGCATTCCCTGTGAGACCAGAAATAGTTTCCGATACACCACTGCAGGTTCAATGTATTCCTTGGACCTTCACATTGACGATGAAACACAGAAATCGCATCGGAATTAAATACAAAAGGCACAATGCCGCCTTAAGTACAAGAATAGAGACACTTCTCACGGTCGGAGCTTTGAGCATTCCCTCAGAGAGCAGTATTAGCTTCCGATACACCACTGCAGGTTCAAACTATTCCTTGGACCTTCACATAGACTATGAAACACAGAAATCGCATCGGAATTACATACAAAAGGCACAATGCCGCCTTAAGTACAAGAATAGAGACTCTTCTTACAGTCGGTGGTTTGAGCATTCCCTGTGAGACCAGTATTAGTTTCCGATACACCACTGCAGGTTCAATGTATTCCTTGGACCTTCACATTGACTATGAAACACAGAAATCGCATCGGAATAAAATACAAAAGGCACAATGCCGCCTTAAGTACAAGAATAGAGACTCTTCTTACAGTCGGTGCTTTGAGCATTCCCTGTGAGACCAGTATTAGTTTCCGATACACCACTGCAGGTTCAAAGCATTCCTTGGACCTTCACATTGACTACGAAACACAGAAATCGCATCGGAATTAAATGCAAAAGGCACAAAGCCGCCTTAAGTACAAGAATAGAGACTCTTCTAACAGTCGGTGTTTTGAGCATTTCCTGTGAGACCAGTATTAGTTTCCGATTCACCACTGCAGGTTCAATGTATTCCTTGGACCTTCACATTGACGATGAAACACAGAAATCTCATCGGAATTAAATACAAAAGGCACAATGCCGCCTTAAGTACAAGAATAGAGACTCTTCTTACAGTCGGTGTTTGAGCATTCCCTGTGAGACCAGTATTAGTTTCCGATACACCACTGCAGGTTCAATGTATTCCTTGGACATACACATTGACGATGAAATACTGAAATTACATCGGAATTCAATACAAAAGGCACAATGCCGCCTTAAGTGCTAGAGGAGTGAAACTTCTTAGTTTCTGTGCCTTGATCCTTTCCTGTGAGACCAGTATTAGTTTCCGATACACCACTGCAGGTTCAATGTATTCCTTGGACCTTCACATTGACGATGAAACACTGAAATCGCATCGGAACTAAATACAAAATGCACAATGCCGCCTTAATTACAAGAATAGAGACTCTTCTTACAGTCGGTGCTTGAGCATTCCCTGTGAGACCAGTAATAGTTTTCGATACACCACTGCAGGTTCAATGTATTCCTTGGACCTTCACATTGACGATGAAACACAGAAATCGCATCGGAATTAAATACAAAAGGCACAATGCCACCTTAAGTACAAGAATAGAGACACTTCTCTCAGTCGGTGCTTTGAGGATTGCCTCTGAGATCAGTATTAGTTTCCGATACACCACTGCAGGTTCAAAGTATTCATTGGACCTTCACGTTGACTATGAAACACAGAAATCGCATCGGAATTAAATACAAAAGGCACAATGCCGCCTTAAGTACAAGAATAGAGACTCTTCTAACAGTCGGTGCTTTGAGCATTCCCTGTGAGACCAGTAATAGTTTCCAATACACAACTGCAGGTTCAGTGTATTCCTTGGACATTCATATTGACTATGAAACACAGAAATCGCATCGGAATTAAATACAAAGACACAATGCCGCCTTAAGTACAAGAATAGAGATTCTTAATACAGTCGGTGTTTTGGGCATTCCCTGTGAGACCAGTATTAGTTTCCGATACACCACTGCAGGTTCAACGTATTCCTTGGACCTTCACATTGACGATGAAACACAGAAATCGCATCGGAATAAAATACAAAAGGCACAATGCCGACTTAAGTACAAGAATAGAGACTCTTCTTTCTGTCGTTGCTTTGAGCGTTCCCTGTGAGACAAGTATTTGTTTCCGATACACCACTGCAGGTTCAATGTATTGCTTGGAGCTTCAAATTGACGATGAAACACAGAAATCGCATCGGAATTAAATACAAAAGGCACAATGCCGCCTTAAGTAAAGGAGTAGAGACCCTTCTTACAGTTGGTGCTTTGAGCATTCCCTGTGAGACCTGTATTAATTTCCGATACACCACTGCAGGTTCAATGTATTCCTTGTCATACACATTGACGATGAAACACTGAAATTACATCGGAATTAAATACAAAAGGCACAATGCCGCCTTAAGTGCAAGAATAGAGACTCTTCTTACAGTCGGTGCTTTGAGCATTCCCTATGAGTCCAGTATTAGTTTCCGATACACCACTGCAGGTTCAATGTATTCCTTGGAACTTCAAATTGACGATGAAACACAGAAATCGCTTTGGAATTAAATACTAAAGGCACAATGCCGGCTTAAGTACAAGAATACAGACTCTTCTTACAGTCGGTGCTTTGAGATTCCGTGTGAGACCAGTATTAGTTTCCGATACACCACTCCAGGTTCAATGTATTCCTTGGTCATACACAATGACGATGAAACACTGAGATTATATCGTAATTAAATACAAAAGATAGAATGCAGCCTTAATG